>NC_073647.1:25810150-26113180 GCF_029407905.1 Bubalus kerabau | reverse complement strand
TCAGCTGCCTCTAAGAAAAGGGAGTTAAAACTCTGAAGCAGGCACACCTCCATCCAGAGTCCCAGTGAGCACTAAGAGAGCAAGAGGCAATTGTGAATTCAGGAAAGTGTGGAAGGCAGGGTAGCTGTGGAATGCTGAGAGAATCCAGGCTGGTAAACATCTCCTCAATGCAGGAGACCCCGGTTTGATTCCTGAGTTGGTAAGATCCGCTGGAGAAGGGACAGGCTACCCACTCCAGTGTTCTTGGGCTTTCCTGGTGGCTCAGCTGGTAAAGAATCCGCCTGCAATGCAGGAGACCTGGGTTTGATCCCTGGGTTGGGGAGATCCCCTGGAGAAGGGAAAGGCTACCCACTCCAGTATTCTGGCCTGGAGAATTCCATGGACTGTATAGAGTCGGACACAACTGAGCAACTTTCACTTCACTTCAAGCATCCTCTCACCTCCCAGTGGCCTCAGAATTCCCAAGAACAACACAAGCAGAGGCTAGGGAGTTTGCACTCAATACTGGAAAAGCAGGAATGAGAGTGTGATGTCATTAACACACTATTTTCCTGGCTGTTTTCACATAGTTCCTGGTGCAGGAAGAGAGTCCTTCACGTCTCAGATGCTGGCCTAATGAGAGTACATACCACAATGTAGCAAAGGGCTCTCAAATCAATAATGTTTTCTGGCACACACCTCCTTGGTAAGCACTTTTGCGAGGTGGACATAAAAATAAATGTGCAATGTAATATTTAAGAGTAACCTTTAGCTATTAAGCTGATTGCCTATCAAACTGTTACCTTTACAATAGCAGCTCGCTACTTTATGCTCACATAAAATCCCTATATGCAGGAGCCTCATCCAACATACCCTGTCCCAGCTGAGGGGTGACGGAGGGGGATAAAGGTAGGGAGGCCTTGTGTCCTTCTTAACTCAGGAAGCCCACCTTCGGTCTTTACTTTTCCCTGTCCTAATAAATGGTGCAAAAGTCCATTGCCTTTCCATATTTCTGCATGTCTGGGCTTGCCCATCATTCCAGACGAAGAAGGCTGCCACAGGCCTTTCCATCCCAACCAAGAGTCAGCTGAACTGAAGGAACCTTAAAAATAAGCCCAGCTCAGAGAGCTGGTATCAGAAAATGAAAACTCTTTCTGTGCTTTCACCAATCAATTCTTCATGCGGAATACTATCTGACCCAACAGTCACTCTCATTTTTTTTTAAATCTTTTCCTAGCAAGGAGAAAATTTTTCACATGCTTAATTATCACCTTTCTAGCCTAGGTCCAGAGATCTCCAAGGATTTCTGATACAGCAAATTCAAAAAATAATGTGACATTTTCTTTTAGTAGGCAGAGATGGTGAGTCCTGAATCCTTTCTCAGCTGGGCTAATGAACAGGGGTATTTGAAGCAACTGTCCTATCCTGGAGCACTTCTGCCCACAGTCTCTGTTCAAATACTTAAAACAAAAATTGAATGTGTGATGATTAAGAAGTCTGATTGCCTATTCTAACCGTCCCCAGTGGGTTTTCAAGTCTCTTTGGTAATCCCAATTCAAAAACATACACACATGCATGTGTGCACACGTGTGTGCTTAAATACACATATACACACATGCAGACTACATAAAAGGCAACCTTCACTCCCAGGCTGGAAAAAGGCCTCATGCATGTATTCTATGCATGAGGCCAGGCTAGCTGTGCTCTATGAAATAATGATTAGAGCATGCATTTATTGGATGCACACTATGGGCCAGGCAAACTGTCAAATTGTTTTCTTAACATTATTGAATTTGATCCTCACATATTATTTATCACCATTTCATATATGAGGGAAATTGAGACTCAGAGAGTCTAAGTAATTTGCGGAAGTTCACATAGTTAGTGAGGAAAAGAACTTGGCCTGCAGCCCAGGTTTCCCTGACTGACTATGCACATTCTTTAATTATTGATTTCGCTGCCTACAGAAAATATGGCAACCTTGCTCAAGATTTGAAGGGTTACTCAAGGCTCTATCAACCCTCAGTTTGGAAGCACAATGGAATACATGAATACAAGTGCGGGTCTTAGGCAATGATCAACAAACACTCTGGTCGAATAACTGCCTCACATAGCACTATATCCATTTAAATGTCTTCAAGTGCAGATGTCAATGTAGTTTAATATTGTGCAATTAGAGTCCTTTCCTATGCAGAACGTGGTGTTGCATAAATTAGCTGACTACCTACGCCAACGTGTCTTAAAGACAGTTGGGCAAATTAAGGGGCAAAAAAAGTATATTTCTCAGTAAGTCCCTCAGAATAACCAAGAACACGGAGGAAAAGAAAGCAATTGCTCAACCAGATTATGAGTTTCAAATGGAGCTTTTCAGAGCAGGGACAAAATGAATAAGCACAAGACCTAACCAGATGGTGGGGAAAAGGCATTGCTTCACTCAGTGGTCTCTCAGGAGAGGCAAGAAACAGGTTTTCTAAAATATATAAACGAATCCAGCTGTTCTACTTAGACTTCCTGGCCACAGTGAAGTATCTGAAGTTGAACTAAATATTGATGACTAAGAACAAAGGAACATGAAAATCCACCCCTCTGCATGCTGATAAATTATTGTATCCTAAAGGTAAAAAGTTTGGAGGTTAAAGTGCTGTGCACTTTGTTGAATCTCTTAATAACATTGATCGAAGAAACTCACAATGGGGTTTTAGGCTAATTGTGAGATGTTGGATTTTACATAGATCAGTGCTCCTCAAACTTTAATGAGCTTACCTATCATCTGGGATCTTGTAGATTTTGATCCAGCCAGTTTGGGGTGTAGCCTGAAATTACGCATTTTTAACATGTTCTCATATTATGCTGAGTAACTTTGGGACTTCAGGTGGTGCAAGTGGTGAAGAACCCATTCCCCACTTCAGGAGACATGAGAGATGAGGGTTTGATCCCTGGGTTGGGAAGATCCCCTGGAGAAGGAAATGGCAACCCACTCCAGTTTTCCTGCCTGGAGAATCCCATGGACAGAGGAGCCTGACGGGCTACAGTCAATAGGATCACCCAGAGTAGGACATGACTGAAGCAACTTAGCACACACAGGAGTAAGCCATCTGGGTTGTTAGTTGGGTGAGGGAACTGCCTTTGTTGGAGGAAGACACTACTGCATATTTGTGTTGAATGCAAAACATAGACATTTTAAGTGAAAAAAGGTCACAATGTAGACTTCATCTAAATTAAAAATTTTGCCCAACAAAACATACTATTAAGAACATGTCAGGACTCCAAATAGGATAAAGTATTTGCAATACATATATCTGATAAGGGGCTTATACCAAGAATGTATAAATAATTCCTATAACTTAACAATAAGAAAACAAATAACCCAATTAAAAATGGGCAAAATACTTGAACAGACACTGACAAAAGAAGATACATGAATGGCCAATAAGCACTTGAAAAGGTGCTCAACATCAATAATCAAGGGACAAAACCATAATGAGATACCACCTCATACATGGGAGAGGCAACAATTACTGGTAAGGATGTGGAACAAGTGGAATGCTCATACATTAAGGGTAGAGGTGTAAACTTTTACAGCTACTTTAAAAAGCTGGCATTTTTTTTTTAAAGTTGGGTGTCTCAGGTGACACAGTGGTAAAAGAATCTGCCTGCAATGCAGGAGATGCAAGAGACCTGGGTTTGATCCCTGGAATGTTAGGTCCATGAATCAAGGTAAATTGGAAGTGGTCAAACAGGAGATGGCAAGAGTGAACATCGACATTTTAGGAACCAGCAAACTAAAATGTACTGGAATGGGTGAATTTAACTCAGATGACCATTATATCTACTACTGTGAGCAAGAATCCCTTAGAAGAAATGGAATAGCCATCATAGTCAACAAAAGAGTTCAAAATGCAGTAGTTGGATGCAATCTCAAAAAAGACAGAATGATCTCTGTTCGTTTCCAAGGCAAAGTATTCAATATCACAGTAATCCAAGTCTATGCCTCGACCAGTAATGCTGAAGAAGCTGAAGTTGAACAGTTCTATGAAGACCAACAAGACCTTCTAACTAACACCCAACAAAGATGTCCTTTTCATTATAAGGGACTGGAATGCAAAAGGAGGAAGTCAAGAAATACCTGGAGTAACAGGCAAATTTGGCCTTGGAGTACAGAATAAAGCAGGGCAAAGGCTAAGAGAGTTTTGCAAGAGAATGCACTAGTCATAGCAAACACCCTCTTCCAACAACACAAGAGAAGACTCTATACGTGGATATCACCAGATGGCCAACACTGAAATCAGATTGATTATATTCTTTGTGGCCAAAGATGGAGAAGCTCTATACAGTCAGCAAAAACAAGACTGAGGGTTGACTGTGGCTCAGATCATGAACTCCTTATTGCCAAATTCAGACTTAAATTGAAGAAAGTAGGGAAAACCACTAGACCATTCAGGTATGACCTAAGGCAAATCCATTACGATTATATAGTGGGAGTGAGAAATAGATTCAAGGGATTAGATCTGATAGATAGAGTGCCTAAAGAACTATGGACGGAGGTTAGTGACATTGTACAGGAGGCAGGTATCAAGACCATCCCGCAGAAAAACAAATGTAAAAAAGACAAAATGGCTGTCCGAGGAAGCCTTACAAATAGCTGTGAAAAGAAGAGAAGCGAAAAGCAAAGGAGAAAAGGAAAGATAAACCCATTTGAACGCAGAGTTCCAAAGAATAGCAAAGAGAGATAAGAAAGCCTTCCTCAGTGATCAGTGAAAAGATGGAGGAAAACAATAGAATGGGAAAGACTAGAGATCTCTTCGAGAAAATTAGAGATACCAAGGGAACATTTCATGGAAAGATCAGCACAAAAGGACAGAAATGCTATGGACCTAACAGAAGCAGAAGATATTAAGAAGAGGTGGCAAGAATACACAGAATAAGTATACAAAAAAGATCTTCATGACCCAGATATTAATGATGGTGTGATCACCAACCTAGAGCCAGACATCCTGGAATGCAAAGTCAAGTGGGCCTTAGGAAGCATCACTACAAATAAAGCTATTGGAGGTGATGGAATGCCAGTTGAGCTATTTCAAATCCTGAAAGATGATGCTGTGAAAGTGCTACACTCAATATGCCAGCAAATTTGGAAAACTCAGCAGTGACCACAGGACTGGAAAAGGTCAGTTTTCATTCCAATCCCAGAGAAAAGCAATGCCAAAGAATGCACAAACTACTGCACAACTGCACTAATCTCACACGCTAGTAAAGTAATGCTTAAAATTCTCCAAGTCAGGCTTCAACAGTACGTGAATTGTGAACTTCCAGATGTTCAAGCTGGATTTAGAAAAGGCAGAGGAAGCAGAGATCAAATTACCAACATCCACCAGATCACTGAAAAAGCAAGAGAGTTCCAGAGAAAAATCTACTTCTGCTTTATTGACTATGCCAAAGCCTTTGACTGTGTGGATCACAATAAACTGTGGAAGATTCTGAAAGAGATGGGAATACAATACTACCTGACCTGCCTCTTGAGAAACCTATATGCAGGTCAGGAAGCAACAGTTAGAACTGGACATGGAACAACAGACTGGTTCCAAATAGGGAAAGGAGTACGTCAAGGCTGTATATTGTCACCCTGCTTATTTAACTTATATGCAGAGTACACCATGAGAAACGCTGGACTGGATGAAGCACAAGCTGGAATCAAGATTGCCAGGAGAAATATCAATAACCTCAGATATACAGATGACATCACCCTTATGGCAGAAAATGAAGAACTAAAGAGCCTCTTGATGAAAATGAAAGAGGAGAGTGGAAAAGTTGGCCTAAAACTCAGCATTCAGAAAATTAAGATCATGGCATCTGGTCCCATCACTTCATGGGAAATAGGTGGGGAAACAGTGGAAACAGTGATGGACTTTATTTTGGGGGGGCTCAAAAATCACTGCAGATGGTGAATACAGCCATGAAATAAAAAGACGCTTGCTGCTTGGAAGAAAAGTTATGACCAACCTAGACAGCATATTAAAAAGCAGAGAAGGGTGGGGAGGGGTGGTCCTAAGATGGCAGAGGAATAGGACGGGGAGACCACTTTCTCCCCCATGAATTCATCAGAAGAACATTTGAACGCTGAGCAAATTCCACAAAACAACTTCTGAATGCTGGCAGAGGACATCAGGCCCCCAAAAGGCAGCCCATTGTCTTCGAGAGGAGGTAGGACAAAATACAAAAGATAAAAAGAGAGACAAAAGAGGTAGGGATGGAGATCCATCCCAGGAAGGGAGTCTTAAAAACAGAGAAGTTTCCAAACACTAGGAAACACTCTCATCGGCGGGTCTGTGCCAAGCCTTGGAACCTCAGAGGGCAACATAACAGGGAGGAAAAATAAATAAATAATTAAAACCACAGATTATGTGCCTAACGGCAACTCCCATCAGAAAAGCAGCCCAGAAGGTTGCATTCGCCACTAGCAAGAAGGGGCTGGACAGGGAGGCACTGGCTGCATTGCTTAGGGTAAGGACCGGGCCTGAATGCCCCAAGGGCAATCGGAGGGAACTAACTTGAGATAGCAACCCAGACTGTAGGCTAGCTATCCCTCAAAAATCCCTAACCTAAGACACTGCCAGACCCGCTCACAGAACAAAGGACTGAGCAGAGCTAGCCGGCTTCGGACTAGCCCATACCCTGCCGGAGACAGGCAGGTGAGGGCAGCCAGACCCGGAAGTGGGTAATCACGGCCCAAGAGAGGCATCCTCTACCAAATTGCAAGCAGGCTTTGTTGCTAACCAAGACCTCTTGGGATTCTGGACAGTTGACATCTGCCGGGATGGTCGCAGGCAGAGATCAGGTCCCCAGAAGAGACACACGGCACACCCGAGAAGGCACACCCGTTGTACACCCAGAAAACTGAGCGGCTGGGACGGGGGAGTTTTTATGCAGTTTTTATGCAGCCTCCAACTGGGGGCAACTGCGCTTGCCAAGCACCTGGCCACCTGAGCTGCTCGGACCTGGGAAGGGCACAAAACACAGGCCCAACCAAGTCTGCACCTTTGTGGAGTACCCGAGAACCTGAACCTGAGCGGCTTAGACCTGGGAAGTGCACCCAACCCAGGGCCCGCCTCAGACAGTTCCCGGCAGAGCAACATAGAGCCTGAGCAGTATAGACTGGGAAAGCACACACGCTGTGAGAGGGGGCAAACCCAGTGTGGCTGAGACACTGTGAGCATTCCCCACACATGCCAGTGATATTTGTTTGCAGTGTTCCTCCCTCCCCACAGCACGACTGAACAAGTGAGCCTAAAAGAGTGACCACCACCGCCCCCTTGTGTCAGAGCAGAAATTAGACACTGAAGAGACCAGCAAACAGAAGAAGCTAAAATAAACAGAGGGAACAGCTTTCTAAGTGACAGGTGCAATAGATTGTTAATGTTAAGTCGCTTCAGTCGTGTCCGACTCTGTGTGACCCCATAGATGGCAGCCCACCAGGCTCCACTGTCCATGGATTTTCCAGGCAAGAGTACTGGAGCGGGGTGCCATTGCCTTATCCAGGTGCAATAGATTAAAACCCTGTAGTTAGCACTGACTACATAGGAAGGGGCCAATAGATCTTGAGAAATATAAGCCTGATCCAGGAACTATTTGAAAATGAACTGACCCCACACTGTCCGCAATAGCTCCAGAGAAAGTCCTAGATATATTTTTACTATTATCATTTTTTAAATTAATTTTTTTAATTTTAAGTCCTCTATTACTCCTTTAATTTTCATTTTTATAACCTACAATTACCTTGCAAAAAAAGACCCTATTTTTAAAGCAAACTTCATATATGTATATGAAATTTGTTTTGTTTTTTTAATATTGTATTTTTGAGAGTCTGACCTCTACTCTATATTTTTAATCTTTGCTTTTTGGTATTTGTTATCAATTTTGTACCTTCAGTACCTATTTTTACTTGGGAGCAAGATTATTGGCTTGATTGCTCTCTCCCCCTTTTGACTCTCCTTTTTCTCCACCAGGTCACGTCTATCTCCTCCCTCCTCCTTCTCTTCTCTACCCAACTCTGTGAACCTCTTTGTGTGTTCCGGACAGTGGAGAACACTTAGGGAACTGATTACTGGCTGGATCTGTCTCTCTCCTTTTGGCTCCCCCTTTTATCCTCCTGGCCACCTCTGTCTCCTTCCTCCCTCTTCTCTTCTCTGTGTAACTCTGTGACCATCTCTGAAGGGTCCAGACTGAGGAAAGCACACAGGGAAGTGATTACTAGCTAGCTTGCTCTCTCTTCTTTTGATACCCCCTCTTCTCCACCTGGTCACCTCTATCTCTCTCCTCCCTCTTCTCTTCTCCACGTAACTGTGTACCTCTCTGGGTGTCCCTCTCTGTGGAGAAACTTTTCATCATTAACCTAGATGTTTTATCATCAGTTCTGTATAGATGGAGAACTCTTGAGGCTACTGTAAGGATAAGACTGAAAACCAGAGGCAGGAGGTTTAAGTCCAAATCCTGAGAACACCAGAGAACTCCTGAATCCAGGAAACATTAACAGATAGGAGCTCATCAAGAGCCTCCATAACTACACTGAAATTAAGCACCACCCAAGAGGAAACAAGGAGAAGGCAATGGCACCCCACTCCAGTACTCTTGCCTGGAAAATCCCATGGACAGAGGAGCCTGGCAGGCTGCAGTCCATGGGGTCGCTGAGGGTCGGACACGACTGAGTGACTTCACTTTCACTTTTCACTTTCATGCATTGGAGAAGGAAATGGCAACTCACTCCAGTGTTCTTGCCTGGAGAATCCCAGGGATGGGGGAGCCTGGTGGGCTGCCATCTATGGGGTCGCACAGAGTCGGACACAACTGAAGTGACTTAGCAGCAGTAGCAGCAAGAGGAAACAAGTTCCAGAGAAACACATACCATGCAAATTCTCCAGCAACACAGGAACATAGCCCTGAGCTTCAATATACAGGCTGCCCAAAGTCACACCAAACCCACTGACATCTCAAAACTCACTACTGGACACTTCATTGCACTCCAGAGAGAAGAAATCCAGCCCCACCCACCAGAACACCGACACAAGCTTCCGTAACCAGGAAACCTTGATAAGCCACCCATCCAACCCCATCCACAGCAAGGAACCTCGACAATAAAGAGGAACCACAAACTACAAGAATACAGAAAGGCCACCCCAAACACAGCAATCTAAACAAGATGAAAAGGCAGAGAAATACTCAGCAGTTAAAGGAACAGGATAAATGCCTACCAAACAAAACAAAAGAGGACGAGATAGGGAATCTACCTGATAAAGAATTACAAATAATGATAGTGAAAATGACCCAAAATCTTGAAAACAAAATGGGGTTATGGATAAATAGCCTGGAGACAAGGATTCAGAAGATGCAAGAAATGTTGAACAAGGACCTAGAAGAAATAAAAAAGAGTCAATAGATAATGAAAAACGAAATAATGAGATCAAAAACATTCTGGAGGGAACCAAAAGTAGAATAACAGAGGCAGAAGATAGTATAAGTGAGGTAGAAGACAGAATGGTAGAAATAAGTGAAACAGAGAGGAAAAAGGAAAAACTAACTAAAAGAAATGAGGACAAGCTCAGAGACCTCTGGGACAATGTTAAACGCCCCAAAATTCGAATCACAGGAGTCACAGAAGAAGAAGACAAAAAGAAAGACCATGAGAAAATACTTGAGATAATAGTTGAAAACTTCCCTAAAATGGGGAAGGAAATAGTCATTCAAATTCAAGAAACCCAGAGAGCCCCAAACAGGATAAACCCAAGGCGAAACACCCCAAGACACATATTAATCAAATTAACAAAGATCAAACACAAAGAACAAATATTAAAGGCAGCAAGGGAAAAACCACAAATAACACACAAGGGGAGTCCCATAAGTGTAACAGCTGATCTTTCAATAAAAATTCTTCAGGCCAGGAGGGAATGTCAGGACATACTTAAAGTGATGAAAGAGAAAAACCTACAACCCAGATGACTGTACCCGGCAAGTATCTCATTCAAATATGAAGGAGAAATCAAAAGCTTTACAGACAAGCAAAAGCTGAGAGAATTCAGTATCACCAAACCAGCTCTCCAACAAATGCTAAAGGATCTTCTCTAGACAGGAAACACAGAAAGGGTGTATAATCTCAAACACAAAACAGCAAAGTAAATGGCAACAAGATCATATTTATCAATAATTACCTTAAATGTCAGTGGGTTGAATGCCCCAACCAAAAGACAAAGACTGGCTGAATGGATACAAAAACAAGACCCCTATATATGTTGTCTACAAGAGACCCACCTCAAAACAAGGGACACATACACACTGAAAGTGAAGGGCTGGAAAAAGGTATTCCACGCAAATAGAGACCAAAAGAAAGCAGGAGTAGCAATACTCATGTCAGATAAAATAGACTTTAAAATAAAAGCTGTGAAAAGAGACAAAGAGGAACACTAAATAATGATCAAAGGATCAATCCAAGAAGAAAATATAACAATTATAAATATATATGCACCCAACATACGAGCACCACAGTATGTAAGAAAAATGCTAACAAGTATGAAAGGGGAAATTAACAATAGCACAATAAGAGTGGGAGACTTTAATACCCCACTCACACCTATGGATAGATAATTGAACAGAAATTAACAAGGAAACACAAACTTTAAATGATACAATAGACCAGTTATGCCTAATTGATATCTATAGGACATTTCACCCCAAAACAATGAATTTCACCTTTTTCTCAAGTGCTCATGGAACCTTCTCCAGGATAGATCACATCCTGAGCCATAAATCTAGCCTTGGTAAATTCAAAAAAATTGAAATCATTCTAAGCATCATTTCTGACCACAATGCAGTAAGATTAGATCTCAATTACATAAAAAAATTATTAAAAATTCCAACACATAGAGGCTGAACAACTCGCTGCTGAATAACGAACAAATCACAGAAGAAATCAAAAAAAAAATCAAAATATGCATATAAATGAATGTAAATGAAACCACAACAGCCCAAAACCTATGGGACATTGTAAAAGCAGTGCTAAAGGGAAGGTTCATAGCAATACAGGCTTACCTTAAGAAATGAGAAAAAAGTAAATTAATAAACATAACTCTACACCTAAAGCAATTAGAAAAGGAAGAAATGAAGAACCCCAGGGTTAGTAGAAGGAAAGAAATCTTAAAAATTAGGGCAGAAATAAATGCAAAAGAAACAAAAGAGACCATAGAAGAAATAAACAAAGCCAAAAGCTGGTTCTTTGAGAAGATAAATAAAATTGACAAACCATTAGCCAGACTCATCAAGAAACAAAGGGAGAAGAATCAAATCAACAAAATTAGAAATGAAAATGGAAAGATCACAACAGACAACACAGAAATACAAAGGATTATAAGAGACTACTATCCCCAACTAAATGCCAATAAAATGGACAACCTGGAAGAAATGGACAAATTCTTAGAAAAGTACAACTTTCCAAAACTGAACCAGAAAGTAATAGAAAATCGTAACAAACCCATCACAAGCATGGAAATTGAAACTGGAATCAGAAATCTTCCAGCAAACAAAAGCCCAGGACCAGACAGCTTCACAGCTGAATTCTACCAAAAATTTAGAGAAGAACTAATACCTATCCTACTCAAACTCTTCCAGAAAATTGCAGAGGAAGGTAAACTTCCAAACTCATTCTATGAGGCCACCATCACCCTAATACCAAAACCAGACAAAGATGACACAAAAAAAGAAAACTACAGGCCAATATCACTGATGAACATAGATGCAAAAATCCTTAACAAAATTCTAGCAAACAGAATCCAACAACACATTAAAAAGATCATACACCATGACCAAGTGGGCTTTATCCCAGGGATGCAAGGATTCTTCAATATCTGCAAATCAATCAACGTTATACACCACATTAACAAATTGAAAGATAAAAACCATATGATTATCTCAATAGACGCAGAGAAAGCCTTTGACAAAATTCAACATGCATTTATGATAAAAACCCTCCAGAAAGCAGGCACAGAAGGAACATATCTCAACATAATAAAACCTATATATGACAAACGCACAGCAAACATTATCCTCAATGGTGAAACATTGAAAGCATTTCCCTTAAAGTCAGGAACAACACACCATACACAAAAATAAACTCAAAATGGATTAAAGATCTAAACATAAGACCAGAAACTATAAAACTCCTAGAGGAAAACATAGGCAAAACACTCTCTGACATAAACCACAGCAGGACCCTCTGTGACCCACCTCCCAGAATATTGGAAATAAAAGCAAAAATAAACAAATGGAACCTAATTAAACTTAAAAGCTCTTGCACAACAAATAAAACTATAAACAAGGTGAAAAGACAACCTTCACAATGGGAGACAATAGTAGCAAACGAAGCAACTGAAAAAGAATTAATCTCAAAAATATACAAGCAGCTCCTGCAGCTCAATTCCAGAAAAATAAATGACCCCATTAAAAAATGGGCCAAAGAACTAAACAGACATTTCTCCAAAGAAGACATACAGATGGCTAACAAACACATGAAAAGATGCTCAACATCACTCATTATCAGAGAAATGCAAATCAAAACCACAATGAGGCACCATTTCACGCCAGTCAGAATGGCTGCTATCCAAAAGTCTACTAGCTGTAAATGCTGGAGAGGGTGTGGAGAAAAGGGAACCCTCTTACACTGTTGGTGGGAATGCGAACTAGTACAGCCACTATGGAGAACAGTGTGGAGATTCCTTAAAAAACTGGAAACAGACCTACCATATGACCAGCAATTGCACTGCTGGGCATACACACTGAGGAAACCAGAAGTGAAAGAGACACATGTACCCCAATGTTCATTGCAGCACTGTTTATAATAGCCAGGACATGGAAGCAACCTAGATGTCCATCAGCAGACGAATGGATAAGAAAGCTGTGGTACATATCCACAATGGAATATTACTCAGCCATTAAAAAGAATACATTTGAATCAGTTCTAATGAGGTGGATGAAACTGGAGCCTATTATACAGAGTGAAGTAAGCCAGAAAGAAAAACACCAATACATTATACTAACACACATATATGGAACTTAGAAAGATGGTAATGATAACCCTGTATGCGAGACAGCAAAAGAGACACAGATGTATAGAACAGTCTTTTGGACTCTGTGGCAGAGGGCGAAGGTGGGATGATTTGGGAGAATGGCATTGAAACATATATACTATCATATGTGAAACGAATCACCAGTCCAGGTTCGATGCATGATACAGGGTGCTCGGGGCTGGTGCACTGGGATGACCCAGAGGGATGGTATGGGAAGGGAGGTGGGAGGGGGGTTCAGGATGGGGAACATATGTACACCCGTGGTGGATTCATGTCAATGTATGGCAAAATCACTACAATATTTTAAAGTAATTAGCCTCCAATTAAAATAAATAAACTTATTTTTAAAAAGGAAAATAAATTTTTAAAAATAAAAAGCAGAGACATTACTTTGCCAACAAAGGTCTGTCTAGTCAATGCTATGGTTTTTCCAGTGGTCATGTATGGATGTGAGAGTTGGACTATAAGAAAGCTGAGTGCCAAAGAATTGATGCTTTTGAACTGTGGTATTGGAGAAGAGTCATGAGAGTCCCTTGGACTGCAAGGAGATCCAACCAGTCCAACCCAAAGGAAATCAGTCCTTAATATTCATTGGAAGGACTGATGCTGAAGCTGAAACTCCAATACTTTGGCCGCCTGATGTGAAGAACTGACTCATTAGAAAAGACCCTGATGCTGTGAAAGACTGAAGGAGGGAGGAGAAGGGGACGACAGAGGATGAGATGGTTGGGTGGCATCACTGATTCAGTGGACATGAGTTTGAGTAAACTCTGGGAGTTGTTGATGGACAGGGAGGCCTGGCATGCTACAGTCCATGGGGTTGCAAAGAGTCGAACACGACTGAGCGACTGAACTGAACAGAACATTACTATCAAGTCAAAGGATTAGTGCGATTTTATGATTTTTATTAACAAATGCTATATTTCCTTCCAGAAAGATTTACTTACTTATAGTCTTGTTAAATATATATGATAATAATTGCTGCTGCTGCTAAGTCACTTCAGTCGTGTCCGACTCTGTGCGACCCCATAGACGACAGCCCACCAGGCGCCTACTCACCTCTTATTGGCGGGCGTCTGCGACGGAGCACCAGCGCGGGCGTCTGCGACGGAGCACCAGCGCGGGCGTCTGCGATGGCGCACCAGCGCGGGCGTGGGCGGGCGTCTGCGACGGAGCACCAGCGCGGGCGTGGGCGGGCGTCTGCGACGGAGCACCAGCGTGGGCGTCTGCGACGGCGCACCAGCGCGGGCGTGGGCGGGCGTCTGCGACGGAGCACCAGCGCGGGCGTCTGCGACGGCGCACCAGCGCGGGCGCACGAGGGCGGGCGTCTGCGACGGCGCACGAGGGCGGGCGTCTGCGACGGCGCACGAGGGCGGGCGTCTGCGACGGCGCACGAGGGCGGGCGTCTGCGACGGCGCACGAGGGCGGGCGTCTGCGACGGCGCACGAGCGCGGGCGTCTGCGACGGCGCACGAGCGCGGGCGTCTGCGACGGCGCACGAGCGCGGGCGTCTGCGACGGCGCACGAGCGCGGGCGTCTGCGACGGCGCACGAGCGCGGGCGAGAGGAACTACCCCTAGTCTGAGGTCAGGGGCAGAAGCCAGGAGGACCCCCTGCCCTAGGGGCAGTGGCCAAGAGGAGCTACCCCACATCTGAGGTCGCGGGGGAGGCCGAGAGGAGCTACCCCGTGTCCGAGCTCAGGGACGGCGGACGAGAGGAGCTACCCTGCGTCTGAGGCCAGGGGCGGCGGCTGGGAGGAGCTACCCCAGGTCCAAGAAGCGGTGGCTGCACAGGCGCAGGAGGGCCGAGAGGAGCTACTCTACATTCAAGGTCAGGAGGGGTGGCGGTGAGGCGATACCCCTCGTCCAAGGTAAGGAGCAGTGGCTGTGCTTTGCTGGAGCAGCCATGAAGAGATACCCCATGTCCAAGGTAAGAGAAACCCAAGTAAGACGGTAGGTGTTACAAGAGGGCATCGGAGGGCAGACACACTGAAACCATCCTCACAGAAAACTAGACAATCTAATCACACTAGGTCCACAGCCTTGTCTAACTCAATGAAACTAAGCCATGCCCTGTGGGGCCACCCAAGACGGGTGGGTCATGGTGGAGAGGTCTGACAGAATGTGGTCCACTGGAGAAGGGAATGCCAAACCACTTCAGTATTCTTACCTTGAGAACCCCATGAACAGTATGAAAAGATAAAAGGATAGGATACTGAAAGAGGAACTCCCCAGGTCAGTAGTTGCCCAATATGCTACCGGAGATCAGTGGAGAAATAACTCCAGAAAGAATGAAGGGATGGCACCAAAGCAAAAACAATACCCAGCTGTGGATGTGACTGGTGATAGAAGCAAGGTCCGATGCTGTAAAGAGCAATATTGAATAGGAGCCTGAAATGTTAGGTCCATGAATCCAGGCAAATTGGAAATGGTCAAACAGGAGATGGCAAGAGTGAACATCGACATTCTAGGAATCAGCGAACTAAAATGGACTGGAATGGGTGAATTTAACTCAGATGACCATTGTATCTACTACTGCGGGCAGGAATCCTTTAGAAGAAATGGAGTAGCCATCATGGTCAACAAGAGAGTCTGAAATGTAGTACTTGGATGCAATCTCAAAAATGACAGAATGATCTCTGTTCGTTTCCAAGGCAAACCATTCAATATCACAGTAATCCAAGTCTATGCCCCAACCAGTAACACTGAAGAAACTGAAGTTTAATGGTTATATGAAGACCTACAAGACCTTTTAGAACTAACATCCAAAAAAGATGTCCTTTTCATTATAGGGGACTGGAATGCAAAAGTAGGAAGTCAAGAAACACCTGGAGTAACAGACAAATTTGGCCTTGGGATACGGAATGAAGCAGGGCAAAGGCTAATAGAATTTTGCCAACAGAACGCACTGGTCATAGCAAACACCCTCTTCCAACAACACAAGAGAAGACTCTACACATGGACATCACCAGATGGTCAACACTGAAATCAGATTGATTATATTCTTTGCAGCCAAAGATGGAAAAGCTCTATACAGTCAGCAAAAACAAGACCGGGAGCGGACTGTGGCTCAGATCATGAACTCCTTATTGCCAAATTCAGACTTAAATTGAAGAAAGTAGGGAAAACCACGAGACCATTCAGGTATGACCTAAATCAAATCCCTTATGATTATACAATGGAAGTGAGAAATAGATTTAAGGGACTAGATCTGATAGATAGAGTGCCTGATGAACTATGGACGGAGGTTCGTGACATTGTACAGGAGACAGGAATCATGACCATCCCCTTGGAAAAGAAATGCAAAAAAGCAAAATGGCTGTCTGGGGAGGCCTTACAAATAGCTGTGAAAAGAAGAGAAGCAAAAAGCAAAGGAGAAAAGGAAAAATATAAGCATCTGAATGCAGAGTTCCAAAGAATAGCAAGGAGAGATAAGAAAGCCTTCCTCAGCGATCAATGCAAAGAAATAGAGGAAAACAACAGAATGGGAAAGACTAGAGATCTCTTCAAGAAAAGTAGAGATACCAAGGGAACATTTCATGCAAAGATGGGCTCAATAAAGGACAGAAATGGTATGGACCTAACAGAAGCATTAAGAAGATATTAAGAAGAGGTGGCAAGGATACACAGAAGAACTGTACAAAAAAAGATCTTCATGACCAAGATATTAATGATGGTGTGATCACTCACTTAGAGCCAGACATCCTGGAATGTGAAGTCAAATGGGCCTTAGGAATCATCACTACAAACAAATTTAGTGGAGATGATGGAATTCCAGTTGAGCTATTTCAAATCCTGAAAGATGATGCTGTGAAAGTGCTACACTCAATATGCCAGCTAATTTGGAAAACTCAGCAGTGGCCACAGGACTGGAAAAGGTCAGTATTCATTCCAATCCCAAAGAAAGGCAATAACAAAGAATGCTCAAAACTACCACACAATTGCACTCATCTCACACGCTAGTAAAGTAATGCTCAAAATTCTCCAAGCCAGGCTTCAGCAATATGTGAACCGTGAACTTCCAGATGTTCAAGCTGGTTTTAGAAAAGGCAGAAGAACCAGAGATCAAATTGCCAACATCCGCTGGATCATCAAAAAAGCAAGAGAGTTCCAGAAAAACATCTATTTCTGCTTTATTGACTATGCCAAAGCCTTTGACTGTGTGGATCACAATAAACTGGAAAATTCTGAAAGAGACAGGCATACCAGACCACCTGACCTGCCTCTTGAGAAACCTGTATGCAGGTCAGGAAGCAACAGTTGGAATTAGACATGGAACGACAGGCTGGTTCCAAATAGGAAAAGGAGTACGTCAAGGCTGTATATTGTCACCCTGCTTATTTAACTTATATGCAGAGTACATCATGAGAAGCGCTGGGTTGGAAGAAGCACAAGCTGGAATCAAGATTGCCGGGAGAAATCTCAATAACCTCAGATATGCAGATGACACTACCCTTATGGCAGAAAGTGAAGAGGAACTCAAAAGCCTCTTGATGAAAGTGAAAGAGGAGAGTGAAAAAGTTGGCTTAAAGCTCAACATTCAGAAAACTAAGATCATGGCGTCTGGTCCCAGCACTTCATGCAGCATTGGTAAAACTATATACTGGTTATGTTACCTTGATATAGTTGGGGGTAAAAAAAGTAGTAACTCATTTTAAGTACCCTTTCGTTGATTATTTTAGGGCTGAACATTTTCACAGTTTTTGCTGCTATACTTATACTTTTTAATTGCCAGATTATATTATTTATCTGTTTCTCTATTTATCTGTTTTCCCTATTTTCTCTGTTTACTTTTTTCTTATTGATTTCTAAGTGATCTTTATAATCTGGGGGTTTATTTTTTATCATGTGTGTTGTAAATAATTCCTATTTTATCACTGAAACTTTAATTTTCTTTATGATAAATTTTCGGTTATTTTTATGATTTCAAATGCATCAATTTTCTTTTTTTTTTCTAAAATGAACCTTTTTAGTATTAAAGGGGAAAAAAAGATTATAAACACTTTTACATTGGTTGGCTCTGACATGAACTGGGAATATTTATATCCAGAGAGTAAAAAGAGCTGGTTAAGGACTGGGAAAGGGACAGGGGAGGACTTTCTATGGGTCTAATCAGCGCAAGCTTTATTGAACAGTTTAAGAATGGGCTGCTCAAGTGTCCTGCCCCAAACCTCATCAGGGAAGACAGTTGAAGAGGATGACCATACTGGAGAATTGTT
This sequence comes from Bubalus kerabau, assembly GCF_029407905.1. NCBI lineage: Eukaryota > Metazoa > Chordata > Mammalia > Artiodactyla > Bovidae > Bubalus > Bubalus kerabau. The sequence continues at coordinate 26,094,879 of NC_073647.1, read as the reverse complement.
AGAAGCTGTGGAAAGGGGACGGTAGAAGTTTGGAACCTAATTCAAATCCTTCAGCGACATCAACAATTGAATCTCATACATGTAGGATGTCAAAGGTTAATTGGCCTGATACAGGTTTCTCTAACCTACTTATCTTTCTGTGCAGCACTTTGAGGCAAACTGTCTAGCCAAATAATTGCCATGGAGTTAGCTTTCTTCTTGTGATGCAGGATGCCAAATGGGTCCCTCAGACTACTCATTACCTAGACTGACCCTAGAAAGGATCATTACTGTCATTAGGGTAAATGGCTTTATCAGTGAAGCCTAATTACTACTCAGCACCATAATGATTTTGCATGTCATTACATATATGACCAATTAATTCTGATGTAAGTTCCATTGATTCCCAACATATGGTGCCCCTGTGCTCAGTCTGCAATTTGTTCTTCATGTAATAGGGATTTGGACCAACTCCACCTACCGCATACTCCACCTACCCTATTTTTGATGAACCCTGAGGAACTACAAGGCCCAAGCTCATTATGTGTACTTACAAATCTCCTCCATAGTTTCAGTCTCTACCCATTAGTAACCCACATGGGTCTGGATTTAATTTCAAATCAGTGTTTGGTGTAGTGCATATAACATATTAAAAAATTAATATAAATGTGTCAAGCAAATGAGTGAGGGGAAAGATTAACAATACCCAGGCCAGACTGTAATGATACTTTCAAATGGAAAGTACAATAATAATAAGCACTCAAGACATTTACTTATTGCATATAAAATGAGAGTGAAAACTCCTGGTATAATTCCTAGACTGTATATCCCTTAATAGGTGTGCAACAAAGTTTTGTTAAACTTGAGTCTGAATAACTTAGATCCTAAGGGAATAGAAGCAGAGGAGCCATCTTCCGCTTCTGTAAATATATCTTCTACCCTTTTGCTATTCAAAGTGTGATCTGGGGACCAGGAACATGGGCATTATTTGGGAGTTTGTTTAGTATGCTGAATATTAGCAGCTATACTAAATCAGAATCTGTATTTTCACAGGTGATTCATACACACCAAAAGTTTGAGAAGCATTGGTCTACACTTGATCACATGCTCTGTCACTTCTGTCATGTCTGACTTTGTGTGATCCTATAGACCATAGCCCACCAGGTTCGTCTATCCATGGGATTCTAAAGGTGAGAATACTGGAATGGGTTGCCATTTCCTCCTCCAGGTGATCTTCCCAACCCAGGAATTGAACTCGAGTCTCTTATGTCTCCTGCCTTTGCAGGCAGGTACTTCACCACTAGCACCACCTGGGAAGCCCTAGACTTGATTGTGCTTAGTCATCTCAGTTGTGTCTGACTCTTTACAACCCCGTAGACTGCAGCCCTCCAGGCTCCTCTGTCCATGGAGATTGTCCAGGCAAGAATACTGGGGTGGGTCACCATTCCCTTCTCCAGGGGATCTTCCCAACCCAGGGAATGAACTTAGGTCTCCTGCATTGCAGGCGGATTCTTCACTGTCTGAGCCACCAAGGAAGCCCAGACTTGATTAAGGGTAATTAAAAGAAGAGGCTTTTCTGGTGGCTCAGCTGGTAAAGAATCCGCCTGCAATGTGGGCAACCTGGGTTCAATTCAGGTCTTAAATTAAAAGAAAACATAAATTAAGAATCGCTACTTTATTCCTGCATAGGAAATGTCTACATAGGTATCTGACTCTTACACATAACATCTAGTATTTTTTTTAACTTTTTATTTTATATTGGAGTATAGCTGATTAACAATGTTGTGATAATTTCAGGTGTACAGCAAAGTGATTCAGTTATACATATACATGTATGTATTCACTTTCAAATTCTTTTTCTATTTAGGTCGTTACATAATATTGAACAGAGTTCCCTGTGTTATACAATAGGTCCTTGTTAATGACCTCTGTACCTAAGAGAGAATGGTCTACTGTGAGTACTAGAACCCTTTCAATGAGTTGCTTCTCATTGACTTAGAATTTTTTACCTAAAATGGTTTGGCATCAATGCAAACTTGGAAATTGTCCTGGCTACTCTTATTTCCAAATTAATATTTTTAATAAGAAATACTAGTGCCAGAGTTTACCCTTAAAGAGACTCTGCTGTCTGTTAGCTCATTCATGCATTCAAAAATATCTAGTAAAGATTTACTAGCTAGATATACGGAGAAGGCAATGGCACCCCACTCCAGTACTCTTGCCTGGAAAATCCCATGGACGGAGGATCCTGGTAGGATGTGGTCCATGGGGTCGCTAAGAGTCGGACATGACTGAGCGACTTCACTTTCACTTTTCACTTTCATGCACTGGAGAAAGAAATGGCAACCCACTCCAGTGTTCTTGCCTGGAGAATCCTAGGGACAGGGGAGCCTGGTGGGCTGCCGTCTATGGGGTCACACAGAGTCAGACACGACTGAAGTGACTTAGCATAACAAAGGGATACCACTATTGCAACCAGTGCTATTGAAGGTGAAAGGAGTTTTAGTTTAATGATATATGTAAATATATATATATATATATGGTAAATAGTTTAACATAGTCTACATATAAGATTTAAGAACCAGAATTTCTTTGGGAAAAATGTTAGAGGATAAGGATTCAACTGCATTTGTCAAATCATGGTTAAACTGAAACCATGAGATAGCTAGAGATACAAGAGATCAGCAAAAATATCAAGTGCATTGTATAAGAATGAGTGAGCTGTCAATGTTTTCAATGAACAGCACTGTATTTTTCATTTTTATTTGTAAATCATGTGATACACATCCTTTATATCAGCCAAATTTAAATAAACTATGTATGCTGTGCTTAATCGCTCAATCTCACCAACCCAGGTATCGAACCCAGGTCTCCCACATTGCAGGAGGATTCTTTACCAGTTGAGCCACCAAGGAAGCCCAGAAATACTGGAGTGGGTAGCCTATCCCTTCTCCAGGGGATCTTCCCAATCCAGGAATCAAACCGGGGTCTCCTGCATTGTAGGCAGATTCTTTACCAGCTGAGCTATCAGGGAAGCCCAAACTATGTATACATGTATACTCTTTTTTTTTTTTTTTTTCCTGGAGAGCTAGTTGTTAAAACTTTACTAAGCCAACACTGGTCAGCTGACTAAATTCAGGCCATCTTTTTTTTTAATTAATTTATTTTTTTTATTATTTTTTTTTACTTTACAATAATGATACAGGCCATCTTTTAAACTGAGTCAAAGAATTCTTTCAAACTAAATTTAGTCAGAGATTGAGTCTGGTTTTGCCACAGGCTTAGTCATTGAGATTGAGTCTGACAATCACTGCTGTCATCCTCAAGGTAAAACAACCAGAGTGAGCAATGCTTTCCAGATCGAATCGATTGGCAAGTTCAGACCAGTGGCTTTTTGGTAGCTTAGAAAAATTTGTGATTTTAGAATTCTAAAATTGTGCTCTAAGCATCCACTATGTATTTTTGTTTTATCATTTCCTTTCCTGCCTGCTTATTTGTGATATTCTAGGAGTCTATAAAGCCTTCTTGCTGATCTCCAAAAAAAATGTTTTTCATTTCTTTAAAAATAAAATTGTGATTGCTCAAAAGTGATAGTGATTAGGCAGTTTCTGTTTTATAGGCGGAGAGATTGAGCTACAAATGACAATTGAATTGAAGACAATATTCATGTGATTCTGTATCTGGGTAAATAGCTATGTACAGAACTTTGTGTGTGCTGGTATTTTAAGAAGTCTGTAGGTTTAAGAGATGTTTCTACCTACAGGGAGGCTGTATACACACCCACCCCCAAGGGACTGCCATAGTCATTCAAAATAGCATAAGCTATACTTCTAGTGAAATGGTTCTTATTAGGGGTTAAAAAAAACTGAGAATTTCATGAAAATCTGGTTTCCTTACTGTTTCCCAGTAGGAAATAAAGGTTACCTTTTGCAAAAAGAAGGGGAAAAATAGATGACTCACTCTCTACTTTCTTAAGAAATTCTGAATATCTTTTGTGTGTGGTCAGTACATTTAAATAAAGCTTACATTTAAAGAAAATTTAGGCTCTGAAAAATTAAGTGCAAGTTTACCAAAGCTTTAATCTACATGTAATTTGACTACATACTCTGTGTGTGGGGGCAGGGGGAGATTGGCAGTCTGGAGGTATTTGCATGTTTTAGAGCTTTTCAAATCTGTACTTTTCTTGCGCTATGCTCTCTACCATGAATGTGTTTCATTCATTCATTCAACGAATATACATTCAGTGGCTCCAATGTGTCTGTATTATGCTAGGATATAGCACTGGTTCTCTTGGACAGAATAATTAAAGACATTTAGAAAAACTCTAGAGGAAATAAACAAGTAATTGAGGGAGGCTAACTTGAGAAAGAATGGGTAGGGAAGGTGCCTATAAGAAGGTGCCATTTCAACTGAGACTTCAAGAATGAGAATGAGGATATTCTAGGCAAAGAAAATGGCAGATAACAAAACTCTTGAGCTGCAAAAAGGTATCAGGGAACACAAATGAAGTTTATGGAGATAGCTAGAGTATAGGCAGCTGGTATAGAGAGTATTGAGAGATGAGATCAATGAGGTTAAGGTTAAGGGCAGACCAAATAAAGCTTTGTAAGCATATATGATGGAAAGCCACTTAAGGGTTTGAAAAAGAAGGATGGCACATTTTGATTTTCATTTTAAAGACATCACTCTAACTGCTGGGTAGTGTGTGATGGTCTGGAGTAAGAAGATCAGTTAGTAGCCTGTGGCAACAATACAGGCTAATGATATAGAGTAATTCTGGCCTCATGAGCTGAGAAATATTCCTGTCTTTATTTTCAGAAGGAATTTGCACAATTCATATTATTTCTTCCTTAAATATTTGATGTAATTTATCCAAGAAACAAAGTGGGGTATAGTTTCTTTATTGAAAGGTACTAAATTAGAAATCCAATTCCTTTCATGTATATAGTAATATTCAGATTTTCTCTTTCTTCTTGGGTCAGATTTGGTAATTTGTATCTTTTAGGGAGTTTGTTCATTACATCTAAGTTGAAATTACTGGTATATATTTGTTCCAATATACTTTTATTTTCTTTTTAATATTGGTAAGATCTCGAGTGAGTCTGTGCATTTATTTCTGATATTGGGAATTTGTGATCTTTCTCCTTCTCTTCGATATCAGTGTGACTAGATGTTTATCACTTTTATTAATCTTTTCAAGGAAATTTGGTTTCATTCCTATTCCCCATTATTTGTCTGATTTTCTACTTCATTTCTTTCTCCCTTGTTGTTACTGTTTTCTTCCTTCTACCTACTTTGGGCTTAATATGTTCTTCTTTTCTAGCTTCTTAAGATGGAAGCTTGGATTGTTTATTTTGAAGTTTTATTGTTTTCTAATGTATGCATTCAATGTTAGAAATTTCCTTCTAGGCACTGCTTTAGCTGCATCCCACAAATAGTATGTTCTCATTTTCATTCAGTTCAAATGTTTTCTGATTTCCCTTGTGATATCTTCTTTGACATATGGTTATTTAGAAGTGTGTTTTGCTTGTTTCCAAATACTTGAAGATTTTTCACATAATTTTTATTGATTTTTAATATTTTTGTGAAAAGAAAACATATTCTGTACTGTTTCAATATTCTAGAAGTTATATAGACCAGTTTCCTGACCTAGAATATGACCTACTGAATGTGTAATGTGCCTTTGAAAGGAATGTATATGGTGCTACTAATAGTGTAGTGGTCTATAAATATCAGCAAGGTCAAGTTGTTTGATAGTATTCAGGTTTTTTATAACCTTACCAATTTCTTTCTACTTGTTTAAAACCGGCTATTGAGAGAGCAGGTCTTCTCTGGTGGCTCAGATGGTAAAGAATCGGCCTGCCATGCAGGAGACCCGGGTTTGATCCCTGGGTTGGAAAGATCCCCTGGAGAAGGAAATGGCAACTCACTCCAGTATTCTTGCCTGGAGAATTTCACAGACTGAGGACCTTGGTGAGCTACAGTTCATGGGGTCCCAAAGAGTTGGACATAACTGAGTGACTAACACACACATTGAGATCTCCCAACAAAGACTGTAGTCTCATTCAACTCTCATTTAAGTTCTGTGATGTTTCTTTTAATTAAAAGCATTAACTTTTATGATTGTTATGTCTTCCTGATAAATCTATTGTTTTATCATTACATATGACATTATATATTACCTCATTATCGCTGGTAACATTTCTAATTCTGAAGTTTACTTTGTCTGATATTAATATAGCTACTCAAACTTTCTTATGATTAGTGTTTGCATGGTATATCTCTTTCCATTCTTTTACTTTTAATCCGGGTGGGCATATTTAAGGTTTTCCTCATACAGAGAACACAGTGGTTGAGTCTGCCTTTTTTATTGTTTGACAAGGTTTTCTTTTTAATTGGTGTATTCAGACTATTTACATTTGAGATAATTATCTGCATGGTTAGGTTTAAATTTACCATATCAATATTTGTATCTATTTATCCTATCTGTTCATTTCCCCCCTTTCCTCCTCTCTTTTTCTACTTTCTTTTGGATTGAAAGTTTTGCATTTGTTTTGCTTTTTTGCTTTGCTTTGTTTTAGAATAGGTTTTTTTCCTTCTTTGTCAGATTATTAGTTTTATTTTTGTTTCTCTTTTTAGTTCTAGATCTAGGGTTTGGAATATACATATTTAACTTTTCAGTTTACTTTCATGTATATTGTAAGAACCTTGCAACATCCCACCCCAAAAAACTTTACGCCATTGTTTTCATACATTTTACTTCATTACGTTATCCAACTCACACTGCATTGTTATCTTTAATTCTTTAAATATTCATTTACTTTTAAAAGATAATAACAAGGAGTTTTACAATTTCCAGCATTCTGTCCCTTTGTGTGCGTGCGTGCTAAGTCGCTTCAGTCGTGTCCAACTCTTAGCGACCCCATGGACTGTAGCCCACCAGGCTCTTCTGTCCATGGGATTCTCCAGGCAAGAATACTGGAGTGGGTTGTCACGCAGATCTGAGTTTCCACTGATGTTATTTTTCTTCAACCTGAAGAACATTTCATGGAGTACAAGTTTTTTGCTGCTGATTTTTTTCAGCTTGTGTTTGTAAAAACAGTGTAGATTAATTTTTTTTTCCAGCATTGTTTCTGATGGAGATTCAGTGTTTATTTTTATCTTCTTCCTGTATCTGTAATGTTTATTTTTTGACTGCTTTTTTTTTTTTTGGCCATGCTGTGCAGCTTGCAGGATCTTAGCTCCCCTGCTAGGGATTAAACCCAGGTCCCCTGTAGTGGAAGCACAGAGTCCTAGTCACTGGGTTGCTAGAGAATGCCCTTGACTGCAAATATTTTCTTTTTATTGCTGGTTCAGCTATTTGGTTATGACGTGCCTTGATGTGGTTTAATTTTGTATGTTTTTTCTGCCTGTGCTAGGATGAACTACTCATATTTGTAGGTTCATACTCTTCATCAAATTTGGAAAATATTTGGCCATTATTTCTTAAAATAATTTTCTGTGCTTTTCCTCTTTCTGAAAAATGTGGTTATACATTTGCTTTATCTCTTAATATTATCCCATAGATCATTAACATTCTGCATTTTACAATCATTTTTTTCTGTGCTTTGGTTTATGTAATTTCTACAACAACATCTTCATGTTCAATGATATTTTCCTCTGAAGTGTTTAATATACTCTTATGGCTACCCACTCCAGTAGTCTTGCCTGGAGGATTCCATGGACAGAGGAGCCTGACAGGCTACAGAATCCATGGGGTTGCAAAAAGTCGGACATGACTGAAGTCACTTTCACTTTCACTTACAACTATCCAGTGAACATTTCATTATAGCTATTTTATTTTTTAGCTCTTGGAGTTCTGTTTAATTCATTTTTAGAGACCTGATCTCTTCTCATTATGTGTATGTTTTTCTTTGGATTATTTAACATACTTAAAATAGCTGTTTGAAAACATTTGTATGCTAGTTCTATTTATGTTATTTCTGAGTCTAATTTTTCTGGCTAACATTTCCCCTGATTCTTTGTAGGCCTATTAATTTTTGATTGGTTGAAGCATATTGTGAAAATTACCTACTGAATGTCTACATTTTATTGTCTTTGTTTAATGAAAAACTTGTTTTGGCAGGCATTTATTTTACTTGTGGATCAGCTTGATCATTTTAAGCGTTTTTTTGTTGTTGTTGTTGTTGTTTTAAACTTCATTAAGTGGGATCTAGAGTAGTTTTAAGTCTAGGGCTATTTTAGCTCTGTAACTATGGTGTGCTCCTAACCAATGGGAGGTCCAGAGATGAAGCTACTGAAGGGCCTGGTCGATGGCATGAGCAGTGGTTCCCCCTCCACCTTGGAGCTCTGAGGGGCCATCAGTTCGATCTGGGATAGTCAGAGAAGACCTTGCTGGGCAGGGGATATTTGATCTGTCCCAGGATAGGGGCTAGAATTCAAACAGGCTGAGAAGACAGTAGAACATTTCTCAGCAGGGAAGATTCCAGAAGCACAGCTGTAGAAATGGCAACACTCAAGGCAGGGCTGTTCTTGTGACACTGGTTCAGTTGGGCCAGGCTGCGTAAAGTGGAAATAAAGCAAAAACGCAGCAACGAGGGCCAATTCTGCCACTCCTCAGTGGTGAAAAATGGGCCACACCTAGTTTGGAGAAGTTTCATGCTACTTCAAGATCTGCCTGGATCTGCATGGCAGCTTCACAAGGCTTTACTGGGTAAATCTGAGCAATGCAGAGCCACCCAGCCTGTTATCTGAACTGGAGTCACATTCAAGGGCTAATGGGAAACACATAATGTACCATTTCTGGTCCAGCTTTTTGTAAAGCAATAAATTGCTTTGAAAATACAGTACTTATGCAAATGTGGTATTACTATCAGTTACCACATTTGCATAGCCATCTGCTACATTTTTAGAGCTAAGCTCAGAAATCTTTCCACTCCAAGACTCTAGATAAGGCTTTGTGATACCTATTGGATTATATATCAAAAAGCTCTGAGGATGGCTAGAAATCCATCCTATGACCATTGAAACAAAAACCATCTGGCCATAATGATTATTAATAGATTTTCAATTAATTAATGTAGTCTTCAGCTTAGATTTTGCATATCAATTCTACCCACCCACGTGGTGAATATGCACTGTCATGACCAGGGAATTTCCTCTGGCTCTTACCATGCGCTCAGAGCCGAGCTTGGTGGAACAGAGTTTCACTCACTCACTCACTCGTTCGTTCATTCAACCAACCAACCACAGATATTTACTACTTGTTTTGTGCCAGAACCAGCTCTAAGAGCTGGAAATACAGATTTGAACATGATACAAAAAAAAAAAAAAAATCCGTGTCTTCATACATCTTACATTCTAGTGGAGAAAGTAGAAACCAATTGATCTGAGATATTAATATAAAGTCAGGTAGTGATAGTGTATGAAAAAAAAAAATAAAGCAGGACAGAGGGACAGTGAGTGACTGGAGTGGTACTGCAGATAGACTCAGCATGGAAGCCCTTTCTGATGAAATGACATTTAAGCAGAGATCTAAAGAGACTGAGGGAGTGAGCCATGTGTGTGTCTGGGAGAGAGTACTCCAGGCAGAGGTAGTGCAAAGTGAAAAGTATCTGAGGGAGAAGCTTGCTTGGCACATTCAAAAAAGAGTAAAGAGAACAGTGTGTCTGGAACATAGTGAGCAAGGAGGAAAACGGTGGGAGACCAAGTCAGAAAAGCAGGCATATGAACTAATCATATAAACTAGGGTAAGAAGTTGCCTTACTCTCAGTGCTAGAAGACACTAAAAGGTTTGAGTAATGGAAGAAAATGTTACATTGGAGGTTCTTGATTTCACTTTTGGAATAGGTTGTTTTTAAAAGTTCCTCAGATGATTCTAATGTGCATTATCCCTGCTGCTGCTGCTGCTGAGTTGTGTCAGTCGTGTCCAACTCTGTGCGACCCCATAGATGGCAGCCCAACAGGCTCCTCTGTCCCTGGGATTCTCCAGGCAAGAGTATTGGAGTGGGTTGCCATTGCCTTCTCCGACATTATCCCTACTTAGCAGGATTACTAGGCCTGCATTTCTGAGAACAGATTTTGGGCAGAGGAAGCAAGGGTGGAAGCAGGAACACTAGTCTGGAAGCCGTGGTAACAATCTGGGCCAAGTTGAAGCTGCCTTGGATTAGAGTGCTCTGAGAACAACAGGAGCCAATAAGTTGGCTTTGAGCATCCCCGTCAGCGTCTTGGCTGCAGCTGCAAGATGGGGCAGTAGCTTGTGTTTTGTCACCTCAGCCTTTCTTCCTTTATTGTAGCTGGACCAGAGAATTATGGCAGAGAACTATGCCTAACAGATAAGGGGGACTTAGGAAGTCTTGGGTAAACATTTCAGGGATCTCATCATAAAGTCCTTCTCGAATGCAACAACAAAAATCTAGCAACTGAGCTGCTTTTTTCCTGTGGCTTTGCCCCTCACCACCCCCCCCCCACCGCCCCAACCAAGATTAAAACCTTATGATTGAACACTGGTCTGCCTGATATCTGGTTACCCAGTCTCTCCAGGTAAGAGTAAATATCCATTCTCCCCTACCTTACTTTTAAAGTCTAAGTGTATACTTTTAATAATGAGCACTATTTATTGAGCACTCACTCTGGGCTAGGCACTGCTCTAAGCAACTTAAACCAACAAATTCAGTCCTCACCATAATCCTAGACGGTGACTGCTGTAATTACACCTGTTCAATGTATGTGATGTAACCGAGAATCAGAGTTAAGGATCTTGCCCAAAGTCACACTCTTAAGTCCCAAGGCCAGGATTTAAGCTAGGTCTGTATGACTCCAAAGACTGTGTGCTTTTACTCACTTAGCTACCCTTGTTCTAGAAGCCAGCTTCAGACAAGATCTGGACCCTGCTGACAAACACCTCCATCTTCCTGCCTCCCTGGATCTCTGCCTCCTCCTGCCCTTCCACATGGGTGTTCTTCCTCTGCTTCCACCGCCCTGAACTCCAAGCATGTTTGATGTGCTCAGGTGGCTCTGTTTCAGCTTCAAAGAAGTAGCTGTCTCAGGTTTCCAGGTCCCTGGCCTCAGAGCGGGGTGAGTGTGACTACGTCTCCAGGAAGCTTGCCTTCTTCCAGAACACGCAAGTTTGAGTGTGTAGCAGCTGGACATCCTCATTTCTTAGGGCGCCCTCTCCTCCTGCCCTCTGGGAGTGTCATTTACTCTTACTTCTGCAGAGCCAGCAGCCCCATTTGGAAGGGATAGCACCTCTTTCTCTTACTAGGGCTCTTGTTTGCACCCTGGAGAACGTGAACTTCTAAAGCCCTTGGTGAATGCAAAAGTCCATTAGCACTGGCAATCTTTCAGCATCTCTGACAAATGGAAGCAACTTTATATAAAAACAGATACATGTTTTTGCATAGACCTGTGAAAATACATTTTTACATATTACCAATGTGTTACATGTTGGCTGATCTATCTGCAACCGATAACATGTATTTGAAGAGGGAGCGTCCCTGGAGTCCCCCAGGTGCTCAGGTGTGAACAGTGGTCTTGGGCAGCTCCAGACTGGCTGAATGTTTGAGTGTAGAGAACCCTGGAGTATGCAGACTGAGCACCACCAAATGATTTATTAAAAATCACCCTAGAGACACACTATAAATGGTTAACAAAAGTATGAGCAAGGAAATGTGTTTGGAATATAAACTATTAAGAAAAGTGGGAGAGGACCTAATTTGTATCTGATATGCAGCATTAAAAACGCAATCTATAAATGAATTTTGTAAAGCCAGAGTTTATTGCAACTGACTATAAATATATAAAGAAGTAATTCATCTTCTAGTAAAAAAGGAAAAACAGAGTGCTCAGGTGTAGGGGTCATTGTGAAGCTTGCTCAAAAAGCTGCTTTTTACATTTTGTAAAGAAATAACGGCCAGTTTATTTTCTAATACTTTCTACATTTTCAATCGAAAATACATCTATGTGTCATGGACCTGATAAAAGCCTCTTGTGTCAAGTGGAGTCTATCACTGCTAAGGGTATGAAAGTGACACTGAAGAAGCCAAGTCTGGCCTTCACCGTGTGTGTGTGTTAAGTCACCCTGTCATGTCTGATTCTTTGTGACCCCATGGACAGTAGCCCACAAGGCTCCTCTGTCCATGGGATTATCCAGACAAGAATACTGGAGTGGGTTGCCATTTCCTTCTCCAGGGGATCTTCCCAACCCAGGGATCGAGCCCAGGTCTACCGCACTGCAGGCAAACTCTTCACCATCTGAGCTACCAGGGAAGCCCTGGCCTTCACTGGCTCTGACTAAAGGAAGCGGGACATATGGGCGTGGCTTCAAGGCACAGAGCCTCTGATGTTCCCTCCTGTGGTCAAGGGAACTAAATATATTGGGCAACAGGTTTTCCCTCTCATATTCTCCCCTGAAAACAATCTCCAAGTCAGCACTTGGCAAACCTAAACCTGTAGCTATGTCACATGTCATCATTTTGTCTCTGGCTGTTTTCTCTCTTTCTCTTATCTCAAGACTCTTTTTCATCATATCCACAGACACTAGGGATTCTGATCGATAATTTCCCCTGCTTTCCTCCATGCCCCTTCTTCCACACCCAAACCTGCAGTTGCTGTGGCCTTGCAAATACAAATCCCCTTCAGAACTGACCTGAAATAAAGCAGAAAATAGCTAGCTTCCAACTAAATTAACATTTCTAGGAGCCAGAGAAGGAAGACAGTGCATCACTGGCTACCCTGGGAGGTGGATTAGCATGGTATTTTAATAGGTTTGAGAATCACGCAGACTGGGGTTCTTGTAGGAACTGTACTTAAAATAGCCAGTGTACTCTGTACAATTATCATAGGGATGAAGTTCGATGGTGCATATGAAGTGTTCAGTACAGTCCCTAGAATCAGTGATGATCGTGATTATGATTCTGAAACAGGCGAACAAGGGCAGTCCCAGGAAGACTTTGCAGCACTGAGCACCTACTGTATGATACACAGTTCACACCCTGTTGTCAAGTTCCTCACAGACTACCAGGGAGCAGTCACAGACCTGAGCCTTAAAGGATGGATAGTTATCTCATATACTCTGTGGAAGATCAAGGGATGGACCTCATGATTAAAGAGTGCATAGGATGATTCTAGACTACATCATTTATCATGGTCATAGGCCCCCCAGAGTGTCTGGCACATAACCATTGTACAATCAGCATTTGTGGAATGAGGGAAGCCAAGTGGTGGGGCTGCATGAGTGGAGGGAAGGGAATCACAGGGTGTTAATGGTTACTTTGGGTTAATCAGTAGAGTGATGAGAGGGAAGTATTTCCTCCCCATCTAACCTTGCATCCTCGTGCACACAGCTTCCTCTCCTCTGTCCAGGCATTTGCGCCCTCTGGCCTTCCCCATCCAGGGTGTTTCCAAGATATATCCACCTCTCAAGTGGCTCTGTTCACTTTGATGCTCTTCAGGACTCTGCTTTTTAGAAATATAGTAGTATAAATAATAGTCATCAATGGCTTAACTAACACCTTTGTTTCTCAAAGGTCCTGGGCTCCTCCCTGGCAATATTTTGGGAGGCTCTATCATACGTTCTGAGGTCAAGGCTGTGTCCATATGCTTAAGCATTTCCTGTTCAAGAACAATGTCATGGAACTCAAATAACCAGGTCTCTTTTCTCTACTAAATGCCAAATCATGACATTTGTCTGCATTGTTGGTTGCCTCTCTTGTTAGCAGTGCAGGCCTTTGAAATCAGCCTAGAGGGATCATCTAGCACTCAACATGTTCATTTCACAAAGAAACTGAGACTCAAGGAGGAAAAATCTATCTGCCCAAAGTCATATATCAAGTTATTGCAGGACAGGAGCTAGTATCCACATATTTCCCTGTCCTTTTTTATTTTATTTTTTTGTGGGTCTTAGATCATGTAATTGGAGCTACTAATGTTTGTTTCATTCTTCTCGTTAATTTTCATAACTCTTCTTGTGACCCAATTCTCATCTCCACGGTGGGACCCTAACCAGGGAATTTCATCCATACTAAAAATGTTACTGATGCTACCTGACACTTAGCTCTCCTGTCTGAGAGTCTTCACAGCCCCCAAAGCTTGGCTACAGGGGATGTGGATAATTATTTAAGATCCCCTACTTGCCAAGAAAGTCCTAGAACATGCTTCTCTAGAGACACTGAGTTACAGTTATCACATTCCACATAACTGGGCTCAAATTTTAACTGTGAAAGTTAATCTCGAAATGGCCCGAGGCAAGTTAATTAACTTTTCCATGCCTCAGTTTCCTTATCTTTAAAATGGGGATGATGAAAATTTATTCACAGAATTGTCTTCAGAATTAAGTATAATAGTGCATGTAAAGAGCTTAAAAGATGGAGAGAAAGCCTCATTTGTACCTGACAGAGATCATTTAGATGACGAGATTTGGATCTTTTAGCTGATGAGCTTTAAATGAGATTTTGGATTTTGAGTTCATGCTATAATGGGATAAGACTCCTGGGAACATTGTGAATTTATTTGTACTTAGAAGGGAAGTGAGTCATTGGAGGCCAGAGGGCAGACTCTGGTAGACAAAATTCTAAAAATCATCCTCAGTGTTCCTGTCTCCTGGTGTATAATCCTTTCCCTTACATGTGAGCAGAAACCATGAATATGTTGGATGTCACATCTATGTCAGATTATGTTGTATGGTGAAGATGAAGGGACTTCACAGATGTAATAAAATCCCTAGTTAGTTTGACTGTGACTTAATCAAAAGAAAGATTATTTTAGGTAGGTCTGAGATACTCAAGTGAGCCTTTTATAGGAGAGAATGGAGATCAGTTATAGAAGTCTCTCTCCTGCTGACCTTGAGCAAGTTTCAAGGTAATGAATGCTTCCAACAACTTCATATTATGCTTGGAAGAGGACTCCAAGCCTCAGACAGGACCACAGCCCTGGTAACACCCTTACAGTAGTCTGTGAGACTTTGAACAAAGAGTCCAGTTAAGCCATCTCTATATTCAACTCACAGAACTGTGAGATAATAAAAGCATATTGATTTTAAACCACTGTGTCTGTGGTACTTTGTTATGTACAGAAGCTGTTCAGTAAATGGCACTTTCCTTCTACCACTTATTTGGATATCTGAGCACTTCACACGTATGAACTCTGGACTCCATGTCATGGGTTCCTTCCTCTTGCCTCCTATGCTTCCCATCAGACCTCACCTCCCATGACTTTTGTTAAATGTCCCTGGTGTCCATATATCCAGCTTTGCCCTGTCTGAACTCTACCTGGAGGTCACAGCAGTCCCCTAGAATCTCTGTCCCTGTGGCCACAATTACTCAAGGGGCTGGTGCAACTTATCCTCAAAATAATCTTCTCTACATTTGCTGATTCTTACTTTGGTGGAATGTGAAGTCAAGTGGGCCTTAGAAAGCATCACTATGAACAAAGCTAGGGGAGGTGATGGAATTCCAGTTGAGCTATTTCAAATCCTAAAAGAAGATGCTGTGAAAGTGCTACACTCAATATGCCAGCAAATTTGGAAAACTCAGCAGTGGCCACAGGACTGGAAAAGGTCAGTTTTCATTCCAATCCCTAAGAAAGGCAATGCCAAAGAATGCTCAAACTACCACACAATTGCACTCATCTCACATGCTAGCAGAGTAATGCTCAAAATTCTCAAAGCCAGGCTTCAACAATACGTGAATTGTGAACTTCCAGATGTTCAAGCTGGTTTTAGAAAAGGCAGAAGAACCAGAGATCAAATTGCCAACATCTGCTGGATCATCGAAAAAGCAAGAGAGTTCCAGAAAAACATCTATTTCTGCTTTATTGACCATGCCAAAGCCTTTGACTATGTGGATCACAATAAACTGTGGAAAATTCTGAAAGACATGGGAATACCAGACCACCTGATCTGCCTCTTGAGAAATCTGTATGCAGGTCAGGAAGCAACAGTTAGAACTGGACATGGAACAACAGACTGGTTCCAAATAGGAAAAGGAGTACGTCAAGGCAGTATATTGTCACCCTGCTTATTTAACTTATATGCAGAGTACATCATGAGAAACACTGGACTGGATGAAGCACAAGCTGGAATCAAGATTGCTGGGAGAAATATCAATAACTTCAGATATGCAGATGACACCACCCTTATGGCAGAAAATGAAGAACTAAAGAACCTCTTGATGAAAATGAAAGAGGTGAGTGAAAAAGTTGGCTTAAAGCTCAACATTCAGAAAACAAAGATCATGATAAACTCAAAATGGATTAAAGATCTAAATGTAAGACCAGAAACTATAAAACTCCTAGAGGAGAACATAGGCAAAACACTCTCTGATATAAATCACAGCAGGATCCTCTATGACCCACATCCCAGAATATTGGAAATAAAAGCAAAAATAAACAAATGGGACCTAATTAAAATTAAAAGCTTCTGTACAACAAAGGAAACTATAAGCAAGGTGAAAAAACAGCCTTCAGAATGGGAGAAAATAATAACAAATGAAGCAACTGACAAAGAATTAATCTCAAAAATATACAAGCAACTCCTGCAGCTCAATTCCAGAAAAATAAACGACCCAATCAAAAAATGGGCCAAAAACTAAACAGACATTTCTCCAAAGAAGACATACAGATGGCTAACAAACACATGAAAAGATGCTCAACATCACTCATTATCAGAGAAATGCAAATCAAAACCACAATGAGGCACCATTTCACGCCAGTCAGAATGGCTGCGATCCAAAAGTCTATAAGCAATAAAAGCTGGAGAGGGTGCAGAGAAAAGGGAACCCTCTTACACTGTTGGTGGGAATGCAAACTAGTACAGCCACTATGGAGAACAGTGTGGCGATTCCTTAAAAAACTGGAAATAGAACTGCCATATGACCCAGCAATCCCACTGCTGGTCATACACACCGAGGAAACCAGAATTGAAAGAGACACGTGTACCCCAATGTTCATCGCAGCACTGTTTATAATAGCCAGGACATGGAAGCAACCTAGATGTCCTTCAGCAGACGAATGGATAAGAAAGCTGTGGTACATATACACAATGGAATATTACTCAGCCGTTAAAAAGAATACATTTGAATCAGTTCTAATGAGGTGGATGAAACTGGAGCCTATTATACAGAGTGAAGTAAGCCAGAAAGAAAAACACCAATACAGTATACTAATGCATATATATGGAATTTAGAAAGATGGTAACGATAAACCTGTATGTGAGATAGCAAAAGAGACACAGATGTATAGAACAGTCTTTTGGACCCTGTGGGAGAGGGCGAGGGTGGTGGGATGATTTGGGAGAATGGCATTGAAACATGTGTAATATCATATGTGAAACGAATCACCAGTCCAGGTTCGATGCATGATACAGGGTGCTCGGGGCTGGTGCACTGGGATGACCCAGAGGGATGGTACTGGGAGGGAGTTGGGAGGGGGGTCCAGGATAGGGAACATGTGTACACCTGTAGTGGATTCATGTTGATGTATGGCAAAACCAATACAATATTGTAAAGTAATTAGCCTCCAATTAAAATAAATTTATATTAAAAAAAAAAAAAAAGAAAACAAAGATCATGGCATCCGGTCCCAACACTTCATGGAAAATAGATGGGGAAACGATGGAAACAATGACAGACTTTATTTTTCTGGGCTCCAAAATCACTGTGGATGGTGGATGGTGATTGCAGCCATGAAATTAAAAGATGCTTGTTCCTTGGAAGGAAAGCTATGATCAATCTAGACAGCATGTTAAAAAACAAAGACATTATTTTACCAACAAAGGTCCATGTAGTCAAATCTATGTTTTTTCCAGTAGTCATGTATGGATGTGAGAGTTCGATCATAAAGAAGGCTGAGCACTGAAGAATTGATGCTTTTGAGCTGTGGTGTTGGAGAAGACTCTTGAGAGTCCATTGGAGTGCAAGGAGATCACACCAGTGAATCCTAAAGGAAATCACTCCTGAATATTCATTGGAAGGACTGATACTAAAGCTGAAGCTCCAATACTTTGGCCACCTGAGGCGAAGAGCTGACTCATTAGAAAAGACCCTGATGCTGGGAAAGATTGAAGGCAGGAGGAGAAGGGGACATCAGAAGATGAGACAGTTAGATGGCATCACCATCTCAAAGGACATGAATTTGAGCAAGCTCTGGGAGATGCTGAAGGACAAGGAAGCCTGGCGTGCTGCACTCCCTGGGGTTGCAAAGAGTCAGACACAATTAAGCAACTGAACATCAACAACAACATTTGGGCAAGTCCTGTTTGTTCCTCTGTGAATTTCAATTTTCCCATCAATAAAATACGGGGAATAAAGGGGACTATTATGTCAAAAGACCTTCAAGAGCAGTTCCAGCTCTGCCCTTCAAAGACTTTATGAAATTTACATTAGGCCATCTAGTTTACCCAACTATTTTGGAATATCATGCTTTGTCATTGTAACTGTTCAGGGACGCAAGGCCACTACTAATTTTAATTGATAGAATATGGTAATGAGACAATGAGAATTTATAGCTTATGTCAGGTTTTGATGCATCATATCTTATTCAATCAATACATATTTGGTTAATGCCTGTTGTGTCCAAAGCAATGGATTATGTGCTATGGGGAATTCAAAGAAGTAGGAGAAATATCAATCACCTGTCTTTCTGAAACTCAGTACTAATCAAGGATGTGGGAACCAACTGAAAAATCTGTATTCTAAGACAGCAACGTATAAGAATCATAGGATAAAGTACAGTGCAATGAACAGGGGGAGTGGACAGTGGCTTGGCTTGAGATGACAGAAATCTAGATCCTAGACTCACTTCTGAGTCATCCACTCAGTATGTCACTGTTATAGAACACTTTTTCTCACTGGACCTTACTTTCCTGAACAGTGAATAAATTGAGTTAAAGAATATTTCAGAGAATTTTCAGGTCAGCATTACGAGATTCTATAAGATGATATAGATAATTTTTGGAAGAGATGGATGAAAAGGCTTTTCAATTTTAGTATTGTATTCTTAGCATCCTTCTGGGATGGAGCAAATGAAAATCAAACTGGACTATAATGGATGGAAAAAATATTAATAAATGGTAAGAAAATGTGAAAGAATTGTATTTCAGGTCATATAAACATCATCAGTAGAGGGATGTCAAATGCACCATTTGGCTTGAATGAAAGGGTACCTATGGGGAGAGACACAATACAAAGTTTGAAAGGAAGACAGGGACCAGACTGGAGGACTGACTGGCAGGATAAGTAGTTGACTTTTACTTGTACTGAAGCTTTTGGGAACTAAAGAAGATGTTTTTAGGTTGTTTGGTTGTTTGGTTAGTTGGCTAGTTGGTTTTAAATAAGGCAGTAGCATGATGAGAGTGATATTTAGACAAGAAGGCACTCATGGCTGTCTGGAGTGTTGAATTAAAGAGGTTGAGATTA
The DNA here is from genome assembly GCF_029407905.1 of Bubalus kerabau. NCBI lineage: Eukaryota > Metazoa > Chordata > Mammalia > Artiodactyla > Bovidae > Bubalus > Bubalus kerabau. The sequence goes on along the minus strand of NC_073647.1, from coordinate 26,075,491 downwards.
CAGGCAGAGGCAACAATGATCCACGTGAGACAATATGAGAGGCTGTACTAAGGCAGAGGCAGTAGGGGTGAAAATAAAACAATGGGTTTGTTTTTTTTTTTAAACAACAACAACAAAAAAAACTCACTGTGCAGGGAGACGTAGTAGGGCCTGATGTATAACTGGATACAGGAAATGAGAAAAGCATGAGGCAAAAACAATGCCAGAATTTCTTTCAGTGGCACTTGGAAAACAATTATTTCACAGAAAGAAAAAGTCAAGGGAAAAGACAGACTTGAAAGCACAGGCAAACGTACTTTGAGACTGAGTTTGAGGGCTGAGAAGACATCCATACTCAAATAATCATCCAAAGTGTTGTAGTTCACCAGTGAGGTCACATAGCTGCGAGGTAGCGGAGCCAGGATTTGAATCTGGAAAGTCTGGCTCTATGCTAGTGTTCTACTGATATTGTAACAAATCACCACAAACTCCATGGCTTTACACACTCGAAGTTCTATAGGTGAGAAGTCCAGGCAGGCTCAAATGGGTCCACTGCTTAGGGTCTTAGAACATTGAAATCAAGTTGTTGGTCAGCTGGGCTATTATTGGGAAGCTCTAGGAATAATCTGTTTCCAAGATCATTCAGGTATTGACAGAATCCAGTTTCTTGAGGTTATAGGACTAAAGAGGTTATAGGACTAAAGAGGTTATAGGACTGAAGTTCCCATTTTCTTGTTCACTGTCAGCCTGGGATCATTTTCACCTTTGAGAGGCTGCCCACATTCCTTGGCCCATGGTTCCCTTCATCTTCAAAGCCAGCAAAGGCACATGGAGTCTAAGCCCCTCTTATGCTTTTCATGTGATTACAGTGGGCCCACCAGAAAATGCAGAATATTCTTTTTATCTTAAGATTGGTTTAGCAATACTTCAAAGTCTCTTTTGCCAAGTAGTAGAACATGACCACAAGTGTGACACCAGAGGGCAAAGATCATGAACTACAGAGCATATATGCTGAATTGCTAAACTCTGATATAAAATATAGATCCAAGTAAATTTGGTATATCTGTACAAGGGAATGTAACCTACAAATAATGATGGTAAGTACAACATGGATAAATTTCAAAAAATATCAGGTTGAGCAAAAGAAGCCAGGTATAATCCTATTTATGTTGCAGAACAGTTCAAAGTAATCTATAGTGACAGAAAGCAGAGCATCTGTTGACCCCAGCTGGGAGGAATAACTGCAAAAAATCATGAAAAAAATTTTGTGATGATGAATCTATTCTATATCTTGATTGTGGTGGTGGTAACATGGGTATATGCACACTTAAGTGCACATTATTGTTACTTAACAATAGTTCAGTAAGATTGATTTTTAAAAACTAACACCAAGAGGCCCAACAGCTAACTGATAAAAGTTCCAGAATAAAAGTATAGATAAAAATGAAAGAAAGGAAATTGTCCCTGAAAACAGTAGATGACAATTTCTTCCAGAGTGGAAGGACATAAGTCTTCAGATGAAAAGGGCCATCCAGTCCTCAAAAAAATAATGAAGAATGATTTGTTTTCTCTCTGTCACACACATACATTACTGAGAAATTCAGAACAACAAGGATAAAGGGAAAATCCTAAAGACTTTTAGAGATTCAAAATTGGTCACCTGTAAAGGAATAAGAATCAGACTGCTATCAGAATTCCCATAAACAATATTGGAAACTAGAATACAATCAGGAAATATAGACCAAGTTATAAGGAAAACTATTAATTTTATATCACTGAAACTATTAATCAAACCTCATAGTAGACTATGTATGGATGTGAGAATTGGACTATAAAGAAAGCTGAGCACCAAAGAATTGATGCTTTTGAACTGTGGTGTTGAAGAAGACTCTTGAGAGTCCCTTGAACTGCAAGGAGATCCAACCAGTCCATTCTAAAAGAGATCAGTCCTGGGTGTTCATTGGAAGGACTGACGTTGAAGCTGAAACTCCAATACTTTGGCAACCTGATGCAAAGATCTGACTCCTTGGAAAAGACCCTGATGCTGGGAAAGATTGAGGGCAGGAGAAGTGGACGACAGAGGATGAGATGGTTGGATGGCATCACCAACACAATGGACATGGGTTTGGGTGGACTCCAGGAGTTGGTGATGGACAGGGAGGCCTGGTGTGCTGCGGTTCATGGGGTTGCAAAGAGTCAGACATGACTGACCGACTGAACTGAACTGAACTGAACAGAACATAGTAAAATAAAGACTTTTTTTTTTTTAACATATAAGGACTCAGAAAGCACATCTTCCTAACTCCCTTTCTTAAAGCATTCCCTACAGAGGTAATCCAGCAAAATAAGAATAAATCATAAAAAATAAGATATTGAGCCTACCCCAAAGAGTGTATTGAAGGAAATTCCTAAGATAGCACTGTAGGCCTGAAGCATGACCAGGCAACCCAGGCCTTCATAGATGAAATCATACCACTGAAGAAGGGATAGAAGCACTCTAGCCCTTATGAACTGTCAAAACTGAAAACCGATCAGCCCATGGCTTCCTTTGAGCCCCACAATGAGGAGAAATTAATGGTAATGGAATCAAAATTGAGCAGGAGAGGGACAACAGAGACAAAGCAAAGAGAAGGTGCAGAATAAAGTAGGGGAGAGGAGAAAGCCAGCAATCTCAGAAAGCAAGCCATGATGTTTGTGAACACTACACCAAATAACATAAAATCAATTTCCCTTAAAAACAGACAATCAAGGTTTATCAAGGCCAAATACAAAGTTGTTAAAAGAAAAACAAAGTCGGAGACATAACATCCCACAGACGATGAAAGTATGCCAGAACGATCTGCTCACAAAACAGGATAAAACTCAAACTTATGATTTCAAAGAAACTACAAGATATTAATTAAATCATACAGTATGTGAAAGAACAATATAAATCAGAATTTAAAACACTCAGAAAGGAGGCAACCGAACTCAGAAAGGAATTATAAACAAGAAAGAAACATTCAAAAAATAAAGACTAACTAGAGGGAATAAAGGGGTGAAAAAACACAACGATGCCTTTTAAAACATTAAAGAAGGTAAATTAGATTTTAATAACTTAGAAATAAATGGAGATAAAATGAGTTTGAGAGACAAAAATGATAAATATTGATTATAGGAAAGGATAGTGAATACATACATAATAAAAATTGCTGACGAAGGCCAAAGCAACAGAATACTGTAAATACAATGGATAAACCTTTCTTGATTAAAAATTGTTTTAAAATTACATATTGAAAGTGTGCACTGCATATCTTGGAATAGTGACCCCAAACTAACAACACCAAGGCACATGTTAGTGAAAATAATGGACTTTAAAGGAAAAGAAAAATCCCTTGGACATGTAGAGGGAAAAAAGAGCATTTAACTTATAAATGAAAAAAATATGTGATCAGACTTTATGCCAGAAGAAAATGGAATAATAATTTTAAGATATCTAGGAAAGAAAAGTGGGCACCAACTACTCTTTATCTAGCAAAACTGACTTTTAAGAAAAGAGGGGCACAAATTGTTGTCAATATGCAACAAATCAGGGGGTATTATCCCCATGAGTCTTTCCTAAAGAATCTACTAGAAAATGAGCTTTAGACAACTAAAACAACTAACGAGACATCAACTGATGTATAAACAAAATAGTTAAATAAAAATAATAAACATTAAATTTCTTTAAAATTTAAAAATGAATTTAAAATTTATAGAAAAAGTATAGAAAACAAGCATGGTTGCAAAATAAAACATACACTTTATCAAACTTGGGAATAGGGAAAATAAAGGAACAAGAAGATAAAAGCTGGAGGAAGGTAGTAAGGAGATGAAAAGGAAAGGAAGGATGTGACTCCAGCTTCCCAGGTTACAAAATATGAAACTAAGAGATTTGTAAGTTGTTAATGGGTCAATAAGGGTTTCCCTGGTGGCTCAACAGTAAAGAATCCGCCTGCCAATGCAGGAGATGGTGGGTTCAATCCCTGGGTTGGGAAGATCCCCTGGAGAAGGGAATGGCTACCCATTCCAGTATTCCTGCCTGGGAAATCCAATGGCAGAGAAGCCTGGTGGGCTACAGTCCATGGAGTCACAAGTAGTTGGACACAACTTAGTGACTAAACAAATGGGTCAATAAACAGAATAGTTTGGGCAGGATATTTGAAGTTGCAGAGGTAATCAGGGAAGCCTGCCTTCCCATGATGAAAGTCAAAAAGGCTCCTGGAGGTTGCTTCTGCTCTACCCTTGTTCCAAATTCAAAAGGCCAGCAGGTGACCTAAATAGAGACAACTAGATTCTAAATCCCAGCACTTTCAATCTTAAGCAGAGTGAAGTGAAGACAAAATATACATGATTGAAATTCATCCATGCAAGCAGCAGCACTCAGCTCTAATTGTTTCCATCCTGGTTGCTTTCTGTTTCCTAGCCTTGTCTCCAGCCTCCCATTGCACTTGAAAGCTTCCCAATATCCCTTTGTTGCTGTTGTTTAAGGAACTGCAATATTGTGATTTATAAGAAAATTATATTTGGTCATTCAGAGGACCAAAATACATTTCTCATATGAATTTGTTCTTTGTCCACAGTTCTGGCTCATAGCTCCCCAAACCCTTGTAATTTCATGAGTAATAAGAGCAATGGGGATGTCTTTTGTCATGAATTTGGTCTCTTGTCCTCAGTTCCTGAAACCACTTCAGAGCTATGAAGGTGAAATGAGTGTCTCGTTATTCATAACAAGACCCTTTGCACCATAACTGGGTTTATGTTAATGAGATGACTTTTGGAAAGCACCTGAAGATGGGGGCTGATTGTCAGGGGAACCAACCATGAGAGAGAGTTGGAATCCCCCCTGATTTCTGGGGATGAGAGAGGGGCTGGAGACTGAACCAACTATCAATGGCTAAGGAATGAACCAATCATACCTATGTAATGAATCCTCCATAAAAATCCAAAAGGACTAGGTTTGGAGAGCTTCCAGGTTGGAGAACACTAGGAGGTGCTGGGAGGGTGGCCCCTCTTCCAATACCACACTCTATGCTCTTTTCCATGTGGCTGTTCCTTAATTATATTCTTTTATAATACACTGGTGATCTAGGAAGTAAAATATTTCTCTGAGTTCTGTGAGCCACTCTAGCAAATTAAGCAAATCCAAGGAGGGATTCACTGGAACCTCAAATCTACAACTGCTCAGTCAGAAGCACAAGTGATAATCTGCGCTTGTGACTGCCGTCTGAAGGGGTGGGGTAGCCTTGGAGACTGAGTCCTTAACCTGTGGAATCTGACACTATCTTTGGGTAGATAGTGTCAAAACTGAGACGAATTGTAGAATGCCCAACTAGTGTCTGGGAAACACTCATTGGTGTGGTGAGCCCCCCTCCTCATCCCCATCAAATTGGAATTCAGTGTAGAACCCCTTTTCAGTTCAGTTCAGTTCAGTTACTCAGTCGTGTCCGACTCTTTGCGACCCCATGAATCGCAGCACACCAGGCCTCCCTGTCCATCACCAACTCCCGGAGTTCACTCAGACTCATGTCCATCGAGTCAGTGATGCCATCCAGCCATCTCATCCTGTGTCGTCCCCTTCTCCTCCTGCTCCCAATCCCTCCCAGCATCAGGGTCTTTTCCAATGAGTCAACTCTTTGCATGAGGTGGCCAAAGTACTGGAGTTTCAGCTTTAGCATCATTCCTTCCAAAGAAATCCCAGGGCTGATCTCCTTCAGAATGGACTGGTTAGATCTCCTTGCAGTCCAAGGGACTCTCAAGAGTCTTCTCCAATACCACAGTTCAAAAGCATCAATTCTTCGGTGCTCAGCCTTCTTCACAGTCCAACTCTCACATCCATACATGACCACAGGAAAAACCATAGCCTTGACTAGACAGACCTTTGTTGGCAAAGTAATGTCTCTGTTTTTGAATATGCTATCTAGGTTGGACATTACCTGGAAAGATTTTTTTTTTTTTTTGGTGGTGGTGGTAGTCGTGGGGACAGGGGTGAAAACAATCAAAGAATACAAATCTAGTCGATTCCAGAGTTCCTCCTAGCTCTCCCAGGCATTACTCAATTCAACAGAGAAGGTTGAGACAAAGAGAAGGAAGGAGACATTCCCAAGTCCTGCACTGAATTCACAATAGACCAAAGAAAGTTAAATGGGAAAGTGAGAATGACAAGAAAGTGTTTGGGGGCTTTCTGCACAGAGGGTGCTGAGTGTCAGGCCACTCCTATGGTATGAAATGAAAAGTGCTGAGAGTTTTCCCTCTTTCTTTAGTTATTTCCTTTCAGACTACTAACAGGCCTGAGCTCCCAATGGATTGAGGCCTTGGAGAGCTGCCAATCCCTGGCCCAGGCCATTCAGCCAAGCTGTTGGAGCACACTGATGACAAGAGGATGCTAATGACCCGAGATTTGTTTTCATATGGAACATGAAACTTTCTCATTATTGGAGGATTGGCATCAGTTAAATAATACAGATTCTCCACGATGACAGGACATGCTCATTTGATTGTGTTGTACAAATACTGTGTGGATGACTTACCTCCTAATTAGCAGCAAAGGGGAGACCAAAATGAAGCAGTAAAAACTGGAAATAAGGTCAGGAGAAACTCTGGTATTTCCCAGTTGCTTGAAGGGAATAAAGAAGTAGAAAGGAAGCCCAGGCAAAAACAAGAGTATAAGTCCTGAGAAGGAGACTTCTTCAGCTAACCTTAGGGCAAAACCAGGAACATGAAGGAGATGGGCAGCTCTCCGTTGAGTGCCTAAAATGTATCAGAGTTCTTATGCATGTGATTTTGTTTGATCTTCATTATAACCCATGGTCAAGGGAGTAAGGATTATTATTCCCAGTCTCAAAGTGAGGAAATTGAAATTCATAGAGCTGAAGTGACTTCCCAAGGTCAATATCAGGTCAGTGGCATGCCCAACTCCAAAGCCAATGCTATTTCTAATATACTATTTCTGAACCTAGTAGATGCTTAATACACAGTGTTGGGGGTATCCGGTATGGACTTTCAACCCCAAGGCTGATTTTCATCCCAGTCCCTTGTCTGCAGAGCAAAGGAAGTGCTGAGTGAGGCTGTGTTTTTCATACTCATTTTAATCTAAAATGTTTGACAGGTATTAGATGCTGTGGAGGATAAAAAGCCATGGCAGGCCCTTTGAAAAATGCGGCTGTATTATCTACTTAGTCAGAGCCTCTCTGAACATCAGAATTGCATTTCATTGAATATGGTAGGGGAGAAAAAGCAAGTTCAGAGTTTCTCTCTAAATTGTTCTCGGGCCTTTAATATTCAGAGAAGATTGTTTGTTCTTGGGTTGGGCCAGGGAAGACGGATGGCCATCACTGCTCCCTCTGGCTGCCTTGTTTCCTGGCTGAGGAGATTGCATGTCTGAATATAGTGTCTGTCTGTCTTGTGTTTTTTCCTAAAGTATTAGGCTTTGGATAATTGAAAATACAGTAATCTCTCCCCAGTCATGGGGTTTTGTTCCTGAGAGAGAGAGTGAATTCAGAATCTACAAAGAGAGACACAGCATATTGTTTCAAGATAAATCCAGAAACAATGTGGATTATATCACATCCATGAAAAGGCAAAGAAAACTGAAGCTATCATTTGTTGGACATCTGTTGCATGCCTGACTCTGTCACTATAATGGTTAATTTTATGTGTCTTCTTGATTGGGCCACAGGGTACCCAGATAGTTGGTCAAACATAATTCTGGGTATTTTTGTGAGGGTGTTTGCTGATGAAATTAGCAGATCTGAGGGGGGCTATAGGGTAATTTTGAAGGCAGCTATAATGGCCCAGTAGACCATGAGCCTAATTACAGCTAGGAGTCTATAATACATGATTTACTCCCCACTCTATGCCTAGCACTTGGCACATGGGTTTGGCACAGAGTTGGCAGATGTTAAGTATTGGTTCTACAGATGAATGAATTCCCTGTCACCTTGCGAGATATACTAGATCATGGACTCCTAGAAGGCAGAGCCAGTGTCTTACTTGTCTTTGGATTTCCCATGCCTGGCACAGCATAGGTTCTTAATAAATGTGGGATGATAAACGTTTCACCAGAAAACCTGAGTTCAGCTAAATCTATCCCTGTCTACCTCTTGCTCCTTTCCTTGGTTCTTCCCGACTTCACTTTGCCATCCAGTGTCCTGTGATGTCCTTTTCGTTTAGTAGTTTCCTAAGAGGCTGAACTCTACCCAACATCCAGCCCCTTGACAACAAATGAGAAAGAGGTTTGCAAACTAGGAGTTCTCATCATTGGAGGAAAATTAAATTACCTGGAAGTCCGTCTTTGTAATGCAGAGCAGGCTTTCAGGTTGGAGAAACACATATGGGATAAGGAAGGAGCTTTTGTGAGCACTGAACACTCCCCACTTGATGACTCTATTTGCATTCATTAGCCTGATTTGCATGTCTGTCTGTGTTGTGTCACATCCTTCAACGGGTTTTAGGGTTTGGGCTGGATGCACTACAACCTGGAACCAGCAGTGACACTGGTAACATTTCTAAGCCACTGGTAACATTTTGCTCTGTGCAAATGGGAAGTTTAAATAGGGGTCTTGAAAAGCATGAGTTAACCCTGTAGTCTCAGGCATGTAGTCTCTCTGTGCCTCACTGCTTTGTCCATTAACTGTGTATAATAATATTTAAATCTCACAGAAGTTTTTAAAGAATAAAATATGACCATATTTGTCAGGATTCTCCAAAGAAAAAGAACGAATAGGATGTGTATACTTAGATAAAGAGATTTATTATAAGGCACTGGCTTGTGTAATTATGGAGACTGGCAAGACCAAATGTGCACTGGAGATTCCGGTCAGCTGGAGACCCAGGGATACTGATGGTGCAGACAAAGTCCAAAGCTGTCAGCTAGAGAGTTCCCTCCCATTCAGGGAGAGGGTCAGTCTTTCTGTTCTATTCAAGCCTTCAACTAATTGGATGTGGCCCATCCACATTGAAGAAGGCAATCTGCCTTACTTAGAGTCCACCCATTTACATGTTAATTTCATTGGCAAACACCCTCACAAAAATACCCAGAATTATGTTTGACCAATTATCTGGGTACCCTGTGGCCCAATCAAGAAGACACAAAATTAACCATTATAGTGACAGAGTCAGGCATGCAACAGATGTTCAACAAATGATAACTTCACTTTTCTTTGCCTTTTCATGGGAGTGATATAATCCACATGAGTTTTAAAAAAGCAACCAGAAGGTTTATTCACTTCATGAGAACATAATTGAGGCAAATTATGGATAACTCAAGCTCCCAATGTCATTTTGATCAATTTGAATAAAAGTTCAAGTGACAGCTCTACATGCAGTTTGATTCCTGTGTTTGTTATGTGACCTGTAGACAACTGAGATCTTCACATAAAAAGATGACTTCAAATATCTACAACTAAAAGAATTCTGACTTTGTCTTGTGTGTAACAAACACATTAGCCCAGAATGGGGTGTGGCTAAGGGGAATCAGAAGCACACACAAGTACTTCTTTCCTTGTCAGAGAAGAAAAGTGTCTGGAAAGCAAACTTTCCATGAGCAGTCTACAGAAATGCTCTACCAAGTGGGCGGGGATGGGGTGGGGAAGGTGGTAGCTCCTAGGTAGCAGGCAGTGCAGTGATGGTAAGCATATGCTTTGCAGTAAGAGGACCCCAATCCTAAATGTCAGCTCTGCTCTTTTCCAGCAATGTAAATTGAACAAGTATACCAGTCAAAAGTTCTTTAGAGAAGCAGAATCAGTAGAGGGGGATGAATCTATTTTAACATAAGGAATTGGTTTGTGTGATTTTAACCCCACATGAGTTTAAAAAAGCAAGAAGTTTTATTTATTTCATGAGAAAATAATTTAGGCAAATTATGGATAACTCAAGCTCCCAATGTCATTTTGGTCAGCCCTCCGGTATTGTTCCAGTTTGAAAGCCAACAAGCATGAGACTGAGGAAAAGCCAATGTTTTAGTTTGAATTTGAAGGCAGAAAAAAGGAAACAAACTGTATCTCCACTAGAAGGCAGTCGGTCTGGCACTCCCTCTTGAAAGTGAAAGTGAAAGTCACTCAGTCGTGTCTGATTCTTTGCGACCCCATGGACTATATAGTCCATGGAATTCTCCAGGCCAGAATACTGGCATGGGTAGTCACTCCCTTAGGAGAAGGAAATGACAACCCATTCCAGTATTCTTGCCTAGACAATCCCATGGACAGAGGAGCCTGGTGGGCTGCTGTCCATAGGGTTGCACAGAGTTGGCCATGACTGAAGTGACTTAGCATGCATGCATGCATTGGAGACGGAAATGGCAACCCACTCCAGTATTCTTGCCTGGAGAATCCCAGTGACAGAGGAGCCTGGTGGGCTGCCGTCTATGGGGTCGCACAGAGTCGGACACGACTGAAGCAACTAAGCAGCAGCAGCAGCAGTTGTTCCCTTCTCCAGGGGATCTTCCCAACCCAGGGATCCAACCCCAGTCTCCCGCCAATGCAGGCGGATTTTTACCAGCTGAGCTCTCAGGGAAGTCCCATGAACTTGTTCTCTCAAGCTTTCAACGGATTGGATGAGACCCACTCACATTATGGAGGGCAATCTGCTCTACTCTGCTGATTTAAACATTAATGTCACCCAGCAATACCCTCACGTCCAGACAAAGGTTTAACGAAACAATGGCCCCATCAAACTGACACATAAAATTAACCATCACAGTAAGTTAGTCAAACTCCCTAAGCTTCCTATTCTTCATCTGTAAATGCTCAGAGTCACACACAAGCACAAGGCAATAGAACCTGGGTATGGACTCAGGCCTGTCTGACTCCACACTCTCCTTCTAGGAAGGTTTGCCTGGATTGTCCTCCTGCCAGGTTGGACTCGATTTCCCTGCTCTGTTCTCCCACAAGCCCCCTTGCCTCTCTCAGTCACAGCTCTATTATTAAGACCTGGTGTTGGAACTTCATCTATATCTTTGTCTTATTCTACTGTGAAACTCTTGAGGGCAGGGACACTGTTCTAGTCATTAAAGACTCTCCAGAATTCTTTATAAATGCTTGTTGAAAAAATAAATGAATCCAGGCAAATTAGAAGCTGCAGTTAGTTGGCTATTTCTAACCTGGAAGTTTCTGAGGTTGTATTAGGGGCTTCTGCACTTGAGCTTTGCATGATTCTGATTCATAGTTTCAGGTCCAAATTGCATAGTTTAAGGCCCTAATTATAAAGAGCTCTCACTGAATGCCTGCTCATTTCTTGCCTGCATTTTACTGCTTTCTGCCATAACAAGTCCCTTTCACATTCCAAAAATCCTTTTTATTAGAGAAAAGTTTCCTTGACCCAAGCTGAGCCCATATCCTGTTTATCAGCCTTGTGTCCTGTCTTTCCCTCTTGTAATTTTTATTTGTCCCCTGGAACTCATTTAAACAATTAGTCTCCATTCTGGTTGTTAGCCGTTTATGTTTGGTATGCTGGTTTGATCCGGGTTTGCTCTGAAAAACATTCCATATTGATTTTAAAATGTAGGGCCAGTGTTCGCCACATTTATCAACTCTGTCAGGTACAAAAATGCTTTCTTCCTGTCACTGCAGATGAATAACTAGCAAGCTTTCCAACAGGTGTAAAATGGGCCCAACCTCACTGACAGTGCATGGTCTTTTGGCCTCTGTTCTATTTTTTTACTAGCAATACATTAATTATTTGTAATTAAATCTTTACATCCAACTGTTGAATAATGGGCATATGCATTCTTTGGCATTTTCTGTGGGCAAAAACTGGTGTTCAAGAACTATAAACACTACTTTAAAGGTGATTTTTTTTTTCTACAGTAGAGGAGAAAACAGGAGGTTAACTTCTAAGAAATTTGAAAGAAAACTATGTTGGAATTTTCCTATGTTAACTTTCACTTTCACTTAGAACCCCTCATCCAATATTTCATGACTTTATGCAAAATAAACTCAGAAAGATTGCTGTCTAGAGGAGAGAGGGTGCATCCTAAATTGGGACACTAGCTTGTGTTTAGCCATTAACTTCTTCCCTTCCTCTGTTCTCTTGGGAGGACTCGAAATCCCTGAGACTCCCTGAGGAAACTGTGGCCAACATGCTTTGCATTATTTAGTAAGGTGATTACCGATGGCCTGTCAGCCTGAAGGTCATGGAGAATGCCAGGTAATAAATCTTCAAAGCTTCCCTGGGACACAACTCTTGCATCTTTCGCTTGAGGAATAAACGCAGTCTGTTTGACACTTTGTTTCCAAGCTCAAAGAGCCAACCTTCTTCACACCAAAGTAGCCAAAGGCGAACTCTATGTCTTAGCCTTCTGGCTTTGAGCGCCGATGGTGGCCTTCAAGCTTGGATTGGTAGATGGAGGAAGCCAAGCATTCTATGAGCCAATAGGAAGAAGTGTAAGTTCTGGGGTTCTACACAGTACGTTCGCTGCAGGCTCCACCCACCGAGCTGGGATGAAGGAGACAGGCTCCAGAGGCACTTCTTAGACCAGATGAAGTTCTGGATTTAGCAGCCATCGGAGCTTGGAGCCTGAGCTTGCAGCTTTGTCAGGACAGCTGCTTGAGAAGGCAGGTGCTGGGTGGGCAGCTGTAACGGGCAGGCTGTTTCCTCTCAGCTCTCAGAGAAGTAAACCCCAGAGCCTTACCAAAAAGTCAGATTGCATCCTATGAGACCCTTTGCCTCCACCAGCACCAACCCCTGAGCTGACGTCCCCCTCCCCTGCTCACAGGTCTTAGACATCTGGCACGAAACCCACAAAGGGCCTTGAGTTGTGTTGGGACTACACTGGGAACAGGCCTGCCAGCACACAGATGCTGCTGTCGCTCTGAATGGGAGGTGGGAATGATCGCTTTATACTCGGTAAGTGCAGCTCTACCATTTGAAAACACTAGAACCCTGCTTCTCACACTTACTCTACTTCAGGATCATCATGGGGACGGTGAATACAGGTCCCGGTGGCCCATCAGTTCTGATCTAGCAGGTCTATAGTAGGATCCAGGAATCCAGGTTCTTAAAAAGCTGCGGCCCACGTAATGCCTGGACCGAACGTCCAGCATGTTGAACTGGAAGAGTTCTTGATGACCATCTTGGCAAAACCACTGTTTTACAAATGAGGTAACTGAGGTCCAGAGAGGAAGGCTTATGTGAACGATGTAATGCCAGATTACCACGATCACAGTGATATGATGCCAGAACTAGAACCAAGGTCTCCTCTCACCCCTCTCATGCTTTCTCCTCAGAAGAAGGAGAGGAGGAGAAGCCATAAGTCTGTATTCTTCTAAGTGGATTTTTCTAAGTGGATCCAGCCTGGTGTAGGCCTGCAATGGTTATGAACAGCACATGTTAAGGAGCACTGGTAAGGAAAAGAGTTATAGTTCATTATTCATCAAAGGAAGTTTGATTTTGAGTTTTCATTTTCCATTAACTTACTGTGACCTGAGGCATGTCTCTGGCCCAGTTGCTGAGGCTCTGCACCACCCCCCCCCCAACCCTGGTTCTTCAACAATTGGGGGAGGAGATCAGAAAGCTCTCTTGGGACCCTCTCCTGGTTGATGAGGCACTGGTGGGGTACACGGGGTGAGAACACTCATTTTCTTTATCTTGCACTGCTCTAGTTAGCAGAAGCTACAAATAATTCTATCATCAAAGGGTCTATTCCCAAATGAGAGCAACAGGGGGAAACTTTGGGGGCTTAAGCCCAATATCTTACACCGCTTGTCAAGCACTGTCTTTTTTAAATTTTTTTTTAATTTATTTTATTGAAGTCTTGTTGAGTTACAATGTTGTATTGATTTCTACTGTACAGTGAAGTGATTCAGACTCACTGAGCATTTTACATCTCCCACCCAACACAGCTAGCTTCACACCCTCCACCCTCTGCCTTTAAGTGTGTTCATTCTGTTAACTCTGGGTTGACACTGACACAGACACTCAGTGTCCAGAGGTGATAAGGACACCTAGCACAGTTCTAGGGGATGAGTCCCTACAATCCCTAGGCAAACTTCAGAGGTATTAGCTACCTCTGCTTTTTTCTTTATGAAATTGGAAAGGTTGTGTTTCCTGTTTGAGAGGCAGCCCCCATAACCCTGTGCATTATGGGGGCACTCCACCTTTCCACTCCAGGGGAGGGAAAAGAGCACTCAGGGATAGTGTGTATGTGTGGGGTGGGGGTGCAGGCCCCCCCTAGCCCTCACATGACTCTCAGATTGGAAATATTTGATTACCTTTATCCCACTCTATAGTCACCTTCTGTATTAGCAGAGCTCCCCCCTCCCACCCCACCCCAAGCCAGCACCCTAGAGCTAAACTAAGGCCAATTGGTGTGTTCTCTCCAAGGAACACAGAGTTCTTTACTTCTCAGAACTGCAAGTTGGCTCTTTAGGCCAGCTCCTTCGGGATAAAGGCATTAGATTAATCTCTGGGATAAAAACATGATTAATGAAAATAATAAGCTGTTTTAATGTTCTTTTCATCTACCAGTTACTGCCTTTTCAAAGAGCTCTGCAGCAAAGCTGTTGACTAGAGTAGTTATTTACTCTCAGTTCATTTCATAGTAGTTTATAGTATTGGGTTGGGCAAAAAATTTGTTTGGGTTCTTCCATTACATCTTATGGAAAACCTGAACTAACCTTTTGGCCAACCCACTACTTATACACTGGTTTTATTTTCAGTTCGTTTTCCTAGAACAGTGAAGCTGAAAGACACTAAGTCCTTTAAGTCCAACTCTCTTATTCTATAGCTGGGGAAACTGAGATCTATAGAAGGAAAGGACTTGCATAAGGTCATGCAACTAGTGAACAACAGAGATAAAACTAGAATAGAGGTTTTCTGACCCCCACTCCAGTGCCCCTTCCACACTTAACTCACTTTGGTTGCTCTGTACAAAATCCCCGGTTTAAATTGTTACTAAAATTTCAAAAAAGATAGCAAATAACAAGTGTTAATGAAAGTGAAAGTCACTCAGTCGTGTATGATTCTTTGTGACCCTGCGGATTGTAGCCTGCCAAGCTTCTCTATCCATGGAATTCTCCAGGCAAGAATACTGGAGTGGGTTGCCATTCCCTTCTCCATGGGATCTTCCCAACCCAGGGATCCAATCCAGATCTCCCACATTGCATGCAGATTCTTTACCATCTGAGTCACCCAGGGAGCTCAAGTGTTAATGAGGATGTAGAGAAAAGGAACCCCTTTTACACTATTGATGGGAATGTAAATTGGTGCAGCCACTATAAAGAACAATATGGAAATTGCTTTAAAAACTAAAAATAGAGCTACCGTAAGATCCAGCAATCCTACTCCTGGATATATATCTGGAAAAGAGGAAAACTCTAATTCAAAAAGATATATGCACCCCGTTATTCATAGCAGCACTATTCACAATAGCTAAGACATGGAAGCAACCCAAGTGCCCATCAACTGACGACTGGCTTAAGAAGATGTGGTACATATATACAATGGAATATTACTCAGCCATAAAAAAGAGTGAAATATTGCCATTGGCAGCAACATGGATGGACCTAGAGAAGATCATCCAAAGTGAAGTAAGTCAGGCAGATAAAGACAAATATTGTACATGCTATCACTTACATATGAAATCTAAAAAGTAATGCAAGTAAATCTATATACAAAACAAAAATAGACTCACAGACATAAAAAAACAAAACGTATGGTTACCAAAGGGAAAAGGAAAAGGAGGGAAGGATAAATTAGGAATATGGGGATTAACAAATACAAACTATTATATACAAAATATATAACTAACAAGGATTTACTGTATAACACAAGGAACTATATTCAATATCTTGTAATACTCTATAGTATTACAATATATATAACTGAATCGTTTTGTTGTACACCTGAAACTGACACAATATTGCAAATCAACTATGCTTTAATTTAGTAAGTAAATAAATTCTGTTACTGGAACTTCTAGGTCAAAACATGCTAGTACAGGTCCCCTGCCCCACAGACACATAAATACATACCAAGTATTGTGTTGTGGTCAGTTTCAACTAATAAAATTCTCAAACTTATGGCCTCAAGGAAACCATCAAGCGGAAATTCCAGACAGAAGCACTTTTCTCTGGTAATGTGTGTGCTCTTCTTTCATCTTACTACTTGACATAATATTGGGATGTGGCTCCATTCTGCCTGAACTTAATTGCCATGATATTGCTAAAAAAGAGCTGCTATAAGAATGATCATCTCAAATTTTCAAGGAGTAACAGATGAGGTTGTCCTTTGTAGATGAAAGGCAAACCCTGTACTCACATCCATGAGCTGAGATACATAACTGACATTCAGTGAAATAGCCCCAAGTATATGTTCTCTTTTATCCCTTCAGAACCCTCAGGATGTTGCTCAAGCATTAGAATTCCCAAAGACAGATGGACTAGACATTACTTACTGGACACACACCTGGTTTAACTCTCATTGTGTCAGACTGCAGACCATGCTGTTTTTACTCAGTCTTCAAAAAGACCCAAATTCCTTTTTTCTCAGTATGTGACACACAAACAGACATCCTGGGGGCAGAAACAAAGTCAGAAACAGAAGGATCAGTACCAATCAGCTGCTTTGGCTGCCTCTGGACTTCCCAGTAAGTCATGACTTACCAGGCTCCCGATCCTTATCCAGCGGTCTCTGTCCTTGGCTCAAACTTCTGTGCTCACCCTCTCAGGAAATGGCGTCACTGTCCTCTTAACTGTCCAATTCAGGGGCTGACTTTCCTCTGTCCTTCACCCCAATTCCTCACCAAATGTGTGGTGAGGAATTCCTCTCTTCTTAATATCTCTTTGATTCTTCCACTTCCCTCTTTCTCTGAGCCACCGTCTGATCTGCAACAATGTCTTGTCCCAGGTTGTGTACTAAAGCTGAAGAAACAGCAGTGAGTGAATCAGACTAGAACACTGTCCTCACGGAGTTCGGGTCTGTATTATAATTGGCCGTTGGTTCATTTGCCTCTTCCACGAGCTCTCTGAGAGCTTGGACCAAGTCTAATTCATCTCTGCATCTCCAGAATCTAGCAAAGTATTAGGCATGCCGCAGATGAAGGTCAACTTTCACAACTGTGTGGTAGCCCCAGCATGACTCTGCTTGTCTGTTATGAGCCCAGAAAACTGTGCCCAACTTTTCCTTCCTCCCAGCCCTTCCCTATTTCCCCTAGTCATTCCAGCCCTTTTGAACACTTCAGTGGTATCCTATCCATTTTGTTCATGTCCTATGCTTTCTGGAGCTCTGAGTTTGTCCCTTTCTCTGGAGAGCCTGTTCAAGCTGCTTTCTTCTGTCTCCAGGCAGATTGCTACCAGCCATGCACCTGGTGGCCCAGCCCACAGGTTAGAGCATGTTGAACTCAAGGCATCTGGTGCGGCTACAGGGTTAACCAGAGTCCCTGAACAGACAAGGTCTAAAAGCTTGACAACTCACACCACAAACTGGAAACCAGCTTCCGATAAGCCTTAAGTCAAGAAGCATCTTCCACGTGTATACTTAAACTATTTGTTCACTAGCACAGCAGAATCTGTTTCTAGGTCAGGTCAATATTGTCTTAAGACTTCGGTAAAATTTGTGCTATTCAAAAGAATGGGTTAAAATAGATATTGAACAGTGATAGTATTAATATCAAAGTCCTTTGACCTTTATGATTCAAAGGAGGGAGGAGAGTGATCGTCACTATTCCATGGGATACAAGAGGGGAAGGATTGGAGCCTGTCTTTGACTCTCATTATACTCTCAGTGCTACCTCATAGTAGCATCTCAATAAATATTTCCTTAACAGATGAATGATAAGATCCATAGTAGTTACAATTGGTTTATGCATCCTGGTGACTGAATTCTGAATTCCTAGACAGTGAGTAGGAAAAGGAGTCTTGAAATTAAAATCTCTTCACTTTACAAATGAGTCACTGGTCAAGAGTGACTGGGTAACTTAGCTAAAATCACACAGCAAGTTAGTGGCTGAGCCCAAACTTAAATCCAGGCTCCTGATCCCACCATGCTTTCCTCTGCACCTAACTACCCACTCCCCAACCAGGCTTAAACCCAAAGTTTCATAAAAGGATTTATGAAAATCTGGCCTCTTGGTCCACAATCAGATTCTATACATTTTGACGCACTTGAAAAAAAAAAAAAAAAGGCATTGATATTTAGATTTGTCAGCCAGAGTTGTTCCTCTTCACTCCTATCCAAGTTCCTCTATATAGCTGAGTTTTCTTTTCTGCAATAAAACCAAACTTTCAAAGGGCTCTGTGCTTCTAGCACATAGAAATAAAGCCTATCAAAGCCAGAGGTAATAGATAGCTACAGATAAATAAATCACTTGCTTTAGTGTCAGAGAATTCTGAATGTTTGGGACTGATTTAATAGATTTGGGGGGAAATAAACAAGGGAATTCAATAATGAGCACCTGCTCTTTCCAATAAACTTGCTGGGAAACAACAAAAAGTGAAAGGAATCAATTTAGATATAAATGACACAACCGCCAGCCAGTCGAACGGGAAGGCTTGAAACCACCACAGCTTCATGTGCAGCCCTTTGCCCTCTTTTGTTTTGGTTCCTCCACATCACAGGGGTTCAGTGTTCTATTTCAGATGTAACATTCCCATCTATGCAGAAAAGTACCCCCTCATCTTCCGGGCTTCCTTGAACTAATAGATCTGTGACAATTTAACTTTCTGTAAAATGCTTTCACATCTCTTATCTTGGTCTTTTTAGTTCATTCTTGTGACAATTCCATAAAGTAGGTAGGGAAGGAGTTGTCATACCAGAAAGATGAAATTACTTGTGATGGGTCATTGGGTTTTTCAGGGGCAGAGACAGGAACAAAATGTCAGGGCTCCAGACAGAGTCTAGTCCTCTTCTATCCATGCCATTTCATCACCGAAGGAGACACTCTGCAAGGCAATTTCTTCTTTGTTCTTTATCACAAAATTTATGAGCTGATAAATTCTAGGGGAAGAAATTAAAGGGTCATAGGTTGGAATCATTGTAGTTCAGTGTTGGCAATATGAAGCCCTGAGAGGAATAATGAGATAGATTCATTCATTTCTCTCTTCTGTTTCATAAAAGCAATGCAAAAGAATATGAGCCTGAGATGACATTTCCCAGGAAAGAACTAGACACCCAAACTTTGGCAACAGGAACACTGTTTCCATTGGCCAAAAGTTCTAGTCTTTTGTGCTATACACCAGGGGGTTGGCAAACTATGACTGATAGGCCAAATCTGGCCACTGCTTATTTTTTTAAATAAAGTTTTATTGGCACATAGCCACAGCCATTCATTTGTGTGGGGTCTATGACCACTTTCACACAACAGCACGACTGAGCAGTTGCAACAGTGACAGCTCTCGAAGCCTAAATTATTTACTGTCTGATCGTTTACAGAAAAGGTTTGCTGAACTCTGTGTTATAGAAATCAAACACCAACCCTACTTGTGAGGAAAGGCTCCTTTTGTCATTACAGAGAAGTTCTGTCCAATACAGAAATTGCTGGCGAGTGAAAGGAGACTACACGTTGCTGAAATTCCCTGAATAGGTTTTTGGGGATGGGTATTGGGTCCGGGATGCAGATAAACATTTTTTCTTGCCATTCTTTTTGAAATCAGTCTTGAGCCCTCATTATTTTTACTGTGAAAAGATCTATTAGAATGACTTGCAACCATTGAACAATTCCTGGCAGGATTCTCTCTTCATTACCAGTAATATACTATCAATCCAGCGCCAGAGGGTTAGAGGACAATGGAATCAATATCCTGCAGTAGACACTACGGATGCTTCTTCCTCATGAGTGTCCTGTTTCTGACTTTTCCCATCAAGCAGAGCAGCCAGCTTATGAATTATGAGGAAGCTGTCTTCATGGGGTTTTCTGAAGCTTATCCTCATACAAAGGTCTGGGATAATTTGAGGCAACGTGGGCCTTGGAGAGGCCAAGAGCTTGTGACTTTTCTGCAGATTTCTTTATAAAGGGGCAATGCAACTTCTGAGTGACTGTCCATGCACTGTGATCCGCTTTGTGCACCTGGATAACAGAGTTAACAAGGACAATCAGGAAGCTCGCTTTCCTCTCCTAGGAAATTACCAGTTCCTTCAGACGGCTTGCCAGAAGGAAACTATGTCTTCAAAATGCCAGATTGGGTTGTGGGTGAAGGTAAAAGAAGCAAGGATGGAAGACAAGCAGGAACGCCCACCAGGAACTGTGAGATTTTTCTCTCTCAGTCTTCTCCTTGCCTATTCCTACTGTATTAATTTGGTAGGACTGCTGTAACAAAATACCACAAGCTGGGGGGCTTAAACAACAGAAACTGATTGCTTCATAGTTCTGGAGGCTAGGCATCTGACATCAAGGTATGGGCAGGGTTGGTCCTTCCAGAGGGCTGGGGAGAAGACATCTATTCCACGCCTCTCTCCAAGTTTGTGGTGGTTTGCTGAAACTGCTCCAGTCTCTGCCTTCATTGTCACAGGGCATTCTTGTGTGTGTGTGTGTGTGTGTGTGTGTGTGTGTCCCAGTTTCCCCTTTTCATAAGAACACCAGTCATATTGGATTTAGATTCCACCTCACTTTATTATAACCTCATCATAACTAATTATATTTGCAACAACCCTATTTACACGTAAGTTCACATTCTAAAGTACTGAGGTCAGGACTTTAACAGGTGAATTTGGGAGAGGGGCAGGGCCTCATTCAACCCATTGCACCTACCCACTGACTCTTTCATCCACCCTTCCTCTGCTACTGCCTCTTTAGGGTTCTACTCTTCTCCTTCAAATTCTGGACATGTCCCAATACCACTAGAGCTTGTCCTAAGATTAAAGTCAGACAGCATAAGGTCAACACTTATTGGAAGCCCGTCACTTCTTAGGTATGTGAACCTGGACACCTGGCCTTAGTTGCAGCATTGGTGAACTGGAAAGAACATGGGGTGGTTGTGTGGCACATATTACATCCTGGCCCATAGGAAGTCTCAGTAAATAGTCACTATTATAATTAGCTGCAGCAGCACTAGGGACAGCCTGGCCTTAGGACAAAGGAGAAAGCTGAAGACAGCAGGTGTGGTGAGGGTTTATTCCTTTGTCTCAAAGAATATTTTTTGAGCTAGGCACTCTCTTGGGACCGGGGGATGAAACAGCAAAAACAACAAAATTCCTACTGTCAAGGAGCTGAGAATCGAGTGGGAGAGACACACAAGAACAAAATGCATATGATGCAGTCAGATAGTAATAAATGCTATTAAGTAAAAAACACATAAAAGTGAAAGTGTTAGTCGTTCAGTTGTGCCCAACTCTTTGCGACCCCATGAACTGCAGCCCACTAGGCTCCTCTGTCCATGGGATTTTCCAGGCAAGGACTGGAAGAAATGGCAAGGAGTGGGTTGCCATTTCTTTCTCCTGGGGATCTTCCCAACCCAGGAATTGAACCTGGGTCTTCTGCACTGCAGGCAGATTTTTTACCAACTGAGCTACCAGGGAATCCCTAATAAATATTGGAATGACTAAATAAATGATATCAAAATACTAATCACTGTAGCATTCAGATGGTTAAATTATAAGAAATTTTTATCTCCCAAATTTCTTTCTTCTATTCATTCAAATATTTATTGAATGATAATATATAATAGATTTTATATAATTATGAGCTGGGCACTGTTCTGAGTGTTAGAAACCCAGCAGTACATAAAACAAAGTCCCTGTTCCCATGAGGTGTATGTCAAGTGGTTTTACTATTTATGCAATGAAAACACAGTTATTAAAACTAAATGACTTTTCAAATTCTTGGTTATAAAAGCTTTTAAAATGCAAACATACACTTTTAATTTATATGTTCATAAATTCAACCCTTCATGTATTAATTAGTTTACAGAAAATTAATTTTCTGGAGTGTGGCACAGTTAAGTAGACAAAATATTAACTTTTGTGCAAATCAGCTGTCTTCTACTGCATGTAAAATAGAAATATTAGAGGAGATAAATAGTGAAAGTAGCTGGGTCGGAAATAGTTCTGAGAGGTAGTAGGGAATTTTGGGGTGACTAAGTGACATTTGCCCCAGTGCCCAGTAGGCTAGACTGATGCTGGCTTTGGTAGACACACAAATAGACAGCTCTGCTGAATTCTTTAGGAGTGAATATTCTCATCAATTTGCTGAGATGTGAATGTTGATTCCAATTCACCTCATTTCTGTCTATTGAACTCTATGTCTCTTCAAATAAGTACCATATCATTGAGGCCTTAATCAGGTGCTGCCCAACAGTCCACGTTGCTATTTGTCCCACCCTAGACTCTTCCACTTCACTGCAGATGGTGACTGCAGCCAGGAAATTAAAAGACACTTTCTCCTTTGAAGGAAAGTTATGACCAACCTAGATAGCGTATTCAAAAACAGAGACGTTACTTTGCCAACAAAGGTCCGTCTAGTCAAGGCTATAGTGTTTCCAGTGGTCATGTATGGATGTGAGAGTTGGACTGTGAAGAAAGCTGAGCACCGAAGAATTGATGCTTTTGAACTGTGGTGTTGGAGAAGACTCTTGAGAGTCCCTTGGACTGCAAGGAGATCCAACCAGTCCATCCTAAAGGAGATCAGTCCTGGGTGTTCATTGGAAGGACTGATGCTGAAGCTGGAACTCCAATACTTTGGCCACCTCATGCGAAGAGTTGACTCATTGGAAAAACCCTGATGCTGGGAGGGATTGGGGGCAGGAGGAGAAGGGGACGACAGAGGATGAGATGGCTGGATGGCATCACTGACTCGATGGACGTGAGTTTGAGTGAACTCTGGGAGTTGATGATGGACAGGGAGGCCTGGCATGCTGCGATTCATGGGGTGACAAAGAGTCGGACACCACTGAGCGACTGAACTGACTGACTGACTGAGACTCTTTCACTGGCCTGTTGGTTCTTTGGAGCCAGGCCTCCTGTCTCATATTTCTTTTGCAATGGTCTCACTCTTAGTTAAATTCTCAAAGAGGTGATAGTTTCTCCATAATACTTGTGCATTAAATGACTTACAGGGAAAAAGTTTCTCTGTTTTGTATAGGAGACAGACAATGACTAGAGCAGAACTCCTAAATATATTATGCTGATGTTGAGACCAAAACATAATCTTTGCCTACTGGAATTACCATAATTTGTTAGGCTAGAATCATCTGGATATTGTTGCAGGGGGACATAACATTTTCCATGACACATTCCCTACATGGTACATAATAGTACTGGCCATTATGTATTTACTATGTGCCAGGGGTTGTTCTAAATGTGCTTTACCTCTAATAACTCATTTAGCCCTTGCCACCACCTATGAGGTAGGTAACGTTATCCCCATTTTACAGGTGAGGGCACTGAGGCCAAAGCTCAGAATACATTACTGAAGGGTCCAAAGCAGAAGATGAGTCCCAGATTCTGCTTCTTTCTGTGTGGTCCCTCAAAAGGCACAGCAGTGTCCACCATGTTGGCCTCCTGGACTGCGTCCTGCAGATAGATGGCTAGTAATCTAAGGGACCTCTCAAGGAAACCATGGCAGCCAGTCAAGATAAATTTTTTAAAGATAACTTGCTAACTTTATTTTAATCTTATTTTCCTCTGGGAAATCTATTTTAGTAATTTTATACATATTTTTGAAGCAATCTAGCACAGAAAAGTTTTAAATGCAGTAAATGTAGTACAAGAGTTTTTTTCCCCCCCGAATCATTTGAAAATAAATTGCCATCCTGATGTCCCACTGCCATCAAATACTTTCATATTTCCTATAAACAAGGGCATTCTCCTATATAACTGCAATTGGCCATTGAAATTAATATTGGAAATAAAGGAAATTAATACTGATACATATCTGTAGTCTAATCCTTAGGTCAAATTCAAGCTTCACAATTGTCCCAATAATGCCCTCTGTGGTAAAAGGATCTAGTGCAGACCATGTGTTATATTTAGTTGTTACGTCTTTCTAGTCTCCTTCCTACATAGCACCTCAATCTCCTTGACTTTTGAGATCTTATCACTTTTAAATATTTCCGGTTAGTTACTTTATAGAATGCTCTTCCTTTTGAGTTTGTCTCATGTTTCCTCATTGTTAGATTCAAGTTGCACATACTTGGCAGCAGCAATACGACACACGCAATGCAATGCTGTGTTTTTCTCTCACAATCTTATCATGTTGTTCAAACACAAGCAAATTTCAGGGTTACCCATCACAGTTAGCTTCTGAATCAGTGTCATCGCTAGTTGCAACAAACACTCAGCTGCACTTAACACTAGGCTCAGAATGACAAGTGCTCGTTATGTCTCCACACCAAAGTCCACTGGAAATATAGCCTTAGCTTAGCTCTGTAGCTTCACCTCCTATGATACCTGTTTTATTTTTCCTCCAGATGCCCAGGAACACTTTCCTACTTCTGTGTCTTTGCCCAAGTGCTTCCCTTTGCCCTCCATACCATCTCCATCCCTATCCATCCCTCATGTCAAAAGCTGTCTTATCCTTCAGGGACTACTTAACACTCAGTCATGTCTGACTCTTTACAAACCCATGAACTGTAGCCCACCAGGCTCTTTTGTCTATAGAATTATCCAGGCAAGAATACTGGAGTGGGTTGCCATTCCCTTCTCCAGGGGATCTTCCTGACCTAGGGATTGAACCTGGGTCTCCTGCATTGCAGGTAGATTATTTACTGTCTGAGCCACCAGGGAAGTCCTCAAATCCTATGCTCTCTATGATATTTTCCCTAATCCCCTATTCCTAACTTGAAATTTCACCTTCCCTCTAGTATATATTTTAATAGTCATATTATCCCTTTATACTAAAATTAGATGATAGATTGTAAGTTCCTTGCAGGCAGTAGCTTTGCGTTATCTGTCTCTATTCTGTCCTTAATCCTATTACATCCCAAACCCTGCCCATGGACTGACCACTTAATATAAATGCTGTGTGTATAGTAACATTAGCTACTGTTGTTGACTCTTAACTATATACAAGGCAGTGTTCTAAGTTGTCTGCATAGATTGTCTCATTTAATGCTTATAACTGCTTTGTGAATTAGAGGACTATCATTGTCCCCATTTTATGGAAAGTAACTCAATAAGAATAGATAATAAATATCCACTGATGGAAAGAACCATTTCATGAACTCAAAAAAATATTTCACAAAGAGTTATGACACTGATTTCTTGAGGATCCTCCAGCCCCTGATCTTGAAGGCACTGTTTCTATTCATTATTGGGCAGGAAAACTATAGTCAGGCCATTAAAAAATGAAAGTCAGAAGCCAAGAAAGTTCATTTGGAAATAGAGTAAAAAAGCAGGTGGTGAGCAGAATCTAAAGTACCAAAAAATATGTGAAGTTACAACAAATGGAGGCAAGCTCTTGAGACACAAATCCCAAGCACAAGAGAAAGTAAAGTGAAAGTGAAGTTGCTCAGTCGTGTCCGACTCTGTGCAACCCCATGGACTGCAGCCTACCAGGCTCCTCCGTCCATGGGATTTTCCAGGCAAGAGTACGGGAGTGGGGTGCCATTGCCTTCTCCGAAGCACAAGAGAATATATTAGCAAAAGCCCAGTGTCAACATGGAGAACAGGAGAGGTCCCTGGGGCCCAATGGCTAGTTAGAGTCACTTCAGGAGTAGTACTGACGAGGGCCATTTGGAACACAGAAACCACAGTTTACACTTCTGTAACTCTGATCGAATGATCTATGTGTCAGCCCTGGATGGTTAGCCTTCTCAGTACACTCAGGCCAAAACCCCAGACAAGGGGTGGCTAAGTCATGCAAATTCCAGAGGAATTATCCTCTGGTAAGTCACCTTATCTGTATGAGCTCTGTTTCCTCACTCATAAATTGGTATTAATGCCCACATTGGCTATCACATGGTGATTATAATTGTTAGGCTGAAACATCACCAATGTTGATTTTTTGACATATACAAAGCTATTTCATATGGCTCAACCAAACAGAATGCAAACTGTGAGGTCTTATTTATCTCTGTCTTTCCAGTATCAAGAACAGTTCCTGGAGCAGGGGAGGCATCCAAGAAATATTTTAACAGATATATTGAGGTATAATTGACATAAAATAAACTGTCCATATTTCAATTATACAATCTGATGAGTTTTGATATGTATACATCTGCAAAACCATCATCACATTCAAGATATAATGAGCATATCTATCACTTCCCAAAAGAAATATTTGCTAGAGAAGAGAAAAAACATGGCTGCCATACTGTTCTGGAGACTATAAAACATGAACAGCAAGAGACTATTACAAATGCCCAATGAGGAGACTCTTACTCCTCAACCTTATACCTAGGGTGTAGGGCCATGGGAAGAATAGAAGACCAAAGAACCCTGGGCCGTGAGGGGTTGGACAGTCACAAAGACAACGGTGCTCCTGGTGGCAGAATCCACTGCCTATTTGGGGGAATTAATATACTGATGTGGTTCCAGGTGACATTCCCAGCTCTGGTACAAACTCTAATTTACGTGGTGGTTTTGTTTGCCTTTTTCAAAAAAGCCTTATTGATCTGGAAAGCATCTTAAAGTTGATTTGGTGGCTTTAAATCTCATTTTCTTATGAGATTTTCTTTTCACATTGTCGTTAGCAATAAACTTGGACAGATATGGATGGTAAATAGTGCTAAGGTGAAACTGAACTGCAATTTTGAGTGAGATCACAGCCAAGATGGGGTGCTTTACTCACATTTATGGTACTATGGAGTATTGGAAACTTCCACAGGGTAGCAGGGCCTGCCTAATTAGCTTGGGAATTGGAGGATGTCCGGGCCTCATCTAAGTGGGGCAAGCCTAGTAGTTCACCTCTGCCTCCAGTGATTTAGAAAATTGGGGACAGTCCCGATTTCACCCTCTGAAATCACCTTTTGCTTTGCTTTGCCCAGGGTAACTGAATTGAAAGCATACATTTATCCAGCCACTGTACATGTGCTTTTCACCCTGGCCCTGTCCAGACCAACCTGGCTTTCTGTGTAGAAGTCAAAACACCATGAGTCATAGGAAACTCAGGAATGTCTGTTTCTGTTGCAAGAGCAAGAACAACATGGACTACTTCAAACTAACCTGGGAAATGGATGCTCTCTGATGACAACACCCAGCAGAGGCCTACCTTTTCGTATTTTCTTGTAGTATCTGGACATTGTGTGGAATGTTAGAGACAGACTACATCTTTGGGATGACTCAACATTTTTAACCTGCATCTTTGGGACGACTCAACATTTTCAACCATCTTTCTGTGGCAGAATCTAGAACACAAAGAAACATTTACATGGACGCTCAATATACACAACCTATAAAAACAAAAATAGATTTGATTGAAACTAAGGGTCAAGGTATGTACCCTATCACTACCTTGAGGGTACCAGAAGCATTTTTATGAACCCTTAGGGTTCTGTTGAGTGATATTATAAACTTCTAGTTTCTCTGAGCCTCATCTTCCTCCTTTGTGAATGGGAAGAATGCTAGTGTCTACTTCCTTGGGGAGTTGTGAGGACTAAATGAGATAATACCCTAAAGCATTTGCAGTGTCTAATACATGGACAACGCTCAATAAAAGGGAACCATTTTCTCTTCCCATTTCCCTGGGCCTATTCCTTTATGGATCAGAGAACCACATCCTATAGAGGGAAGTGATTGCCCTCAGTCAGAGAGCAAGTTAGTACTGATGCTAAAGCAGCTTTTTCAATTTCCACTCCAGTGTGCCTTTCAGTACACCACAGTTGTTATCCCTCCTTCTGCTGAAACTGTGATAGAATAAAAAAGATACCTGGTCCTCAATACCTCTGAGATGCTATCTGATTGAATCCTAAGAACGGAATAAAGAAGGCTGCCCTCTAAGCATCACATAAATAAGTAAAGAAGAAGTCTGGGTGTTTTTCAAGCACAGAGAATCCCAGTTCTGTTAGCTGTAAGTCTTCCTAAATCCCAGATTACTAAATTCATAGTCTAAATGACAGTGATAGTCTCCCAGAAAGCTAATGCACCTAGACAGGAAGCAATTTAACAGAGGTGGTGCTTATAAAGTCACAAAAAGCATTCTGTACCACCTCTGCATTGTAGCAAAAGCATTAATCAAGGCATTGATGTCAAGTAACTTCCAAAATGGCAGAAACCTGCATATGTGATCTGACTGCACTGGTCTCTGATCATGGCTTTGGATGCATTTCTAAACTGATTAATCCTGGCCCATTAACATTTGATGAATTCAGATAGACAAGAATGAGAGGAACCCAAAATGCACCTTATTTTAATGTTATGTATTTTTTAATCACTTTAAGATATTTAAAATAGCCCAGGAAGTTCCTCTGCCATCCAGTGCTTTCAGTCATTTTTTTTCCAAGAGAGAATAATTAATATGTCATCATTATTCAACATGTGGCATGTTTCTCCTCTCCCCACACCAAAGTGGAATGTTGTTTAGAATCAAATAAGATTTTAATATTCACACTTGGGCTGATATTTGTACTGTGGAGCTAGGCAGCTCGAAGGAAGGCTTTGGCTTTCCTTTCAGCCAAGCTTCCCTGCTACTGTGTGATAAAGCCATCTTGTCCATAAATGGAGAGATTTTGCATATTGGGTTGGGAATTCCTCAGGCATGCCAGTAAATTGCACCAGTCCTGCCAATAAGCACAGATAATCTATCTCATCATTTTCCCATGAGGCCATGGCCAAATGTTTTCCATGTTTGTACAAAATATATGTTGACCCTGATGGATGACAAATGATGTTCTTTTTTTCATTTACAAACACAGAAACCTATGAAATCAGGTGGAATTGCAGATAGAACTCAGATGATAGATGTGACTGTATATGCAAAGAATTGGCTTTGTGGGTAGGATTCAGACACTAGAAGCTATCAGTTATGTTGCTGGAATAATGAATCTGAGATTTCTGGGGTACATGGATTTACCACAGTGAATTATAATAAGAGGTGAAGGTCACTGTAACTTTGTTGTTACCAGCTGTCTTGTAGGTTGTTATAATGAACTCCTGATTCTCACCTCTAATTAGACAATTATAAAAATTATACTAAAATTTTCTGTATAATCAATTGACAAGGAAATTACTTCTTGTATTTATAAAGGCTCAGAATCAGATGTGACTTTTCATAATTGAACAAAAATGGGTAAAAATAACTTGCTAGAATGAAACATAATTTGGAAATTTCCTAAAACATAGAACATTAGACCTGAGAGGGATTTTCAAGGTAAAACAGTATGTTTCCATTTGAAGTCCTGGGGTTCCTGTAGGTTTCCTAAGCCAATAATGGGATATCTGGATTTATTTTCTATTGGAAGCTCTAGCTTCTCAAAATAAAGCTGCACAAGCTAACTAGAACATCATGTGTCATTGTGTTGGGCTGGAACTTTATGCGCTTAATGTGGTTTAATGTGTGGTTACTTCACATTCATCAGAAGCTCTTATTGACTGCTGCTGCTGCTAAGTCACTTCAGTCGTGTCCGATTCTGTGTGACCCCATAGACGGCAGCCCACCAGGCTCCCCTGTCCCTGGGATTTTCCAGGCAAGAACACTGGGGCGGGTTGCCATTTCCTTCTCCAATGATGCATGAAAGTGAAAAGTGAAAGTGAAGTCATTCAGTCGTGTCTGACTCTTCGCGACCCCATGGACTGCAGCCCACCAGGCTCCTCCGTCCATGGGATTTACTGGAGTGGGGTGCTAATGCCTTCTCCAGCTCTTATTGACAGATCCTTGTATATCTAACCACTTAAATATAAGAAAATAAATTATTAGTTAATAAAAAGCAGTTTGTATAGTAGGTTTAATATTTCAAAGCATGGAGTCCATGGAATTATTGGGGGTGGGGAAAGGAATTTTTTAAAGAGATTTTGGCTGTGAGAAGGTTGTAACTCACTGAGGTTGTCAAAATCTCTTGTTTAAAAAATGACCAAACTGAGGCACAACACATTCCTGTCCCTTATTAGTCATCCTGGATCACTTGATGAAAGTACAAGGGTAATAGCTTATGTATTAATCAATAATGCCTATCTCAGCACCTCCACTAATATATTTCTTTTCTCTGTACATCAGCCTTTTATTTAACCACTCACTCTACTGAGAAGTTTCACATTTATGAGTCATGTCAGTCTTTAGTCATTAGTTTTAAATTCCCCAGTCCAATTTTACTCACTTTTCTTTGACTGTTATCTACATAGTTGAGTGGGTTTACCATCTTAACTGAATTGATTAGTCTATTCAATTGAAATATCAGAAGGTATTTCACTCATCCCAGTGGAGTCACACTAGATATGGCCAAGTATACAAATAGATCAGAAATCTACTCTGTACTGGTAAAGTCTCACCAACTCCAGGGCTGAAAATCAGTAGGTCAGGAATATGGTATTTTACCACTAAGGCAGAAGAAAGGAAAAACATCAGCTCCTTAGAGGCCTTCTTCTGTTGCCAGCCAGCAACATCTCTACTTTCCCACTCTGTATGAGGCCAAATTCTCCAATAAACAGAGCTTGAGGTGAAAATTTGTGTGCAGGTGTTTTCTTGAGCAGTACAGCACTGTAAAGGAGTTGAGGAAGTAGGATTTGGCAGAGAGTCTACTGAGATGCAGTTGCAACAGAGTCCTCGGCTGATCTTGTGGGGAGTTCTAGAGCTGGGATGGGTCTTTTGAGTTGTCCTGAACCAATATAAGGGGTCTTGATTTGTATATACACATCACCAGGCACTGGATGCGGGCTGTCTCTGGGGAGTAAGAATCACCTTGGGTGAGGCAATTCTCTTTGGATGATGGTGATTCTCAGAGAGAAATTCAGCTGGGAGAAGGCAACACTCTGTAGTTAGGATGTCTCATTCTTGATGTGGGAATCTGAGGACACATAAAACATCTATTATACCTTCCTCTCCTTAACCTCCCTGTGTACCACCTCTGTAGACAATGTCCTCTATGCATCATTCTCATAGAAAGAGGGACTTAGAAAGTAGACCCAAACTCTTTCCCTTTCCCCACAAATCATTCTTATAACTGGTAGAGCATTTTTGATAGCTGGCTAGCTAGGGTTAATGTGAAATTTATAGCTAATGGGCAGAGAAAAACAAATAGTCCCTGTGCATGTTTGAAGTTTCTTTCATTATTTAAGGAGCTTTCTTTTGCTATTCAGTTATATAAAGATTAGAAGACAAAGTGGAGTCAACAAAAGAAATGAATCATTTGAATAGCATGATTGTCATTCTGCGGTGAACTGAAAAGTCCAATATCACCATTTAAATCAGATTCCCTTTTGTCCAGAGAAAGAGACTTGACCTTTTCCAGTGGCCACCTAAGTAGAAGGTCAGACAGCCTAAGAGAATGCCTCAACCTTCTCTTGATTTTCTTTTATTCTTTTAGCCTTCCTTTGTTCTCACGTATTCTACATTTTAACTCTTTTTTTTTTTTTGCACTGAAAATCTGTTTATCCAGCCATGTCTACAGGAAGATAAAGTATCTAAAAACAAAAATTCCATTAGTTAGTTGAAATGGTGTACATTCCCTTTACCTTTGCAAATGTTGGCTAGATTCAAATAGGCAGGTGTGTAGAGGCACAGCCATTAAAGTTATGGGGAAATTTTAACATATATTTTACAAATGTCTTTACATAAAGTACTGCTTTTTAAGCTACAAGTTGTAGCTTATCAAGTGAAAGAAGCAAACTTGGATTGTAATATTCTCCGCCTATCTTTCTGTAGTTTAGTACATGGCATCAAAGATCACTGGACCAAGCAGCCTGCCTGGTTCCCGATCACTTCAGTTCAGTTCAGTCGCTCAGTTGTGTCCAACTCTTTGCAACCCCATGGACTGCAGCATGCCAGGATTCCCTGTCCATCACCAACCCCCAGAGCTTGCTCAAACTCATGTCCATTGAGTTGGTGATGCCATCCAGCCATCTCATCCTCTGTTGTCCCATTATCCTCCTGCCTTTGATCTTTCCCAGCATCAGGGTCTTTTCCAATGAGTCAGTTCTTCACATCAGGTAGCCAAAGTATTGGAGTTTCAGCTTCAATATCAGTTCTTCCAATGAATATTCAGGACTGATTTCCTTTAGGATGAACTGATTGGATCTCCTTGCAGTCCATGGGACTCTCAAGAGTCTTCTCCAAAAGCATCAATTCTTTGGTGCTCAGCTTTCTTTATAGTCCAACTCTCACATCCATATATGACTACTTGAAAAACCATAGCTTTGACTAGTTGGACCTTTGTTGGCAAAGTAATGTCTCTGCTTTATAATATGCTGTCTAGGTTGGTCATAGTTTTTTTTCCAAGGAGCAAGCGTCTTTTAATTTCATGGCTGCAGTCACCATCTGCAATGATTTTGGAGCCCCCCCAAAATATAGTCTCTCACTGTTTCATGATAGGTTAGGAATTGTTCACTAGAATGTCATGGCCTCTTATAAATTCAAATGGTATGTTAACCTTTTGGGAAAGAATGAAGGCAAGAAAGCTGCTCTTTTAAGGATTAATATCTTCTTCATTCGATTTATAGTAAGAGTCTTGCCAGAAGAAAAAGCACATGATTTAGAACTCCAGATTCCTGGGTTCTAATTCTAACAGGAACACATAACTAGCAGTTATGCATGGCTTTTACTGAAGCATTTTGTGAATCCTAAGCTTATGCCATTGAGCCAGAATCTCTCTACTAAAGAGAGATGACTTTTTTTGTTGTATGGGAAAGAAGAGATTACTAGAATAGATTCTTCTTTCTTCTTGTGAAATAAATTGATAATTGTATTCTCAAAACATCAAATACTTTTGCAAAGAAATGATCTGGTGATGCACCCAAAAATCTTCTGGCTGTTAGAACATTGACACATCTTTAGGATCTGACTACATCAAAGAGTTGTCTTCAATACCTGTCAACACATCATGTTTCTGCATCTCAGTTTTCATATACTGCAAGAAAACTATCAACATTTATTTCGCTACATAGTACATTTTGGGGAGGAGTGAAAAGTAATGCAAGTAAAACTGCATT
Organism: Bubalus kerabau; assembly: GCF_029407905.1. Taxonomy (NCBI): domain Eukaryota; kingdom Metazoa; phylum Chordata; class Mammalia; order Artiodactyla; family Bovidae; genus Bubalus; species Bubalus kerabau. The sequence goes on along the minus strand of NC_073647.1, from coordinate 26,042,551 downwards.
GTTGGAGGACACAGTAACTTCCTTCTTTGGCTTTAGCTGACACACCCATTCCTTGAAATTCTTCCCACCTTTATACTCCAGGATACTGTAGGTTAATTTATCACTTGTTCTCATTTGATGGTTTCTCTTTTTCACTCTCTAGTAATCCATGAATCTTCTAGAAGTAATCCATTGAATCTTAATATTCAATCATCAGCCTCTGCATGTTTCTAGCAATAGTAACTTCTTTCAGGGAGGTGGTCTAGCTAAGATTATTGTCACAAATCCAACTCTGACCTTTCCCTGACAGTCCTGTATTTTTATTAGGGGAAGCACATTGACTGAAACCACCCACCCTGGCCAGGCACCATAGTAACTATTTGCATGAATTGTTTTACAACAGGAGGTCCTGGTAGGAACACGGAACTAATAAGCCACCACCAACTGGAAGAGTGGGTTTCAGCTACAACATCAGTCCTACCAATGAACACCCAGGACTGGTCTCCTTTAGGATGGACTGGTTGGATCTCCTTGCAGTCCAAGGGACTCTCAAGAGTCTTCTCCAACACCACAGTTCAAAAGCATCAATTCTTCGGGGCTCAGCTTTCTTCACAGTCCAACTCTAACATCCATACATGACCACTGGAAAAACCATAGCCTTGACTAGATGGACCTTTGTTGACAAAGTAATGTCTCTGCTTTTCAATATGCTATCTAGGTTGGTCATAACTTTCCTTCCAAGGAGTAAGTGTCTTTTAATTTCATGGCTGCAATCACCATCTGCAGTGATTTTGGAGCCCCCCAAAATAAAGTCAGCCACTGTTTCCACTGTTTCCCCATCTATTTCCCATGAAGTGATGGGACCAGATGCCATGATCTCAGTTTTCTGAATGTTGAGCTTTAAGCCAACTTTTTCACTCTCCACTTTCACTTTCATCAAGAGGCTTTTTAGTTCCTCTTCACTTTCTGCCATAAGGGTGGTGTCATCTGCATATCTGAGGTTATTGATATTTCTCCTGGCAATCTTGATTCCAGCTTGTGCTTCATCCAGCCCAGCTTTTCTCATGATGTACTCTGCATATAAGTTAAATAAGCAGGGTGACAATATACAGTCTTAACGTACTCCTTTTCCTCTTTGGAACCAGTCTGTTGTTCTATGTCCAGTTCTAACTGTTGCTTCTTGACCTGCATACAGATTTCTCAAGAGGCAGGTCAGGTGGTCTGGTATTCCCATCTCTTTCAGAATTTTCCACAGTTTATTGTGATCCACACAGTCAAAGGCTTTGGCGTAGTCAATAAAGTAGAATAGATGTTTTTCTGGAACTCTCTTGCTTTTTCTATGATCCATTGGATGTTGGCAATTTGATCTCTGGTTCTTCTGCCTTTTCTAAAACCAGCTTGAACATCTGGAAGTTCACGTTTTGCTGAAGCCTGGCTTGGAGAATTTTAAGCATTACTTTACTAGCGTGTGAGATGAGTGCAATTGTGTGGTAGTTTGAGCATTCTTTGGCATTTCCTTTCTTTGGGATTGGCATGAAAGCTGACCTTTCCCAGTCCTGTGGCCACTGCTGAGTTTTCCAAATTTGCTGGCATATTGAGTGCAGCACTTTCACAACATCATCTTTCAGGATTTGAAATATTTCAGGATTTGTATAGTGTATTATACATTAAATCATAAGTTCTCAGAGTCAGATACCTTTTCTGTTTTATTTAGTATTATAATCCCACCGTCTGACCCAATATCTGATTGTTGTTTTTGTTCAGTTGCTCAGTCATGTCCGACTCTTTGTGACCCCATGGACTGCAGCACGCCAGGCTCCCTGTCCTTCACCATCTCCTGGAGTTTGCTCAGACTCACTTGCATTGATTCAGTGATGCCATCCAACTATGTCATTCTTTGTCCCCCCCCCCCTCCTTCTGCAGCTAGGCTTGGCCAATAGGTTGGTACTTCATAGAGCCTTGTACTCCCTCATATCTTGTTGAAACATGAGTTAAATAATGACTAAGAGAAAGTGCCAGCTATTTAATCACCAAAAGGTACAATTATCACCAAACCTGGAGGTTTTGGGAGAAATATCCAATTGCACCTGATTCTATTCCATCTGCTCTCTCTCTTTTTTTCCTACAAAGGTAACAATAAATTTGCTGTCCTTCCTGAAACTGACTTATCTTGCCAGCGAACTGACATCTTGGAGGCAGAAAGCATGACTATGAAACATTTTGGAAAAGTGAAGATTAATAACCAACACATTTTCAACTTCTGGTGTTTAGGGGGTTTAATGAAATCAGAAATTACTAGGAAAAGAAGTCGAGCAAATCTCATGTTAAAATTTGTTAGGGAGTTTTGATATCAAGGAATAAGTGTGTCATGCAGCAGATGAGCCTCTAGGATGAATTTGATTAATTCTCTACAACAGCAAAGTTGTATAATCAGATGGTGTTGCTTAAGGCCTTCTCTTGCTTTGGAGTTGAATAAATTGTGTAACCTCTAGTTGATTTCTATTCTGCCACATATCAAAGATGTAAAGAGAAGATTTTCAATTGGGTTTCAGGGTAAAAACTGAGGATGAATGTACTTTATTGGATTCAGCTCCCTGGTGACAGGAATATGCCAGAATCAGTGACACTTCAAGTATGGTGACCACAAAAATGAGAGGGAAGGAGCACTGTCAAATTATAAGGACTTTGGTCCTAATTTTCACTCAACTACTAACTTGTTGTGTGACCTTGGGCAAGTTGTTTCCTCCCTTTGGGCCTCAGTTTCTGCTTCTGTGCTGTGATAGAGAGTAGACATCCTCCTTGATGGTCCCTGGGTTCTTTCTCCCTCATGAAGCCTGATACCTCAGTTAGCTAGGTATCTTAGATGATAGGGTTTATGGCCCAAATTAATCAGATGGTCCTCTCAATTCTGCATTTAACTTTGTGTTTGGCTACCTCACACCAAATATCTGGATGGATGATTTTGTCCCCCCAACTTTCATTCATATATTTAAGTGCCAGGTGCTGGATTTGTGGATCTAAGCCATGTTGGCTAATATCAGTTGAATGAAGGGCTAACTGCTTATGAAACATTTCCTAAAGCAATTTGTACCATTTATTTATTTGGGAATCTAATCTACATTTGATATTTGGCAACAAACTGGCACTGGTAAGTGCCAGTTTATACTTATATTCTGTCACCCTTTAAGCTATGGCATAACTAAACTGACTTTTACTATCTATAACAGTATCATCTTGACTGGGACTGTATTAGACCCCCAAGAGAATAGATTTTTAAAAGGTCTTTTTTCCCTATGAAATTCTTTTATTAATTGTTTTTCTTCAACCAGTATGGCTTAAGTTGGGTGTGAGTTAGGCCCTCTCTGGGGAGTAATTATTGAAACAGAGTTTGAAAATGCAAAGGTTTATTGGAGGTAATGTCTGTAAAAGGAAAAGGAAGGGGTTAAGCAGAAGTCAGTAAGGAAATATTTCAGACTGTGATGCTGATGTGATCCTTATGAAAGAACAAGGGACGGCAAATAGGATTAGATAGAGAAAGCCTCAAACTGAGGGTCAGATCTCACAAAGCCTCATTCAACCCAGTGGAGATCTTGTAAGCAAAAACTCCCCATTACAGGAATCTCACAATAGGGAGAGATGTCCAAGCCCTAACCCTATATTCAGTCATTGAGAGAGGGATGCCCATGAAGAGCACAGCTGAGGTAAAACCCAAATGCAATAATAGGTGAAGGCTGTCAGATAAATGCATTCCTTACAGCTGAATGAAGAGTTCTTTCTTGAAGAGCGATCCAGGCAGCATATCTCCATAACTTCCAGAAATGCCATTTTCTTTATATTTCACTTTGAGCCTCCAGTAACCTGCTCTTGCTTTACAAAGTCTAAACTCCTATCTAATTTCACATAGAATATAATAATTAGGGATACATTTTACAAAAGAACTGCAAAGCATATTCTGAAAACTGAAACACATCATTGAAAGAAATTAGAGAAAACTTAAATAAATGAAAACCTATCCTATGTTCATAGATTAGGAAACTTAGGATTGTTAAGTTTGCAATTCTCTGCAAATTGATCTATAGATTCAGTGCAATATCTGTCAAAATTCCAAGTGTCTTTTTTTTTTCTTTGCAGAAATAGACAAGCTGATCCTTAAATTCCTATGAAAATACAAGGAGTGCTGATAAAACAATCTTGAAAAATAAGAATAAAGTTGAAGGATTCATTCAAAATTACTACAAGGCTACAATAATTAACAGTCTGATACTGACTTAAGAATAGATATATAATTTTAAAAAATAAAATAAAAACAATAAATCCATGATGTGTCAACATTAAAAAAAAAAAAAAAAAAAGAATAGATACATACATCAGTTGAATAAAACTTAGAGTTCATGCATTGGAGAAGGAAACGGCAACCCACTCCAGTGTTCTTGCCTGGAGAATCCCAGGGACAGGGGAGCCTGGTGGGCTGCCGTCTCTGGGGTCGCACAGAGTCAGATACGACTGAAGGGACTTAGCAGCAGCAGCAGTAGAGTCCAGAAATAAACCTGTTTGTCTGTGGTCAATTGATAAGGATACCAAGGCTATATAATGGTGGAAAAAATAGTCGTTTCAACAATGATGCTGGGACAACTGGATATCCATATGCAAAAGATCCCTACCTTATATCATATACAAAATTAACTCAAAATGGATCAAAGACCTAAATGTAAGAGCTAAAATTTTAAAACTCTTAGAAGGAAATGTATGGGTTAATCTCTTGATGTCAAATTCAGAAACAATTTCTTAGATATGACACTAGAATCACAACTGAGAGAAGAAAAATAGGTAAATTGGACTTTGTCAAAAATTTTCCTCTAAAGTGCTTCAAAGGATCCTATCAGGAAAGTAAAAAGTCAACCCACAGAGTGGGAGAAAATATTTGCCATATATCTGAAAAAGACGTAGTATTCAGAATACACAAAGAACTCTTATGACTCAACAATAAAATGACAAACAGCCTGATTAAAGTATGCAAAATATTTGAATGTATTTTTCAAAAGAAGATATGCAAATGGCCAATAAGCACATAAAGAAGTGATCAACAGTAGTAGTCATCAGGTAAATGCATATCAAAACTACAAGGAGATACCATTTCACATCCATTAGGATGGTTATAAAAATATTTTTTAATGGAAAATAACAAGTGTTAGGATGTGGAGAAATTAAAACCCTCATATAGGAATGGTAAATGGTGGAGCTGGTAGGACTGCTAAATGGTGGAACCACTTTTTGAAACAGTTTGGCAGTTCCTCAAAAGCCCAACATATAGTTGCCATATGACCTAGGAATCCCACTTGCAGTATCACATCTAAGAGAGCTACAGATGTGTGTTCACACAAGAATTTCTACATGAGTGTTTACAACAATCTTATTCTTAACAGCACCTGAATGGAAACAATAGAAATGTTTATTAGATGATGGATACATAAAATGTGCTATATCCATACAGTGGAATATTATTTGATCATAAAAAGAAATGTTTTAATACATGGTTCAACATGGAAAAACCTTGAAAACATTTCACGAAGTGAAAGAAGACAGATATATTGTGTGATTCCATTGTACAGAATGTTCAGAATAGGGATGGTGTGAGAGGGGAATTGAAAATAACTTCTCTGGGTACTGGGGTGATGAAAATATTCTAAAATTCAGGAATATACTAGTGAATATACAAATCAGTCATGTAGTAAAACCCACTTAACTGTACACTTTTAAAGGTAGACTTTATGGTATGTGAATATTACCTCGGTAATACAGTTAAAAACAAACATACAAGCGACAAAAACCAGTACACAGAAGAGGAGCTGCCATAAGGACAAACTAAGACTTTAACAACAGACAATTTGTCCCAGACAAGTTATATCCAATAGAGAACACAGAACAATACGTGCTACAAAATGTCATGAAGTCTGAGTAAAGTGCTGAATTAAAACAATAGACTTCATTCCTTGGTTCAAAATAAACTTTTTGAGTACTTATTCTGCTCCAAACCTATTTTAGGGTCTGGAATTATGGACTGGGACAAAACACAGTCTCTGCCTTCAAGGATATCAGTGTTTAGAAACAGACAAAGAAATAGGCAATTTTGATATGACATGATAAGTGCTAATAAGAGTCATACTGTGGGAACATGGGAGTTCAGAGAAGCAGCACCTGTCCTGGTGATAGTCAACCAGAGCTTTCTGGAGAATATTTAATATGAGCTAAAGATATGACAAATAAAGAAGACTGAGCTAAATTTAAGGTGGTAGTAGTAGTAGTGGGGGTGAGATGGTAGAGATAGGCATTCAGTTCAGTTGCTCAGTCGTGCCCAACTCTTTGCGATCCCATGAATCGCAGCACGCCAGGCCTCCCTGTCCATCACCAACTCCCGGAGTTCACTCAGACTCACGTCCATCGAGTCAGTGATGCCATCCAGCCATCTCATCCTCTGTCGTCCCCTTCTCCTCCTGCCCCCAATCCCTCCCAGCAGCAGAGTCTTTTCCAATGAGTCAACTCTTCGCATGAGGTGGCCAAAGTACTGGAGTTTCAGCATCAGTCCTTCCATTGAACACCCAGGACTGATCTCCTTTAGGATGGACTGGTTGGATCTCCTTGCAGTCCAAGGGACTCTCAAGAGTCTTCTCCAACACCACAGTTCAAAAGCATCAATTCTTCAGCGCTCAGCTTTCTTCACAGTCCAACTCTCACATCCATACATGACCACTGGAAAAAAACATAGCCTTGACTAGACGGACCTTTGTTGGCAAAGTAATGTCTCTGCTTTTCAATATGCTATCATTAGAGCAAAACAAAATAGTATATGCTCAAAAGCCCAGAAGTGTGAGAAAGAAAGAACAGTATATTCATTGAACTGCAGGAGGTTCAAGATGACAGAGTAGAGGGTACATATGAAGAACTGGGGAGAGATGGGACTGGTGAGGCTGTGGGTGCCTGCTCATGCAGAACCCTTGTACTAAGTTAAAAAGTGTGAGGCAAAACTTGCTTCGCAAGACACGATTCATTGAAGGACTCCCCAATGTAAAAGTCCAAAAGACTTTAAAATTTGTTGTTAGAGTTTGTCCCCCTCAGGAGGATAACTTTTGCAAATGTCTATCTATTCTCTCTAGTTTCTTGTTTCGTTGGGCACTAGACAGCTGAATTTTTCAGACACAGTGACTCCATTTAACATGGGGGCAAAGGAAAAATGTCCATTTGTGGAGCCTCAGAGTAACAGAAAGACACTGAAACTGGAATGCTTAAACACAACCACAGCTCTTGACCTCTGCTTGAAGGATCTCTTCTGATGCCAGGAAGAGAACAGACGTGTCTTAGTTTTTATGTCTCTTCATGCACCCAGAATACTGCTGCTTTCCTGTTAGGCATTTCCTTGATGCCTGCTGTGGTCTCCTATCCCCTCTTCTCATTTATTCAAGAGATTGGGGCTTCAACTATTCTGGCACTTAGGGTTTTGAAATAAGGTTTTGTATCATTTCATTCCAGATTAGAGACAGTAACAGAAAACTGAGAAGGAAGCTGGATAAGATGGAATCAGTCTTCTGGAAAAAAAAAAACAGCACTAGGCATCCTCTGAGAATACTACCTTGTCACTGGAGGACAAATGTGAAAACAATTAGGACGATCAAAATAGAACATCATAGGTTGAGTGAACAGCGTAGCCTCCAAAGTGTTAAAATTGATAATTAAAAAAAAAAGCACAGTGATAATTTGATGCTTAAGATACTCTGTACATGTTTTCCTACTTAAGAGGCACAGCTGAAACCTCTGATTTCAGCTTCTCTGCTCGCTACCTGTTTGACCAGGAATTGGGACTGACTGACCACTATTGCCTTCTTTCTCAACTTGGAACATTTTTCCATTTAACTTCCAGGAAGTGCCCACTCTCCTGGATGTCCTGTTACTCACTGGGCACTTCCTTTTAGTTTCCTTTTCTGCTTCTCCTCTCTGTTCATCATCTAAATACCGAGGGCCGAGGGCCTTGGCAATAGTGCTCTTCTTTGCTGACACACTCCCCCTAGGTGAGCTCATCATTTATATGGCTTTGATATTGTCTAATGACTCACATAGGTTGTATCTTTAAACTTGACTTGTGCTCCTGGTTCTAGTCTTGTATATCCAGTTGCCTCTGTGTGTCTGATGGGCAGCTAAACCTTTATGTCCAGGAAAAAACTTCTGATTTCTATCCTACCCCCAATCCTGCTTCTGTCTTAATCTCTCCCAATCAGTCTATAACATTACCAGCTACCCAGCAGTTCAAGCTAAAAACCCTGGATTCCCTCTTTTTCCCTTTCTTATTCATCAGTAATTCCTATCTCCAAAACACATGCTGAATTCATCCACTGATGCCCTTCTCCACTGTTACTCCCTAATCAAAACTGTCATCCTCTCTCATCTGGACTAGTTAGTAACTAGCCTTCCACATCTACTCTTCTTCCATGTAATCCACTTTTTACACAGCAGCTGGAGTTTATTTATTTTTTTAAAAAGGTACATCAGATTATGTTACTCACCTGCTTAAAACTCTCCAATAGTATTGTCCCATATTTAGAATCAAATCCAAACTTCTTACTATGCCCTATGAGGCCCTCTGATCTGACCACTGTTTACCTCTCTGATTTAAGCTGGTGTCAGTCTTTCCTGGAGAAGGCAATGGCACCCCACTCCAGTACTCTTGCCTGGAAAATCCCATGGACGCAGGAGCCTGGTAGGCTGCAGTCCATGGGGTCGCTAAGAGTTGGACACGACTGAGTGACTTCACTTTCACTTTTCACTTTCATGCATTGGAGAAGGAAATGGCAACCCACTCCAGTGTTCTTGCCTGGAGAATCCCAGGGATGGCGGGGCCTGGTGGGCTGCCATCTCTGGGGTCGCAGAGAGTCGGACACGACTGAAGTGATTTAGCAGCAGCAGCAGCAGTCTTTCCTTGCTCATTGTACAACAGGCATACAGGACATTTTGTTACACCAACTCATCCCTGATTTAGGACTTTTGAGTTTGCCATTCCATTTGCCTGGAAGACCCTTCCCCTTTCATGGGTCTGTTTCTGTAAGTAAAGTTCTATTGGAACACAGCCATGCCTATTTGCTTACAACTGATAATGCCTGTTTTGGGGCTTCCCTGGTGACTCAGATGGTAAAGAATCCACCTGCAATGTGGAAGACCTGGGTACGATCCCTGGGTTGGGAAGATTTCCTGAAGGAGGGCATGGCAACCCATTCCAGTATTCTTGCCTGGAGAACCCCCGGACAGAGGAGCCTGGTGGGCATAGCCATGGGGCCGCAAAGAGTTGGACATGACTGACCGACTAAGAGCAGCACACAGCATGCCTGCTTTGGTGCTACAATGACAGAGTTGAGTAATTGAAACAGGTGTCATGTGACCCACAAGCTCTTTAAGCAAAAGTTTGCCAAACCCAGCAGGATCTTTGCATGACTGTCTCCTTATTTAGGTTTTGGTGCTAATGCCACCCCCTCAGAGAGACATGTCTCCTCTCCTACCCCAGTCACTCTTTCACATTATCCTCTTAATTTCTTCACAGGACTGCTTTGAAATTATCTTACTTGTTTGACTGCTTATTACCTATTGACCTGACTAGAGTGTGTTTCTCTGTCACATTCCCTGGTAGGTCCCTAAGTCCTAGCATTGTATCTGGAACACCATTGGTCCTCAGTATAAATATGTTGGATAAATTAATGCATAAATGTATGTGAGTCTTCAAGTTTACAAAACAATGGTTTAAAATAGGAATCCATGTACCTAGAGCCATAGAATGTATTTAGATCTAGCTTATGAGTAAATGTATGCTCAGGAAAAAATACTTCCTAAAATAAAGTTATGTGAACATTAAAAAATGGATGAAGAATCACTGTGTGGTAAAACCAATTTCAAATTAATTCATAATTAATTGCATTTCATAAGAGCAAATATTTTAAGATTTTTTTTGAGCAATGGTAAAAAGAATCAAGTAGAAAGTTTCCAAAATTACTTAGCTATTCCTCCCATATGTCTGGAAAAAGATGTTAATATTACCTTGTTGAATTCATTTTAATCAGAAGATGGAAGGAAGTGGGAGGGGTAAATGTGGGTGTTGAAAAATGACCCTTTTAATAGATTCCCAAACTAGGCTTCATTTATGTCATCTCTCTGCACTTTTTTGGCAATTACTTTTGCTGCTGTCTTTCAAGAGATGTACGTTCTTGACCACGGTCCCACCTCCCTCCCCAAAGCTCCCATCTTCCTGCACGTTGCTACAGCTTCACACCTTGTCTTTGAGCTCCCTCTGCTGGAAACAAGAAGGCTGCAGAATTGCTTTCTTCTAAAGTAGATAACCTAAAGTACACAGGATGAAAATAACCATTTCAAAAGAGCAACCTTTCTCCTCTTCAGTTAGATAAAATTAAATGGTGTCTTATTTCATACATTTCTGTGAAATCAGCAATTGTGGCATTTATAAGGCACAGCCTTAATTACTAATTCAATCTAAATCCATGTCAACAAAGCTTCTTCTGTGTACTTCTAGAACAATGTGGTTATCTTTATTCTTTATTCCAAAATATTGGATCTGTGCAAAAGCCCACGTAGCCTATGGAGATTCTCTTGACTTCTAGTTTGGACTTAATGAGATGTTTATACATGTGTTTTCAAAGCAACAAAATGATGTGCAATCCATATGTCAGTGCATCTACCCCTTTCACTTGTTTTTCTCTTAGACTCCTTTAAAACTGAGTTTGAGGGTGTTAATAATTAACCTTTTTCAAGATGACTAACGACATGATTATTTCTAATAAATGGATGTTCACTAGCTGACATTGATCAAGGATTGACTTTCCATATAAAGTTAAATAGCACTGCTTTGAGATTTACAAGTTCCCCCACATAGAACTTTAACAGCCATAGACTGTTATTTGTCTTAAACAAAAAATAGACTCCTACTTGTTTTAAACTGCAACTGAACTAGCTGTACAACCTTGAGAAAGGAGGTTAACTTTTGTGGAGTTGCTTCATTAAGTACAAAATGAAGAAATTATCTGAGGATATCTCCAATGATTTGATGATTTGGTGTTAATTGATATATTCTCTGCAAAAAGGCTTTCTCAGTGAAAGTGGTCTAGTAAAGAGTCATTTGATATCCTCAATATGAGGATTAGGAGAATATGTTGCCTCATCAATTTAGGGACAACTCCCCTTGTCAGCTCAGAAGCAGTTATGGAATGAGAACGACGCCCCTTTTCCCTAGGCAACATAATTCTCCTAAAAGAAAAGGGGGGAATGAGAGAGTCAGTTCCTAGGTGGGTTGATAAGGAGTCTAGGGGTTCCCAGGGAGAGGGGGGTCTGGAATTCTCAAGGAGGAAGAAAGGACAAACTTTTTTTCTCTCTCCACATTCCTTAGGATTATATAACAATAATGTATCTTGCCTAAGGACAGTCTCTGGATTAAACCTTCTGTTATCTTAAAATGTAAATTATGGGAGTAGGTCTGATGAGGTCTTTACAACCTCCAGACATTCTTTGGATTCATTGGAGAGTATATAACTTCATTGTTAACACTAGCAAGCGGGTACTCTTTCTACCCCCTTCTGATGCCTATGTCAGAAGCTTTCTCTATCTCCTTTATACTTTAATAAAACTTTATTACACACACACACACACACACACACACACACACACAGAAGAGTCATCTGAATGTTTCAACTTCTTTATTTTACATTTTACAACTTGGATGTTTTATGTTTTGACATTTGAGACAAATACGCAAACAATGACTTTTACAAAAAATTGTGTACCATAAGCAGTATGTGCTTGTGCTCAGTGACTTCAGTTGTATCTGACTCTTTACGACCCCATGAACTGTAGCCCACCAGGCTCCTCTGTCCATGGGATTCTCCATGCAAGAATACTGGAGCGGATTGTCACTTCCTGCTCCGTAAGCAGTATGCACTCTAGTCATTTGGTTTATGAACAGTCTCCAGGAGGCTGAAAATAGTTAAGATGTTGTAGAAGCAAAGTGGACATGAAAGAGTTAAAGGGACAAAATAGGAAAAGATCTGAAAAGGAATCTTTTCTTCTTGGAACTCGTCTGTGAGTGGAAGCAGCTGGCTACTGGAAACCTCCCATGAAGTTACCCATTCAGCAGGATGACATATTACTAATAAGATTACAGTGTCTTCCTAGGAAGCAGCCAACCTTAAATGCAATCAGTGTAAAATAAGTAATCAACTTGGAAGTGATAACAGGTTCTACAAATCTATTAGAAAGGGAAGGATGATGTAATGACAAGTACCAATTGTAGAGCAATCATGTCTGAGGCCAGACAATGGATAATTGGAGGGGGCCCTTGTCACTGTCCGGAGAAGGCAATGGCACCCCACTCCAGTACTCTTGCCTGGAAAATCCCACGGACGGAGGGGCCTGGTGGGCTGCAGTCCATGGGGTCGCTAAGAGTTGGACACAACTGAGTGACTTCACTTTCACTTTTCACTTTCCTGCATTGGAAAAGGAAATGGCAACCCACTCCAGTGTTCTTGCCTGGAGAATCCCAGGGACGGGGGAGCCTGGTGAGCTGCCATCTATGGGGTCGCATAGAGTCGGACATGACTGAAGTGACTTAGCAGCAGCAGTAGCAGCTTGTCACTGTCACCAGCTATGTCCAGGGAGATAGTGCCTTGACCACTAAACCCCTGGTTTGGGGGCACTTGGAGTAGAGGGAGCACTCATTCATCATCAGAGCTTATTGTGACCTTTCTATATCCTCCCACAACCAGGATACTATCCACGTGAAGCTTCCTTTAGATCTTGTGATCTCCCTTCTGGAAGGCGATTGGACTTACCTGGCCAACGGGGACGTTTCAAATTCTTGAGAGTGTTAATAGCCTCAGCAGGAAGACCAGAGGTCCCCAGGTGGCAGGAGGAAACAAAACTGCAAGTGGCTGACTTTTTTCTTTTCTCTTCTAATCCTGTGTTGTCATGGTGACACCTGGTTCCACTGAACTGAACTTTATCTCAAACCTTGAGCTAACCAATGAGTTTTTCTCATGGAAATGTCTTCCTTAAGCTATGTTAATGAACTATGTATTTGCTTGGAAATCTGCCTTTCTTCAAGATTCCTGTCGATTGTTTTATGGCAGGGGATGACTTACCTTGTGCCAATGCTGTCTCAAAATGCATGCTTTTGGAGAGGGGCCTGGTACAACTCTCTCAGTTCTGAGGTGTTTCTATTCTCTAATCAGCAGCTTGCTAATAGGTATATAACTCCTTGCTAAAAACTAGCAAGGGGGCACTCTTTCTGTCCCCTTCTGATGTGTATGTCAGAAGCTTTCTCTATCTCTTTTATACTTTAATAAAACTTTATTACACAAGAAGCTCTGAGCAATCAAGTGTCGTCACTGGCCGCAGATCGAATTCCTCTCCTCCAGAGACCAAGAATCCCGGTGTCGTGTACTGCCTGTAGCAGCAAACTTCCATTCTCTGTAACTTTTACTTATCATTCTAAATTAATAGATTTCAGGTGTGATTTATCAACAAGGCTAATGAGAATTTAAGTAACATGAGCTAGACAATTCCTTCATGAAAGTATCATCACCATCATTCCAGAAAAATAAGGCTCAAAGATGAAACATCAGACCCTGGTGACCTTCCACAAAAAGGATAGCATCCCTTAATGTCCACCCAGTTCCCAACTTCTTCAGAGACTCCTATATCATCAGTATCGAGTGTGTAAGACCACAACCTGGATTTGTAATTAACAAGAAATGGTCCATCTCTTATATCTCAAATGTTAATACCAGTCATAATTCTCTTACTCCCTTTAGTACTGCTCTTCACCTTTACTGAAAGACTCTGTTCCCTTGATTCCTTTATTTGCTTCCAGTTTAATCACCCCTCAGAGTCTCACTTTCCTCCCAGTGCTGCCTGGATGCCATGGTCAATACCTTGAATTTCTATTTCATCAGCCCTCTCAAGTCCCTTCTCACCCCTGTTTTAGTTTCCTTTTTGTGTTTACTTAATATTTAAAGAAGGCTTTTAAGTGTCAGGCAATTTACATTGATTCTTCTATCTAATTTTACCAACCATATGAGGTAGTTACTTTTATTGCATCCATTTTAAAGATGAGGAACTTAAATTTTTGAAAGGATAAGTAGGTTGCCCAAGCCCACACAGTTAGTAAGTAGCAGAGTCAGGATACAAAGCCATGTCTGTGACTAAAACCTTTACTCGTAATCACAACAAAGTACTGTACTCACCCTTGCTGTTGTACCTGCCTGATAAATTTTTGGCACACCATCTTCCTTCCTTGTTTTTATAACCAGCAGGCTGGTAAAGAAAATCTCAGACAATTGTGCACATGAATGCCTCTACATATCCCTGACTTTTTACTTCAGTTGAATCCTTCATAGCATGTATCAATCCCTTTGCCTATTATTAGTTTGTTCCTATATCTCACAATAACTGCTCCAATTTGTTGCCTCTCTACTCAAGTTTTCTGCCCAATTCCCAGATCCCTCACACTCAAAGACTTCTATGTCATCAATATTGAGTCCTCTGGGGTGAAATCCTTTATCTCCCCATTATCCACACACACATTTTTCTCTGTACCCATCCATTCTTCTTCCACACTGTATGAACAGAAGCGTCTCTCTTCTATTGAAGGTCTGCGTCTTGTGCCACCTGTTGTTTCTTCCTAAGACTTGCTCCTTCATATGTTTTCTCTCAGTACTTGATTTTTCACTTCTTTCTCACTATTATCCACTCATCCTCAGCATATAAATATGTTTAAATGCCTTCTAATCCTAAAGAAAAGTCACTCAATTTGACTGTAGCCAGTCCCACAGCCCCAAGTTACTGGTTCCCTTCCTAGCAAAGCTTTTTAAAAGAATAATCTATTTTGGACATTTATGTCTATATCTCTCATTCCTTCCTGAAATTAAGCCTCCAACACTCCATTTGATCTTTTTCCATTTGCCTTCACAATATCATACATATGGAGACTATATTTTGCCTGCCTAAGGCTGGTCATTTGGTCTGTATCTCTTTTAAAAACTACTTCTCTACACTCATACACTGTTGTGGGGATGTAAATTGGTGCAGCCACTGTGGAAAATAGTATGGAAGTTTCTCAAAGCACTAAAAATAGAGTTACATATGACCCAGCAATTCTACTCCTGGGAATATATATATATATATATATATATATATATATATATATATGAAAAAAGCAAGAACATTAATTCAAAAAGATACATGCACCCAAAAGTTCATAGCAGCATTATTTTATTTATTTAAATTAAAAATATTTTTCTTTCCCATTAGGGTTTATCCCAGGACATTGAATATAGTTCACTGTGCTGTACAGTAGGTCCTTGTTGTTTATCCATTTTATATATAATACTGTAACATGTTATGGAAAAATCTCAATGAACTTTTTGCCCAACCCAATAGGTTGCATCTGCTAATCCCAAACTCCCAATCCATTCCTCCCCTATACCCCCTGGCAATCACAAGTCTGTTCTCTATGTCTGTAAGTTTATTTCTGCTTTGTAAATAAATTTATTTGTATCTTTTATTTTAGATTCCACATGTAAGTGTTATCATATGATATTTATTTTTCCCTGTCTTACTTACTTAATATGATAATCTCAAGGGCCAGCCACATTGCTTACAAATGACATTATTTCATTCCTTTTTATGGCTGAGTAATATTCCATCACATGTATGTATCAAATCTTTTTCTATTCATCTGTCAGTGGACACTTAGGTTGAAGAGCAGCATTATTTACAATTGACAAAATATGGAAACAACCCAAGTGCCCATTTGCATCAATGTGGATGGACTTGGAAGGTATTATGTTGGGTGAAATAAGTCATACAGAGAAAGACAAATACTGTATATCACTTATATATGGAATATAAAAATACAACAAGCTGGTGAATATAACAAAACAGAAACAGACTCACAGACAGAGAACAAACTAGTGATTATCAGTGGAGAGAGGGAAGGAAAAGGGACAATATAGAGGTAGGGGGTAAGAGGTATAAACTATTATGTATAAAATAAACTATAAGGATATATTATAAAATACAGAATATAGCCAATATTCTATAATAGCTACAAATGAAGCATAGCCTTTAAAAGTTGTGAATCACTATATTGTACATCTGTAACTTACATTGTATTAATACATCAACTATACTTCAAAAAAAGAATATGCTTTTTAAAAAACCCTCTTATTTCCTTTAGTTTACATGACACAAGAGTCTCCTGGCGGTTTTCCTTTTATCTCTATTTATATCCTTTCAGTCTTTTTTTAATGGCCTCCTCTTGGACTGTCTGTCCCTTAAATATTGTTGTTCCCAAAGACTTTAAAATTAGCTCTTTTCCTGTCACTTCTCTTTGCTTAGAGATGTACACAAAATGAGAGACCCTCAATTTCAATTATTTAATTTTCATCTATGTGCTGTTTTCAATTGATGACATTACCTCCTTCTGTAATGAAAAAATAGAAACGACCACAGACAAAATTATTTATCTTCTCACCACAAAATCTAAAACTACAACTTCTCTGAGCTAAACAGAGAACTTTTCCACTTACATATATTACAGGTCCTCAAAGTCAACACATCCTGAACTCAATTAATTTAGTGACGTCACTGTCATGTCTGACTTTTTGCAACCCCATGGGCTGTAACCTACCAGGCTCCTCCATCCATGGGATTTTCCAGGCAAGAGTACTGGAGTGGGGTGCCATTTCCTTCTCCAGGGAATCATCCCAACCCAAGGATCAAACCCAGGTCTCCTGCATTGCAGGCAGACACTTTACCATCTGAGCCACCAGGGAAGCCCAATTAATTTAGTCTTTCCACAAAACCAGATTTCCCTACTTGTAATATTATTTAATAAATATGTATACCATCTGTATCCATTCACTAAGGACTACAATAAAAAATAGGCAAATTCTTACTCATATTGAACTTACATTCTAGTATGTGCTGGAGTGGGATGGAGAGAAGAAAGAAGAAAGTCGCTCAGTCGTGTCCGACTCTTTGTGACCCCATGGACTGTAGCCTTCCAGGCTCTTCCATCCATGGGATTTTCTAGGCAAGAATACTGGAGTGGGTTGCCATTAAGGCAGACAATAAATAAACAAAACATATTATATGTCAAGAGGTGGTGAATGTTAAGAAGAAAAATAAAGCCAGATTATAGGTCCAGGGAGAATTGATGGAAGGGATATAAGATTGGTAAGATATGGTAAAATTTCACTATTAAGGAAAATAGAAACCCAAATAAAGAGAAGCTTTGAGCCTTGTAAACATCTGAGAGAAGAGTAATCCAGGCAACTAGAAAAACAGATGCATAATTTTTGCCAGGAAACAGGACAGTGTTAAGCAAGGAAATTTGTGTTCATGAAAGAGTGGGTGAAGGAGAGTGGTAGAACATGAGACTAGAGAAATAGTAAGGGACAGATCATGGGTAAAATGTTGAATTTTACTCTGAGTGCCATGGAAAGCCATTATGGGGTTTTCAAGAAGAGTACCAGATATGACCTACTTATCTTGACTTGTAAAAATTTTTAAATATACACTTAATTTAAAAATTAGAATATTTGAAATGTATAGAAATACTGAATCACTATATTGTGTACCAGGAATTAACATAGTACTTTAGGTCAATTATACTTCAAAAGCAAAGAAACTCATAGAAAAAAGGATCAGATTTGTGGTTACCAGAGGTGGGGAGGGAGGGTGAGGGGAGAGAGAATTGGATGAAAGTGGTCAAAAGGTAAAAGGTACAAACTTACAGTCATAAGAGAAATGAGCACTAGGGATATAATGTACAAAATGATAAATATAATTAACACTGTACATTACATATGAACATTGTTAAGAGAGTAAGTCCTAAGAGTTCTCATCATAAGAAAAAAGTATTTTTAAAATTTCTTTTGTTTCCTATCTATATGAGATGACAGATGTTCACTAAACTTATTGTGATAATTATTTCATGATGTATATAAGTCAAATCATTATGCTGTATGCCTTAAAATTATATAGTACCATGTCAATTACATCTCAATAAAAAGGGGGAGAAATATACATATATCTATATATAGAGAGAGAGAGAGAAGAAAAGGAAATAACATAATAAGTATTTATATACCCGTTACCTAGAATAACAAATATTAACCATGTTTGCTTCATGTATACTTTATTTGCTGAATTATTTTAAAGCATAGATATCATGACATTTTATCCCAGAATACATCATTATAAATCTATTTTAAAAGTAAAACATCTTCCTATATAATCACTATGTGTATTACCATATTTACCAAAACTAACAATTCTAGTCCCCAGCTGATAATTATATTTCCCTAATTGTCCCCATAGTTTATTATAGTGGTTTGTTTAAAACAAGATTAAATCCAGGACCATACATTTCCATTAGATTGTCAGGCTTCTTACATACCTGTCTATGTAGAAAGCTCCCCAACCTCCATCCTTTTTTCCCAAGGTATTAACTTATTGAAGGTCCAGAGCCAGTTATCCTGAAGAGCTTTCTCTGATGGTTTTCTTGAGTCATTTAACTTATTCCTTCATCTCCTGTAGTTTTACAAACTGGAAATTAAAAATAATGGCTTGGTTAGATTAGCTTATATTTAAATAAATCACTGAATGATTTATTGGAGAATATGCTTTGGAGTGGAAGGGGGACAAGGAAACTAATCAGGAGGCTATAGTAGTAGTCTAGGTGAGAGATGTTGATGCCTTAAGATAGTGGATTTGGTGAGAAATGGTTCCATTCTGCTTATGTTTTGAAGGTAGAACCAACAAAATTTACTGCCAAATGGGATGTAGGGAATGAGAGGAGAGAAGTCCAGGATGACTTCATAGTCTGAAGCTCAGTAACTAGAAAGATGGAGTTGCCATTTACCGAGATAGGGCAGACTGAGGTGGAAGCAGATTCAGGGGTAAGGTACAGAGTTGATATTTGGACATGGTACCATTTACTAGGTTAACTTAAATCTTTGACACTTCTCTGGCCTTCAACCCCCCATATTCAATCATCAATATTTTCTGATTTTACATACCAAACACATCCTGTTCATCTGTGTTTTGCTACTGTCATAGCCCAAGTCCTCATCATCTTGCCACTGGACTATTATCACAATCTCAAAATTTGGGATCCCTCCATTCCCTCACCTATAGGTCACCTGAGAAGTCTCTCTGCAAAAGAAAAATCAGCTCATATCACTCTCCATCTTAAAACCCCTCAGTTCAGTTCAGTCGCTCAGTTGTGTCCGACTCTCTGCGACCCCATGAATCGCAGCACACCAGGCCTCCCTGTCCATCACCAACTCCCAGAGTTCACCCAGACTCACATCCATTGAGTCAATGATGCCATTCAGCCATCTCATCCTCTGTCGTCCCCTTCTCCTCCTGCCCCGAATCCCTCCCAACATCAGTCTTCCAATGAGTCAACTCTTCACATGAGGTGGCCAAAGTACTGGAGTTTCAGCTTTAGCATCATTCCTTCCAAAGAAATCTCAGGGCTGATCTCCTTCAGAATGGACTGAATGGATCTCCTTGCAGTCCAAGGGACTCTCAAGACTCTTCTCCAACACCACAGTTCAAAAGCATCAATTCTTCGGTGCTCAGCCTTCTTCACAGTCCAACTCTCACATCTATACATGACCACAGGAAAAATCATAGCCTTGACTAGACGAACCTTTGTTGGCAAAGTAATGTCTCTGCTTTTGAATATGTTATCTAGGTTGGTCATAACTTTCCTTCCAAGGAGTAAGTGTCTTTTAATTTCATGGCTGCAGTCACCATCTGCAGTGATTTTGGAGCCCAAAGAAATAAAGTCTGACACTGTTTCCACTATTTCCCCATCTATTTCCCATGAAGTGATGGGACCGGATGCCATGATCTTCGTTTTCTGAATGTTGAGCTTTAAGCCAACTTTTTCACTCTCCTCTTTCACCTTCATCAAGAGGTTTTTGAGTTCCTCTTCACTTTCTGCCATAAGGGTGGTATCATCTGCATATCTGAGGTTATTGATATTTCTCCTGGCAATCTTGATTCCAGCTTGTGTTTCTTCCAGTCCAGCATTTCTCATGATGTACTCTGCATATAACTTAAATAAGCAGGGTGACAATATACAGCCTTGACGTACTCCTTTTCCTATTTGGAACCAGTCTGTTGTTTTATGTCCAGTTCTAACTGTTGCTTCCTGACCTGCATACAGATTTCTCAAGAGGCAGATCAGGTGGTCTGGTATTCCCATCTCTTTCAGAATTTTCCACAGTTATTGTGATCCACACAGTCAAAGGCTTTGGCATAGTCAATAAAGCAGAAATAGATGTTTTTCTGGAACTCTCTTGCTTTTTCGATGATCCAGCAGATGTTGGCAATTTGATCTCTGGTTCTTCTGCCTTTTCTAAAACCAGCTTGAAATCAGGAAGTTCACGGTTCATGTATTGCTGAAGCCTGGCTTGGAGAATTTTGAGCATTACTTTACTAGCGTGTGAGATGAGTGCAATTGTGCGGTAGTTTGAGCATTCTTTGGCATTGCCTTTCTTTGGGATTGGCATGAAAACTGACCTTTTCCAGTCCTGTGGCCACTGCTGAGTTTTCCAGATTTGCTGGCATGTTGAGTGCAGCACTTTCATAGCATCTGATGCCTATTCGCCTTCAGTCTTGAGGTTTGTATGCATCAGACTAACCCACAAATCTCTCAAAGATTTGGCTCTAGACTCATCTTTTATTACTCCTTCATACTCTCCACCCTCTTTTGATCTGCCCACAGTGAACTCTTATGTTTCATCAGACAATGCCTGCTGTTTCATATCTCTGGGTCTCTGTATCTGCTGTTTTTTCCTCTACCTAGAATGCCCTTCCTCTGTCAAAGGCATGGGCAGTGTCTGTTTCAAATTAGAATCTTCAGAATCTAGTACATAGACAACTGATTAGGAGGTAGTCACTCACTGCTGACTGTTGAATGAATGTACCTTTGACAAACATACAAGTTACTTTTAAGCTTTATACCACAATTCACAAGGCTGCATGTTATCTTTTCTCAGCCAACATCACCACAAATAATCCATAAAAAAATTCTGGATTCTACCTGATATATGTTTTTCATACTGGTTTACATGTAATCACTTTAGGTTAGGCACTACAGAATTGGAGCTTTATTACTTCTTTGGATTGTCTCTGAATTGTCATTTTGCATCAATTTTTTAAAGTCATACTTTTAACTCTGAATTTAGAGAAATTAAAACTATGAGGAGTAGACAGGAAGGCACTTTACAAAGTAAAATCATAAGGTGTCATTAGTGTTATTATAATAGTTATTGCCTTCAAATGAAAAAGTCTATCAAGGGCAGAGTGTGAAAATTAATGATTGATTTTTTATTTGTGTTCAGCGCCAATTTGCCATAAACAGCACAGGCTTTGTGATTCATGTCTCTGATTCATGTGGGCTCTCAGCTTGTGGATCCTGTCTTTAATTTAGCACTAAATGTGTTACATTTCATTTTCCTTTGGCCAGGACTCACTGGGCCTTGGACTGCTAAATGAGCGCCAATTCACCTTCCAGGAAGCCAATTACCCAGAGAGGGAACACTTAGTTGATGTTTATCAGAGTGAGTTATTTTATTTCCCCTTGATTGCTGGAAAACTGACTGGAAAGGTGAAGAACTTGTTCTGGCACTTAGAAGAGCACCAAGGCTGTTTCTGGTTCTTTGGTAATCCAGAGCAATATTCAGAATTTGAAGACTGGATTTTCCTTGTGAACAACTGTGGCAGAAGAAACCGAGAACGCGATTCCTTAAGTGTTTATACTTCCCTGTTGATAAATTCCCAATGCCATAACCCAAAGGAAAAAGAAGAGGTTTCTCTTTCAAATATTGAGATTGTACCCTTTTCCTTCCTCTGTAGCATTTTCCCATTCCAGTGACTTCCTGACCTAGCACACACTAAGCCAATCATTCAAAATGTGAAAATGACTATTTGCAGAGTTCTTGTCATAGATACACGGTCTCATGTCTTCGACAAGCCAGAAGAGCTTAGCACACTGTCAGATTTGCCTGGATTTTACCACTGTGGGTGCTGTGTGTTGGGTAAAAGAGTACTAGACTAGGTATTAGAAGTTCAGATTGCAGTCTAACTGTCCTACAAACTAGGTTACTGGATTATCTCACACAAGTCTTTTCCTCTCCTTGAACCTCCATTTTCCTAAACTGTGAAATGACGTTAGAGACACGACCATTCAATGCCCTCCCATGACCTAAGATTCTGTACTCTTTTTCTAGCATGGATACAGCCTAGGTCTTCTTTGATGCTCAACTCCAAGGTCCAGCCTAATGAGCTCTCCCTAGCAAGATATGACAGCTATCTGTTAGAATCATTACCTGCAGCCTCTTAAATTAATTCTTTCTCAGAGAGAAATTAGGAATTGTTAAAAGGAAAAATCTACTTTCAAAGTTAATTATACTTCTTTTTTCCTGTTAAATAGAATGGTGATATCTCTCTTTCTTTATCTATCTGAGAAACATAGTAATAAATATCAGCCCAGATACTTCATTTAACTGGTTACTGTAAAATACCAGTCAAGGAAATTATCCTCTCCAGTGTGCAGTATGGAGTAGAGGGCTGAGATCAAAGTCAGCCCTAAATCAATGTTTATTAAGTCACTTGGGGAGATATCATTATTTCCATACATTAACTTCAGTATTTCAACAGGAAAATTATACTTTAATAATGAGCACAATCAAATGTAATGAAGCATTTCCGCTTAAAACACACTTCCCATTGAGATAGGATATTTATGTATTGGATATGTTCTCCAAAAATCACCAGGAACTTTGAGACTCTGACTTTATACCATGCAATCTGGTCAAAAAGACATTTCTTGCTTTGTTTGGAATTTAAAGGAACACTGTAAAGAACTAGAATGGAAGTAGGCTGTTTCTATATCAACCAGTTGATCTTCACAGTGTTTATGGTTTTAAGTTACTACTTGCATTCAGTTATGTTGAAATAATGATTTAACAGTTGATTGATTGAATGCTACAGGTGGTTTGCAAATCACCTTGCTTTTTGACAAGACTCAAGCTTCTTCTTCTTTCACATGGTTTAACTTAATTCAAGCTGGTACTTTTTGTTCTCCCCACTTGTATATATGCAGTCAGACAAGTACTAAGAATAAAATAGGTGCTCAATAAATATTTGAAATATAAACCAGAGTTACCAGTTGGCCTAGCCTTTAAGTCAGATAAACATTTAATATCCAGTTGTAATGATTACTTATTCTTTTCTTGAATATTTCCAAGCTATTCACTATAGCCATTAAGCTAAGACAATCATAATTAAGTTAACTGCTCACTGCCAAACTTGGTTTCAAAATCTCAACTTCAGGAGGATCAATGAATTAGAGAATTAAAAGGTGTCATGTAGGATAATTGGTTCTTACAGGAAGAGTTACCTCATTGCTTCCACAATTAACACAAAAGTAGGTATAATGAAGACTAAGTATTTTTGTGAAGTTAGGTCATTAACAATGGATTAGGAATAGAATCCAATTTCCTCCTCTACCCATGATATATTGGGCATCACTATTATCCTTTCGGTAATGAGGAAAAGAGCATTACACTTTGTTCCCTTCCTTGGTAACATCCCGATGACTAAGTGGATATTTCAGTAGAGGATTAAGGTCAAATTTAAAACTCAGAATGCATTTAAAGTACATATATGCCTTTCCAAAGAAATGGAGGCCTATTTATCCACTATCAGGACCAGTCAAGACTAATGTTGACCACAGGACTAGGAAAGGAATTTAACAGAGTTCTTTCCTCCTTCTCTACCACAATATTAAAGTTCAAATTTGGAATCCAGTGGTTGGTTAGTCCCATACTCAATCAAGCCACATTCCCAT
Organism: Bubalus kerabau; assembly: GCF_029407905.1. NCBI lineage: Eukaryota > Metazoa > Chordata > Mammalia > Artiodactyla > Bovidae > Bubalus > Bubalus kerabau. The sequence goes on along the minus strand of NC_073647.1, from coordinate 26,018,598 downwards.
GTCCTGCTACATTTCACCCACTCCAGTCAGCCTTCATTAGTGTTTATTAATTCTATGGCAGCTCTTCACCACTCTATCCCTGTTCCCACTGGTTGGAGACCAAATAACAAGTGGAGTTTGTCTTCTCTATCCAGAGGCAAGCCTTAATTCAGTGCATAGTGACTCAGAGGGCTCTAATACTGGATTTGTGGACTAGCATGTAAGAGGCTGTCTTTCCCCTGGAAGTGACAGATGATGTTCTGAAATGCTATGAACCAGAGACTTACTGCCATGAGCTGGACTGTTCACTCACTAGCTTTTAGCATTCCAGTGGGAATTCAGATTTAAATGCAAATAGGAAACGAGTTTTAAAGACACAATCAGTTCTTTGGAAACGTGCTATCATTTCTTCAAGAGAATTTTATGTTAATTTATTTATTATTTTATTTCCTTAAAACTCTCTTACCCAAATTAAAATGTTGCTCTAGAAAAACACCCATTCCATGGGTGAAGTCTTTTACTCTTTCTAAAGTCATGATAAGTGACATTAAAATATGAAAAACAGGTGCATTCCCTAGATAAGTTTATTGAATTTCTGCATCATTCTTGCTGTCAATTATTCTGAAGATAGCAGGGCCAGAAAAATGATTAACTTTTCATTTTGAATGGCATTCAGCATTGGCTTGATATTTCATAATGAAGCAAAGGTCTTAAAAATATTCCAAAAAATAAATGGCTAGCAAATGCTTTACTTATGATGTATTTCATTTTTATGGCCCTCTGTTGGGAAAGGGAGTCTTTAAAATAAGGGAAAACTTAAAATTCATTGATTTAAGTCTACAATTGTCAAATGGAGCTGGTAATAAGAATGTGTGTATTCAATATATTGTTTTCCTTGTGCTGGAACTCAGGAGAGTGTGGTACAGTGGGAAAATCAACTAGGAAGTAGACACCTGAGTCCTTGCCTGTATTCTGCCATCCATTAGCTATATAACCAAGAGAAAATGGCTTAACTTCTTAATCTGTGTATCTGCACACTGAACTATTATGGAACCCAGTGAGATATGGGATCATATATGAAAAAAGCTTTGTGAACTGTGGAAAAATATACTAATGAAGAGTCACACCTAAGATTTTTGCAAACTGTAGAGTACCATGTACACAAAGACTTAGAAATCACATTTGATCTTTTTACGTAACCAATGAGCAGAGATAATTTCAAATGAAAGGAGTCCTGAGACAATTACTTTTTTACCTGTTTCTATTTTTTGAGTTTCCATGTATAGCTAAGAAATATCAAAACATTTTTATAAGAATTGAGGTGCTTTAAATTTTTTATATACACACAATAAAGCTGTATGTATCTTTTGAAACTGTGAAAAACCTAAAGAGACCCTGGTTAAATGGCTCTTCTAGATCTCATCTTGTACAGTAAGTTCACTACATACAAACCTTTGACTTGGAAACTTTCAAAGATCATGTAAGTTATTTCAGATGTCTGGTGTACATTGTCATGGGCATCCTCTCCAAGTGGTCATGCTTTTGCGAGTGGGAAGTGGTAGTCATTCAGTCATGTCCAACTCTTTGTGACCCCATGGTCTGTCCATGGAATTCTTCCGGCAAGAATACTGGAGTGGGTTCCCATTTCCTTCTCTGGGGGTCTTCCTGACCCAGAGATCGAATCTGGGTCTCCTGCATTGCAGGCAGATTCTTTACCATTTGAGTTACCAGGGAGACCCAGTATACAGAGTGCATTAGTGCAGTATCTTTATTTCAAGCCCAGGATGTCTGGAAGCAGCATAAACACAGAGGTGATGTAGTTGGTACAGTGTAGCCAGTTGTGTTAGCGAGGTACCTAGGCTAACTTTGTTGAGCTTACAAACAAATTGAACTTACACTCTCTTGGGATGGAACTTGTTTGCTTGTTAGGGACTTACTGTAATATATCTTGCTAGTGATTTACTACACAGGTGTCATGCCTGGTGCTTTTATACTAATTACTTTCTGTGTTCAAGTTTCAGAATAGGAGAAATGGAAATTAAAGTTTTCCTTTTTTCACTGCATAAATAGACCACGCACACTACTCCAAGTTTATGGCAGGGGCTAGAAATGCAGAACAAACTGAAAAGAATGGGAAGCATTTAGAGTACCTAGGCAAATATCAAAATATTCCCTTGTTTCCCCTACTATGATTCAGTAAATAGAAGGTCATCCCAGAAACCACTCTGAGGGAGCCCAGTTCCTTCGGAAGAGGCAAAAAAAAAAAATCAAACTAAGAGTGATGATTCAGCCTCAGAGTGGTGTCACATTCAAGAAACCTAAATATAATTCTGAATTTTACTCAAATATTTCAAAAAACATTCAAAATGCTATAATTAAGAACCCCCCAAACACCTTTAAAAGCTCCTGTTCCCTCCATTTCTCCCATGCCTTCAGCTCCTACAAGCACTCAGAACTCTACAAGAAACCAAGGCTTCATGAGCTCTTCCCTATGCTAAATCCGTTTTGCCACGTGTCTTAAGGTTGTAAGATAAAATATGGCAGTGATTTAGTTGCTAAGTCGTGTCCGACTCTTGCAACCCCATGGACTGGTAGCTCACCAGGATCCTCTGTTCATGAGATTTTCCAGGCAAGAATACTGGAGTGGGTTGTCATTTCCTTCTCCAGGATATCTTCCTGACCCAGGAATCAAACCTGGGTCTCCTGCATTGCAGGCAGATTCTTTCCAACTGAGCTATAAGAGAAGCCCAAGATAAAATACAGGGGCAGAGTTAAATTGGAATCTCAAATAAACAATGACTCTTTATTGGTATACTACAGCCCATGAAATATTTGGGACAGATGTATAGTAAAAAGATTATTTGCTGTTTATCTGAAACTTATATTTAATCAAGTGTCCTGTATTTTTATCTGCTAAATATGGAAACCCGAACCTGTACCCGAGAAGGGCCACCAATGCTATGCTCCCACCCACTGGCCCCACTGGCCCCACTGTACCAACAGACCTCAGAGAACCTGGAGGCCCCATGTGCACCGGTTTGCTCTTGATCACAGTGGATGCAAGGACAAAAGCTGCTTGGGAGGCATTATTCCTCCCTCCCTCTCCCTGCCTTTTTTTATTAACCAGGAGGAGAATTTCTGGTGAATAAAATTCTCCTCATTATACATCACAGGAACTGAACTCAGAAGTGTAAGAGAAAATCCCCAAAGGGACCTGGAAGAGACCAAAAGTTAAAACGAAAACAAACACTGATATAGATCTGATAGACAGAGTGCCTGATGAACTATGCATGGAGGTCTGTGACATTGTACAGGAGGCAGGGATCAAGACCATCCCCATGGAAAAGAAATGCAAAATGGCTGTCTGAGGAAGCCTTACAAATAGCTGTGGAAAGAAAAGAAGCAAAAAGCAAAGGAGAAAAGGAAAACTACAAGCATCTGAATGCAGAGTTCCAAAGAATTGCTAGGAGAGATAAGAAAGCCTTCCTTAGCGATCAATGCAAAGAAATAGAGGAAAACAACAGAATGGGAAAGACTAGAGATCTCTTCAAGAAAATTAGAGATACCAAGGGAACATTTCATGCAAAGATGGGCTCGATAAAGGACAGAAATGGTAGGGACCTAATAGAAGCAGAAGATATTAAGAAGAGGTGGCAAGAATACACAGAAGAACTGTACAAAAAAGAGCTTCACGACCCAGATAATCATGATGGTGTGATCACTCACCTAGAGCCAGACATCCTGGAATGGGAAGTCAAGTGGGCTTTAGGAAGCATCACTACAAACAAAGCTAGTGGAGGTGATGGAATTCCAGTTGAGCTATTTCAAATCCTGAAAGATGATGCTTGAAAGTGCTGCACTCAATATGCCAGCAAATTTGGAAAACTCAGGAGTGGCCACAGGACTGGAAAAGGTCAGTTTTCATTCCAATACCAAAAAAAGGCAATGCCAAAGAATGCTCAAACTACCACAAAATTGCACTCATCTCACATGCTATTAAAGTAATGCTTAAAATTCTCCAAGTCAGGCTTCAATAGTATGTGAACCGTGAACTTCCAGATGTTCAAGCTGGTTTTAGAAAAGGCAGAGGAACCAGAGATCAAATTGCCAACATCTGCTACATCATTGAAAAAGCAAGAGAGTTCCAGAAAAACATCTACTTCTGCTTTATTGACTATGCCAAAGCCTTTGACTGTGTGGATCACAATAAACTGTGGAAAATTCTGAAAGAGATGGGAATACCAGACCACCTGACCTGCCTCTTGAGAAACCTCTATGCAGGTCAGGAAGCAACAGTTAGAACTGGACATGGAACAACAGACTGGTTCCTAATAGGAAAAGGAGTACGTCAAGGCTGTATATTGTCACCCTGCTTATTTAAGTTATATGCAGAGTACATCATGAGAAAAGCTGGGCTGGAGGAAGCACAAGCTGGAATCGAGATTGCCAGGAGAAATATCAATAACCTCAGATATGCAGATGACAGCACCCTTATGGCAGAAAGTGAAGAAGAACTAAAGAGCCTCTTGATGAAAATGAAAGAGGAGAGTGAAAAAGTTGGCTTAAAGCTCAACATTCAGAAAACTGAGATCATGGCATCTGGTCCCATCACTTCATGGCAGATAGATGGGGAAACAGTGGAAACAGTGGCTGATTTCATTTTTCTGGGCTCCAAAATCACTGCAGATGGTGATTGCAGCCATGAAATTAAAAGATGCTTACTCCTTGGAAGGAAAGTTATGACCAACCTAGACAGGATATTAAAAATCAGAGACATTACTTTGCCAACAAACGTCCATCTAGTCAAGGCTATGGTTTTTCCAATGGTCATGTATGGATGTGAGAGTTGGACTATAAAGAAAGTTGAGCACCGAAGAATTGATGCTTTTGAACTGTGGTGTTGGAGAAGACTCTTGAGAGTCCCTTGGACTGCAAGGAGATCCAACCATTCCATCCTAAAGGAGATCAGTCCTGGGTGTTCATTGGAAGGACTGATGTTGAAGCTGAAACTCCAATACTTTGGCCACCTGATGCAAAGAGCTGACTCATTGGAAATGACCCTGATGCTGGGAAAGATTGAGGGCAGGAGGAGAAGGGGACAACAGAGGATGAGATGGTTGGATGGCATCATTGACTTGATGGACATGGGTTTGAGTGGACTCTGGGAGTTGGTGATGGACAGGGAGGCCTGGAGTTTGTGGTTCATAGGGTTGCAAAGAGTCGGACAGGACTGAGCGACTGAACTGAACTGATATATAGAAAGAGGTTATCATAGGGGAAGGGGTGAGGAGAGGGTGAAATAGTAAACAGCATCAAATGCATGGTGACAGATAGAAACTAAATTTTTGGTGGTGAGCACACTGTAATGTATAAAAAGCAGAAACAATTTTGTACACGTTAAACTTACATAATGTTATAGACCACTTTACCTTAATCAAAAATCTAAAATTAAAAAAGAGAACAGCAGGTAAGGAAAATCTTAAATTCATCTGGATACAAATACTACTTGGATAGTTGGTGACATGTAAGGATTATCATTACATTTTTAGGCAAGCTAATGGTCCTGTGATTGTGTTTTACAAAAGACATCCTTATATTTTAGACATACGTACTAATGTAGTTCTTGATAAAATGGTTTGGTGTCTAGGATTTGCCTTAAAATAATCCGGTAGTGGGGAGAAAGAATATATGTGGATTTGTTATATTATCTTCTCTACTTCAGCATATGCTTGAATTTTCCAAAATACGTTTCTCAAAACTAAGCCAGTTTATCACCTAAATAGGCTCTTCTTTAGAAGAAGATGCTGGAAACATCTACATCATCCCAGTACACCAGAGAAAAGAGGCTGCCTGAAGGAGAACAGTGGCTGAGCTGAAACTAATCAGGGCCCAAATCAGTGCCTCTTTAGGGACATTCCAGTTGGAAAACGTTCTGATTTATTTGATATTGGAATCTTCAAAATAGACTTTGCAGTAACCAATCAGAGGCTCATATACAGAAATCTCCCTCCAGTGCCCATATAGAGAAAGTACAATTTGGATGAATGCTTGATGGGTAGAACCTGTTAATGCCAGAGCCTCCCCCAGGCACTAGTATATTTCTCCCGAAGTGTCTGTGGAGTGCTGTGTAGAAACAGTTTCTCATCAAAAGTGGTACTGGCATTGGGCTAGAATCCTAAATTACATTGCTGCTGCCTTAGTCCTCTATTTTTAGGAAGGAAAACCTTTATGCCATAATGAACATTCAGGGGGAAAGGCAAATCCTGACAGCCTCAGGGACAGTTGTTGTCCTGAACAAAGTAGATCTAGAAATGTTTACATCAGCTGCATACAGAAGCCTTCCTCCTCAACTGCATAGGCAATCTTGATTTTATCTGGCTGTGGCCCCCTTTCTTTGATTTGCTTGGCCACAGTCCCCCCCACCCCCAAGTTTTGGCAGTTTTTACAGAATAAGAGAAGCACCAACTAAAGAAGGAAAAATTCATCAAATTGAAGTCCAATGAACCAGGGTTTTTTTTTTTTTTTTTTTCATTAAATATGGAATTTTTTAAAAATGCAAATATATTCAAAATACGGTTTTGTATAGACATAGTGGGAGTAGGCAGGGATTTGTTTTCATTCAATTCAACTATAATATTTATTGAATAACACCTACATACCAGGAACTGAGTTCTGGAGTTTTTTTGGAAACAGACCTTATATACAGAAAAAGATAATATACAGAAAAAGATAGTTAATAATTACTTTCAAATTACCAGGTGTCTTCTACAGATTGTATGGAAAGTAAGGGTCCTCAGATTTTACTCATTTTGCTATCTGATTGTCACCTGATTTGGATGGAGTTGGAAGTTTGTTAGCAGTCCCAGTAAGTCAGTCAGATTCTTTGCAAACTTGCCTTTGTTTATGGCTACACAATGTCAGAATTGCTGGATGAAGATTGAAATGCTGACATATTTTTATTATTGAGTTCATCAGCCAGATATTGTAACTGGAAGTCACACACCGTGGTGATGAGAGCAAAGGACTTGGAGTTCAACATCTGAGCTGGAATTCCCATTGCACCAACTCACTAGACACTTGTCCTCAGAAGAAATTACTTAAACTTGATGGATCTCAGTTCTCTCAGCAACACATGAGGCATAATAATGCAGGCATCATGAGGTTGTTGGGAGGACTCAGTGGCTTTATAACTGATGCTTTTTTGGCGTAGAATTTTTTTTATCTCTTAGTAACAGCTGTGCACTACTTCACCAGTCTAGGATCACATACTTGTCTTTAGAAGTAAAATTAATGATTTAGCACTCATTTTTTCACCACGAGAACCATTTTTTTCCCTCCAACACAGGGTTATTTCTATTGGCATAATCCCACTCCTCATTTCTAATAGCTCCCACTTGGCTCTTAACTTGGAAATCTGATATGCCCCCTTGATACTGGAGAAGGCTACCACTGACACGAGAACTTGCTTGCTTTGGGAAGGCCAACTGAACTATGCCATCATGCCAAGGAGTATGAACCCATACTCAAGAATTATGAAGAGACCTGACACCTCTGCTACCACCAAAATATCAGCATTACTACCACCATGTTTTCCATTAGGCCAACCCCACTTCTTTCGAGCACCTCTATAGAACAAGCAAAAGTGCTTGCTCTCATAGATACATTGTTAAAAGTAAACCATCCCACATACTGATTTTTCACCTATTCATCACTGTGATGGCTTCAGTGCTACTCCTGCAGTAATTTCCCATGCTCCAGAGAAGGACGATAAAAGAGGAAATTCTCTCCTCTGGAGTTATGATCAGGTATAGTTTTCGACACTTTCACCCATGGTCTGCCTGGGCTTTTTTTTTTTAGTCACACATTCTCAAATAGCCATTAATTCAAAGGCAAGACCAGGAACAGTTTCCAACCTCCCAACATATTGTGCCACAAGCAGCCTCTCCTCTCAAAGCAGAATGTAGGCTCAAATGATGAGCCTGGATGGCAGGTCCATACTCCATATTCCCCCCATGATGAATTTTTCCTTAAGGGACTGTTGGTCTTTGTTCCAGCTCACTGATCTCAGTTGGGACCATACCATCTCAAACATTAAAAATGTCCTAAGAACATTTAATCTCAAAAAGGAAAAACATTGATAGCTCTATCCCTTCTTTTATTTTTTGTGGTAAATACACATAACACAAAATGTACCATTTAACCTCTTGTAAATGTGCAGTTCAGAGGCATTAAGTACACTCACACTATTCTGTAACTATAGCGCAATCACCATTATCCTTCTCCAGAAAGTTTGCATCTTCCCAAACTGAAACTCTGTACCCATTAGAAAACAATTCCCCATTTCCCTTTGCCCCTGGCCCCTGAACCACTATTCTACTCTGTCTCTGTAAATTTGACTATTGTAGGTACCTCATACAAATGGAATCATACAACATTTGTATTTTTGTGTCTGGCTTCTTTTACTTAGCATAATGTCTAAAAGGTTCATCCATGTTGTAGCATATGTCATAATTTACTTCCTTTTTAAGGCTAAATAATATTCAGTTGTATGTATATACCATATTTTACTTATCCATCCATTCATTGATGGAGATTTGGATTGTTCCAACTTTTTGGCTATTGTAAATAATGCTTCTATGAACCTGGGTATACAAATATCTTTTCAAATCCTTGCTAGCAATCATTTTGGATATATACCTAGAAGTGAAATTGCTGGATCATATTCTATTTTCAATTTTTTTTGAGGTCCATCCTTCTTTGCCAGGAGTTTTCTTGCCTCCAGAGTAAATCTGCCGATACTTTCCATCACTATTTCTCCTTTAAAATTAGTTCAGTGGATGCCTTCTTCCCTTGCTATCTCCAAGTCTCATGAGGTGCTCCTCCTTGGTGTGCTCCATGCCTCTACCTTCTTACTTACTAGACTGGACTGCCGATTTTCTTGCTTTATTCTTCTCCATTCAACCAGGAGCACTGTCAAGACAAAGAATCTCCCTATTTAGCACTACATTCTCAGCTTCCAGTATTTCACCCAACACATAGTGCGTTCTTGGAAAATGACAGGCCCATTTCCACAACCCCAGACATTCATTTGGTCTGCTTTTATACCCACCTCCTCACAAGAAATTTATCTATTTGCTTTACCCCAGTGTTTCCTGGAAGTGTTCACTTTTTGAGATTTCTGCAATATTAATATTTTCCCTACCCTTCCTAGAATATCAAGAAACATTTTGGGGACAATTTGTCCCAGTATTTAAAGGCTATGTCTAGACATTTCTCAAAACTGATCAATTTGTGACTTAGTCAAATGGCAAACTTAGTCATGTTAATGCAATATATTTTGAGATTCTAATTTCAAAAATCATAATATACTCGATTTTAATGAGATCCCAATTTTGTCTCATCTGCCTCTCAGCTGTTAGCCTCCTAGGTACAAGGTTAGGCTTGTTTTATTGTCTAGTGAAAATGAAAGCTGACAGCTCTATCCATATTAATCACATTAATGAGAACTTTTGGAACAAGCAGTAACAAGGCAACTCATTCCCTACATCATGTTGGCATAATGGGCCCAAGGGGCCTTGCCTATTCACCCTGTGTTTCCCCTGCAGTATGTAATTAAGAAACTAGCACCAAAAGAAGAATGGGAGAGTTCTGCAGCACTCCTAAGTTAAAGTGCAAAATTCGAGATGAGTTCCTTCATTAGGCAAATTTCTTGGAAGACTATAGTCACAATGTTTTAGTCAGCTCACTTTAACAGTTACAGAGAGCTTTTCTCCAAGCAGCTCCAAAGGGAAATGTAGGTTTAGCAGAGACACAAAGCCCCTCAAGTGAGGCAGGAGTCACACAGGTCAGAGGACTAGTGGCCAGATGAGATGAGAGGCAGCAGGGCAGCACACAGAGCTCTCCAACTTTCCCAGGCAAGTTCCCCCACAGAGAGCAGTGTTCAATGTATTGCTTTGAGATCTCATATTGAATCTTCTAAATTAATGAAAATCTTGCATTCTAGTCAATAACATGTTCATATTTGTTGTGAAATTTCTAAGGGTGTTTTCCCTTTCAAATCTTCATGTATACTTGGGACTGATAGTAGTGATAATAGGGATTCCCAAGTGGCGCTAGTGGTAAAGAACCCACCTGCTAATGCAGGAGACGTAAGATACAACCTCTGGCGAGTTTTCTTTGTCACTGGAGTGGCTGCCGTGCTCACAGTTCGCCAGCACACGCCCCAACACCCCAGTTTCTTCATTATCACAGAAGTACAGCACACTGCTGTGGCAGCCACCATGTCTCCTCAGAAATCTGCAGCTCAGCCTTGCAGGGCTCTGTCTCTGTTTCTCGGTTCTCTTCCTACTCACATATCTCGGCACTGGCTACCTCTGTACACCTTGGAATTCTCTTTTACTCCCTTCACAGTTAACTATCGCAGTTAACCTGGGTTAACTATCAAACACAGGTTCGATCCCTGGGTTGGGAAGATCCCCTGGAGGAGGGCATGACAACCCACTCCAGTATTCTTGCCTGGAGAAGTCCACGGACAGAGGAGCCTGGTGGGCTACAGTCCATGGGGTAACAGAATTGGAAATGACTGAAGTGACTTAGCATACATGCAATCACAATATTGGGGCTTATCAGGTGGTACTAGTGGTAAAGAACCCACTTGCCAATGCAGGAGACATAAGAGACATGGGATCAATCTTTAGGTCAGGAAGACCCCCTGGAGGAGGGGATGGCTGCCCATTCTAGCGTTCTTGCCTGGAGAATTCCCACAGACAGAAGAGCCTGGCAGACTACAGTTCGTGGGGTCAGAAAGAGTTGGACAAGAGAGAGCAACTAACACACACGCACATACACACACACACACACACACACACACAGAAGTTCACTCATACTTGAATGAATGAAGTCTAATAATGCATGAAGAGTATCATTCTAAGTCCTGAATGAACCTCATTTGGTCCAGAGTCCTGCTCCAAAAGGGGGATTTGGATCCATGATCTGACTATAAGTTGGCTGTTCTTGCTGTCAGGATACCATTGTGCTGGCCTTGGGACAACCCTTTTACGTAAGGCAATTGATAGAGTGCCTGGAGGTCAGTCATGAGAGAGAATTCACACTAGAAATTTGTACATGGAAATGTTAATAGAAAGAATGATGTAATTAGGTAAGCGATAGTTAACTGTGAAGGGAGTAAAAGAGAATTCCAAGGTGTACAGAGGTAGCCAGTGCCGAGGGATATGTGAGTAGGAAGAGAACCGAGAAACAGAGACAGAGCCCTGCAAGGCTGAGCTGCAGATTTCTGAGGAGACGTGGTGGCTGCCACAGCAGTGTGCTGTACTTCTGTGATAATGAAGAAACTGGGGTGTTGGGGCATGTGCTGGCGAACTGTGAGCGCGGCAGCCACTCCAGTAACAAAGAAACTTGCCAGAGGGTGCCTGCATCTGAAGTGTAAGAGCAGCCTGCTGCTCTGGAGATGAAGAGATGAGCCAGAAGGTGCCCTCGGCTGAACTGTGAAGGCTGCTGGGACTCCCACATGCTGCTCTGCTTGCTACCACACAGAAAATAACACACAGAGAGAAGTCTCTTCTTCCAGCTCCCACTTTGCAGTCTCCATCCAGTGCCATCTTTCTTGTTGTTCAGTCACTGAGTTGTGTCTGAGTGGTTCAACAATTAAAATATTGACGTAATCCATCACATTAAAGAAGAATATCACAAGATATCAACTGTTGCATAAATTAATTGGATAAAATTCAAAACCCATTCATGAAGAATGATTTGGAAAAATATAAACAGGGGAACTACCACAACTTCATACAGAGCATATAGAAAAACTTTAAGATAACTTTACTCTTAATGACAAAAGACTAAAAACTCACACTGCTCCCCCAAATCTGGAGCAAGACAAGGATGTGTATTCTTACCACTCTCAGTCAACATAGTACAGAAATTGTTAGCCAGTGCAATAAAGCAAGTAAATGAAAGGCAAGGCATACAGACCTGAAAGGAGCAAATAAAAATGACCCATTTTCAGATGACATGGTTGCCTAGAAAATCCCAAATCTACAAGAAAAAGAAAAGGTTCAACAACTAATATGTGATTTCAGCAAGATCACAGAATACAAGATAAGCATACAAAATCAGTTGTATATGTATATAATAGCATAAAAACTATGGACAATGAAATTAAAAATATAGAGGCATTTTGTTGCTGTTCAGTGGCTCAGTCGTGTCCAACTCTTGGTGACCCCATGGACTGTAGAATGCCAGGCTTCCCTGTTCTTCACCATCTCCTGGAGCTTGCTCAAATTCATGTATATTGAGTCAGTGATGCCATCAAACCATATCGTACTCTGCCATGCACTTCTCCTCATTCCCAGCATCAGGGTCTTTTCCAATGAGTCAGTGGTTCACATCAGGTGGCCAAAGTATTGGAGTTTCAGCTTCAGCATCAGTCCTGCCAATGAATATTCAGGACTGATCTCCTTTAGGATTGACTGGTCCAAGGGACTTGCAGTCCAAGGGACTCTCAAGAGTCTTCTCCAACACCACAGTTCAAAAGCATCAATTCTTTGGCTCTCAGCTTTCTTTATAGTCCAACTCTCACATCCATATGATGGAACTTTATTGGCAAAGTAATGTATCCGCTTTTTAATATGCTGTCTAGGTTGGTCATAACTTTTCTTCCAAGGAGCAAGCATCTATTAACGTCATGGCTGCAATCACCATCTGCAGTGATTTTGGAGCCCAGAAAAATGAAGTCAGCCACTATTTCCACTGTTTCCCCATCTATTTCCCATGAAGTGATAGGACCAGATGCCATAATCTCAGTTTTCTAAATGTTGAGTTTTAAGCCAACTCTTTCACTCTCCTTTTTCACTTTCATGTTCTTCACTTTCTGCCATAAGGGTGGTGTCATCTGCATAACTGAGGTTATTGATACTTTTCCTGACAATCTTGATTCCAGCTTGTGCTTCATCCAGCCCATCGTTTCTCATGATGTACTCTGCATATAAGTTAAATAAGCAGGGTGACAATATACAGCCTTGACATACTCCTTTTCCTATTTGGAAACAGTCTGTTCCATGTCCAGTTCTAACATTGCTTCCTGACCTGCATACAGGTTTCTCAAGAGGCAGGTCAGATGGTGTGCTATTCCCATCTCTTTCAGAATTTTCCACAGTTTATTGTGATCCACACAGTCAAAGGCTTTGGCATAGTCAATAAAGCAGAAGTAGATGTTTTTCTGGAACTCTCTTGCTTTTTCAATTATCCAGCGGATGTTGACAATTTGATCTCTGGTTCCTCTGCCTTTTCTAAAACCAGCTTGAACATCTGGAAGTTCTTTGTGTATGTACTGTTGAAGCCTGGCTTGGAGAATTTTCAGCATTACTTTGCTAGCGTGAGATGAGTGCAATTGTGAAATAGTTTGAGCATTCTTTGGCATTGCCTTTCTTTGGAATTGCAATCAAAACTGACCTTTTTTAGTCCTGTGGCCACTGCTCAGTTTTCCAAATATGCTGGCATATTGAGTGCAGCACTTTCACAGCATCATCTTTTAGGATTTGAAATAGCTCAACTGGAATTCTATCACCTCCACTAGTTTTGTTTGCAGTGATGCTTCGTAAGGCCCACTTGAACTCACATTCCAGGATGTCTGGCTCTAGGTGAGTGACCACACCATCATGATTATCTGGGTCATGAAGATCTTTTTTGTACAGTTCTTCTGTGTATTCTTGCCACCTGTTCTTAATATCTTCTGCTTCTATTAGGTCCATACCATTTCTGCCCTTTATTGTGCCCATCTTTGCATGAAATTTTCCCTTGGTATCTCTAATTTTCTTGAAGAGATCTCTAGTCTTTCACATTCTATTGATTGCCTCTATTTCTTTTCATTGATCACTGAGGAAGGCTTTCTTATCTCTCCTTGCTATTCTTTGGAACTGTGGATTCAAATGGGTATATCTTTCCTTTTCTTCTTTTCCTTTTGCTTCTCTTCTTTCCACAGCTGTTTGTAAGGCCTCCTCAGACAGCCATTTTGCCCTTTTGCATTTCTTTTTCTTGGGGATGGTCTTGATCCCTGCCTCCTGTACAATGTCACGAACCTCCATCCATAGTTCTTCAGGCACTATATTAGATCTAATCCCCTGAATCTATTTCTCACTTCTACTGTACAATCATAAGGTATTTGATTTAGGTCATACCTCAATGGTCTGGTGGTTTTCCCTACTTTCTTCAATTTAAGTCTGAATTTGGCAATAAGGAGTTCATGATCTGAGCCACAGTCAGGTCCCAGTCTTGTTTTTGCTGACTGTATAGAGCTTCTCCATCTTTGGCTGCAAAGAATATAATCAATCTGATTTTGGCATTGACCATCTGGTGATGTCCATGTGTAGAGTCTTCGCTTGTGTTGTTGGAAGAGGGTGTTTGCTATGACCAGTGTGTTCTCTTGACAAAAGTCTCTTAGCCTTTGCCCTGCTTCATTCTGTACTCCAAGGCCAAGTTTGCCTGTTACTTGAGGAATTTCTTGACTGCCTACTTTAGCATGTATAATTTCTCCAGAAATTAAATATCATGTCAATGTGTTGAGACGGACATGGGGCTACGCAAATTAGTATAGGAGACTAGGAAGTCTAACAGCATCTTTTTTTTAAAGATTTTTAACCAGTCCTTTCATATCACCTCAACTTTAGCCATGCTTAAGTGTGACAAAGTAAGATTAGTTCAGGTCTTATTGTTATTCCCCTCAGTAGTTACTTAGGCTTCAGTTCTTTATGTTCTAAGCCATTTACCCATCTTCTGTCTACTGTAGATCTTTCAGATTTTTGTTTATTTATTTCTCCTGCTGAATCTTCTCTCCTGTTCTCTTTGTGGTTATGATTTGTATGCATCTTATTTTTTTGTTGTTGCTTTAATGGGATTCAGGGTAGCAGCATAGATAATCACATGTTTTCATCTGCCACTTTTTATAGTTTTACTGTGGTATAATTGATATAATATAAAATTTACCCACTCTAAGCATATATTTCAATGATTTCAGTAAAATCAGAGTTGTTCAATTAGAGTTGTTCAGAATTGTTCATCAGAACAATTGTTCAAAATTAAAGTTGTGCAACTCTCCCTGCAGTCTAGTTTTACAACATTTCTGTCACTCCAAAAAGTTCTTTCACGTCCATGTGTAGTCTAAACCCACTCTCAGACCCAAGCCTGGACAACCAGTGAACTGTTCTGTCTCTGCAGATTTATCTTCTCTGGAAATTACATTTAAAATGAATCATTCAATATATAATATTTTGTGTTTGTCGTTTCTCACTTAGCATTTTGTTTTTGAGACATAAACATAAAGACAATTTTGAAAAAAAAGATTAAAGTGAGAAGAAACAATCTATCAAACTTCAAGACTTATTATATGGTTAGAGTAATCAAGACTGTACTATTGCAGAGGAATAGACACATAAATCAATAAATAAAATAGAGAACCTACAAGTAGATCTACACAAATAAAGTTCAACTGATTTTTGACAAAAGTTCAATAGCAAATCAATGGAGGAAGGATAGGCTTGTCAACAAATTGTGCTGGAGCAATTGACCATCCATAGGCAAAAAAATAAAATAAAATAAACCAACCCAAAACAACAAGAACAAAAACCTGAACCTAAGGTTCAAACCTTAAGAAAAATTAACTCAAACTATACCATGGAATTAAATGTAAAACATGAAAATATTAAAATTTTAGAAAAAACATAGGAGAATATCTTCAAGATCTAGAGCTAAGAAAACATTTCATAGACTTGACATTAAAGTATGATCCATAAAAGAAAAGATGATAGATTAGACCTCATCAAAATAAAAACTTTTACTCTGTGAAAGATCCTTTAAGAACATGAAAAGTTATGCTACAGACAGGGAGAAAAAATATGCACACCACATATCCTACATAGGACTAATATCTAGAACATATAAAAAAAAAGTCTGAAAGTCAATAAACAAATTCAAACAATTCAGTTAGAAAATGAGCAAAAGACATGAACAGATATTTTACTCAAGAAGATACAGCAATGGCAAACAAGGATTTGAAAAGATGCTCAGCATCATTATACATTAAGGAAGTGCTGATTCAATATCAGCACATCTATCAATATACATCTATCTGAATGGCTAAAGTAAAAAAAAATTGTGAAAATGTAGAGAAACTGGGTCATACATATATTTCTAGTAGAAATGTAAAATGGTATAGTCACTATGGAAAACAGTCTGGAAGTTTCTTAAAAAAAAAAAAAAACTAACTAAAATGCAGTCACCATATGATCTAGCTATTGCACTCTCTGGCAATTATCCTAAAGAAAAGAAAACTCATGATCACATGTAAACTTGTACACAAATGTTTCTTTCTTTATAATAGCCAAAAATTGGAACCAAAAAGTCTGGTAGTTTCTTAAAAAGTTAAAACGGAATCGCTATATTACCTAGCTCATGGCAATAACTAAGATCATAGCATCCGGTCCCATCACTTCATGGCAAATAGATGGGGAAACAATGGAAACAGTGACAGACTTTACTTTTTTGGGCTCCAAAATCACTGCAGATGGTGACTGCAGCCATGAAATTAAAAGATGCTTGCTCCTTGGAAGAAAGGTTATGACCAACCTAGACAGCATATTAAAAAGCAGAGACATTACTTTGCCAACAAAGGTCCATCTAGTCAAAGCTGTGGTTTTTCCAGTAGTCATGTATGGATGTGAGAGTTGGACTATAAAGAAAGCTGAGTGCCAAAGAACTGATGCTTTTGAACTGTGGTGTTGGAGAAGACTCTAGAGAGTCCCTTTGACTGCAAGGAGATCCAACCAATCAATCCTAAAGGAAATCAGTCCCAAATATTCATTGGAAGGACTGATGTTGAAGCTGAAACTCCAATACTTTGGCCACCTGATGTAAAGCACTGACTCATTGGAAAAGACCCTGATGCTGGGAAAGATTGAAGGTGGGAGAAGAAGGGGACGACAGAGGATAAGATGGCTGGATGGCATCACCAACTCAATGGACATGAGTTTGAGTAAGCTTTGGGAGTTGGTGATGGACAGGGAAGCCTGGTGTGCTGCAGTCTATGGGGTGGCAAAGAGTCAGACATGATTGAGTGACTGAACTGAACTGATATTACCTAGCAATTGCACTTTTTGGGTGATTATCCTAGTGAAATTAAAACTTGCGTTTACTTGTAACTGGTTCACAAATGTTTATAACAGGTTTATTTGTAAAAGCCAAAAATTGGAACCCAAGTGTCTTTCTATGGGTGAATTACAAAACAAATACAACTTTGTCATCCACACCACTGAATGAACTATTACTCAGCAGTAAAAATGAAGTATTGTTACATACAACAAACTGGATGACTCTCCAAGAAATATGTTTTGCAAAAGTCAATCCCCAATACTTACCCATTGTATGAGTCCACATACACAACATTTTTGAAATGACAAATTATAGAAGTAGAAAACAAATTAGTAGTTGCCAGGTGTTGGGTCCGGAGGGAAGAGTATATAGCTTTATGAGGACAAAATGACGGATCTTTTTGGTAGTTCACATGTTTCCTATCTTGACTATAGCAGTATCAGTATCCTAGTTGTGACACTGTGCTATACTTTTGCAAGATGTCATCGGTGGGGGAAATTGAATAAAAGATATACAAGATCTCTATTATTTCTTATAACTACATGTGAATCTACAATGATCTCAGCAAAGAAATGTAATTTTAAAAATCTTTTGCTCTGGAAATAAACTGTTAAGAATAAAAAAAATAATAAATCACAGACTAGAAGGAAATGACATATCAGATAAAGGACTTGTAGCCAGGATATATTTAAAAATCTTAAAACTCAACATTAAGAAAACAAACAACCCAATAAAAATTGGACAAGGATGTGAACAGACAATTCACTAAAGACTGTATATATGAATGGAAAATAAACACATGAAAAGATGTTCAAAATCATTAATCATTAGAGAAGCACAAATTAAAAGCACAGCGAGAGACCCATACACATTTATTAAAATGGCTAAATAAATACACATTTATTAAAATGGCTAAAGTAAATAAACTTGATAGTACCAAATGTTCCTGAGAATTCCAAGTAAAAGGAGCACTCATTCATTGCTGGTAGTAATGGAAAGTGGTACATTGATTCTGGAAAACAACTCACTAATTTCTTATAAAGTTAAATATGAACTTACCATATGACTCAGCAGTCTTACTCCTAGATAATGCACCCAAGTAAACTAAAAACTTTAATTCACACAAAAACATGGATGTAAATGTTAAATCAGCTTTAGTCACTATTGCTAAAAAAAAAATGGAAATAACCAAGATGTCCTTCAAACAGTGAATGAATACACAAACTGCGAGATAACATACAGTGGAATACTATTCAGCAGTTTTAAAAGAACAACTTATTGACTCACATAACAGATAAATTTTAAATATGTTTTGCTAAGTGACAGAAGTTAGACTAAATTGGCATTCCAGAAAAGGCCAGACTGTAGGGAAGGAAAATAAATCAGCATTGCCAGAGGTTCTTACATGATACAAAGGTGTCTCATGAAGTGATATTCAGAATAATGGAATTTTCTATATGGCAGTGTGGTGGTTGGTATACACATAACTCTATGGATTTATAAAAGCCTATAAAACTGTACATCACAAAGAATGAACTTAACTGTATGAAATTTTTTTTAATGGAAAGTAACCTGAATATTAGGTATCTTGGGATTTAATGCAAACTGTGATAAGTGAGGTTAACCTTGATACAAATGTATGACATAACTCACTGAAATGGCTGGGTAAAATATGGAGCTGATTGAATCTTGCAAGGATAAAGACAGAAAGAGCTATACATCATATCATATCCTATTCTAGTTGGTATTCTTTTCTCACAGGGGTACAGGTTAGCAGTCCTGAAGTCTAATAAACACCGTCTTAAGCAAATGATCGATGCTAACACCACTAGTAATAAGGAAAGCTTATCATATGCCACTGACATGATGCAATGAGATTATCTCAAAATATTTCTAAAATTTTGTGGAACAGTCATTTGCAAGATAGAATTAAATATGGTTAAATAAGGAAATGGACAGAAATAACAGAAAAACTTAAGGTCGTGTCAACATTCAATGAAAAGAAAGATGACTATTAGCAGTCTATTCACACTTCAGCAACTTGAACAATAAATTGTGTAATTGTTAAGATGTGTCAAAGTCCTGACAGTAAAATGCATTATCTCTGAAAATAACAGAGCCTGTATATGTTCTTTTTTTAGTAGTAATTTGAGTTCAAAATTATATCCATCCATAGAAACTTCATATTTTTGGCCAAAATGAACACTTCTGATCATTTTTTTCAGAAGGGAATGCTATCTGAATATTCTCATTTCAATATTCTACTGAACTACCATTCTCTAAATAGTAGATTGTGGTATGGGTGACTATGTTTGGTAAACTAAGAATGAGTCCCAAATTAAGAGTGACTGTACATCAGAAAGCTCTATAGAATCTCAAAATAAAATATTCTTCTTAGTTGATCTGAGAGCTATGTAAATCAACAGGCAATTTGCAATATATTTTCCTAATGCATTCATTTAAAAAGTGATTTTCCTTGAATGCCTGTGTATTGCTTACCTACATCCTTTCACACATATACACACAACCCCACATACCCTACTGATTTTCCATTGCCTATGCAGCATTATTCACAATACAGATGGTGGCTCAGACTCATATCTTCAGTCCACCATGCTATGCAGGATAAAAAGAAATGTGTTATTGATCCAAAAGGATACATGCACCCCAATGTTCATTGCAGCACTGTTTACAATAGCCAAGACATGGAAGCAACCTAAATGTACATCAACACAGGAATGGATAAAGAAGATGTGGTACATTAATATATGGAATATTACTCAGCCATTAAAAATAATGAAATAATGCCATTTGCACCATTGAGTGAAATAAGTCAGACACACAAGGAGGAATACTGTATAACGTCCATTATGCATGTGGGCTCAGTCACTCAGTCATGTCCGACTCTTTGCAACCCCATGGACTGCAACCCACCAGGCTCCTCTGTCTATGGAATTTGTCAGGCAAGAATACTAGAGTGGGTTGCCATTTTCTCCTTCAGGGGATCTTCCCGACCCAGGGACTGAAGTCATGTCTCCTGCATCTCCTGCAATGGCAGGTGGATTCGTTAACACTGAGCCACCTGGGAAGCCCATGACATTCCTTATATGTAGAATCTAAAAAGAAATGATATAAAAGAACTTACTTATGAAATACAAAGAGACAGACTTAGAGAACGAGCTTGTGGTTACCTGTACACACTGCTATACTTAAAATGGATAACCAACAAGGACCCACTGTACAGCACAGGGAACTCTGCTCAGTGTTATGTGGCAGCCTGGATGGAGGGGAGTTTGAGGGAGAATGGATCCAAGTATGTATATGGCTGAGTCCCTTCACTGTTCACCTGAAACTCACAACATTGTTAATTGGCTATACTCCAATACAAAATAAAAAGCTTTTTAAAAATAAATGAAAAACCAAGGACAAAAAGAAATACATTGCAATTCTTACACAGAAAAAAATTATGAATCACAATAGAAGATCAACTGAAAATTCTAAAGATGGGACTGCTACCTGATAAAAGGAGAAGGGAATCAGATGTTTAAACCACCAAGAAGTAATCGTTGAAGTTGACACATTTCAGAGAATAATATACTTGAAATATCCTTGCCTCATAATCTATTGATAAGAAGATCCCTATATTTTCATCAACAGGATCCTTACAGTTATGGACATAGAACTGTATTTGATATCACTATTAAGCCCCATTTTTCCCCTACGCATTTCACCATACCATGTATGGTCAAATAAAACTTACCACTTCCCAAACACACCAGACACTTTCACAATTCCATGTTTTTGCACATGCTAGTATTTACACTTGAATACTGACCCCTCCTATCTGTCCAACATTATTAAAGAAACCTGTCAGTTATTCCTTTCTCTTTCTACATTTCATTGTAATTATCCACTTAATAATTGACTGTCTCATATAACTGACTGAGCTCACTAATGGCAGGGATACTGTGTCTCCACAGATCCACGTTGGTTTGCCCAAGATTATAGACTGCGGCAATTTAGCACACAGACATTAGATGAGCACTGCAGTCTAAGGAATCCCCTGCCCAAATTCTGTGTCCTCTCCCTCTTCCCTTTTCAAGTATCAGGCCTGTGGCATGGTCTGAATGCTCTTCATGCCCAATCCTGCTTCTTCTCACTTTTATCTCTTACAGGTATTACTCCCCCCAATTCCTGATAAAGCTCTTGAACTCCTAACTCCAAGTAGTGTCAGAGGAACAAACTGACATGATACTTCAAGATTCAGCTGACCACAGTATCTGGATAGATTAAAGAGGTAGAGACTGGGCTCAGAGATATGGGCTCAAGGATTTCAGAGCATGTAGGTATGGTTTGAGTATGAGAGTGAAGCTGAAGGGATCAAGGGATCAAGCATGACACAGTTTTGAGCCCGATATCAGGAAGGATTGTGGTGCCATTGACAGGAATAAGTTAAAAGGGGACTCTGATTTGGCTTAAAGGTTGATGTTAGGTTTTGAAAATACTGACTTTGTAGTAAGTTGTGTATGATATCCAGCAGGTGATTGAAGATATGGAGTGAATTCTGAATGTGCAGGAAGAACTATTGAGGAGTATTTATAGATTATTGGCATGGGAATCATATCAGCTAAAAGGATTAGCTTTCTGAGTGTGATGGTGGAGAGGAAGACGCTGATCCTTGTGAAAGGCTCTTGAGTTAAGACTTTCCTCTGAGGCTCTGGCTGCCCTCTGAGCTAGATGTTCTGTTACCATCTTGCCAATGAAATGCATTGAAATAATGACTAGTGTATCAGCATTTTGTTACTGTTCTTAGATCTATTGAGATTAAAAAAGCGAAGTGGGATACAAAGAATGGAAAGCTTCTCAACTGTGTGTGAGCAGCCATCTGGCATTCTGACTGCTGGTAAGAATAACTAAATGTGAATATCAATGCCAGCACATTCATTGTGCACATCAGTGGTAATGCAGTTGGAAATGAAAGCAGAAACAACTTCAAAAAGGTGTGTGCCCGGCACAGAATGCTTTGGAAATGGAGTAGCAGAAATTTTAATTTCTTTTTGAAGAGGGGCACAGCTGGTTGGCTTGACACTCAAATCCAAAAGAAAGCACTAGCAGACACTCTCTGCTCCCTTAGATGTATGTACTACAAACTGGAGTGATCATCTGCTAAAGCTGAGAACAGAGTGAGACAGACTACTTTTCTTGTACCCACTATATCGTTGACAAAATATTAAAGGGTCATTCTAGCTCTAGAGCTTTCCATAGCATCAGCTGAGGTTCTTGAGCTTCATCATATCATGACTTCTCCCTCTGACCGCCCCTACTCCTTTCCCCTCAATTCCACAAGGTTGTTGCTCCCAAAGGTATCCCATAATAAATACTTTACCTATTGAACCCTATCTTAGAGTTGGCTGCCTGTGGAACCCAGCCTGAGACAATAATCAAGTTGAACCAAGTGATTTTTTTAAAAAGGATAATATAATATTTCCAACTGAGATTGATTCTAGAATGCAGGGAAGAGTTCAATATTCAAAGGTCAATCAATGCAATTTGCCTAATTAATAGAAGAAAAAGAGAAAAATCACATGATATCCTCAATAGATACTGACAAACCATTTGTTAAAATTCAACATCCATTCGAAATTAAGGGAAAATACCTTCTTGGCAAATTACATAGAGAAGGGAACATACTTAATCTGATAAAGAATATTTATCCAATAAAAGCTGACAGCAAGCATCTCAGGTAATGGTAAAATAAAGGCTTCCATCAGATCAGGAACATGAAAAGGATGCTTTATATGAGTACTTCTATAAAACTTATACTGGAGACAGGAACCAATGCAAAAAAGACAAGCTAAAAATAATAATAAAGGTATAAAGACTGGCAAAGAAAAAATTAAAGTGTCAGTATTTGAAAATTACCTGATGTATACAAAGAAAATACAGAAGACTCAACAAAGGATGAGAATTAAGAAGTGAATTTTGCAAGGCCATTGGTCAATGTAAAAAAATGTATTCCTATAAACCAGAAACAAGCAATCAGGAGGTGAAATTTGAAAATGTGCATTTACGATAGCATCAGAAACATCAAATATAAGGGAAAATTAATAGCTAGGCAAGACTGGAACACCAAAACACTATTGAAAGAAAAATTTTTAATACCTAAATAAAGAATATAACATTTTTTAAAATGAAAGTGGACATGCTAATTCTTATATTTATATGAAACTTCAAAGAGTCAAGAATAGCCAAGACACTCTTAAAGCAGAATAATTTGATAATTCCCTGGTAGCTCAGTCAGTAAAGAATTTACCTGCAGTGCAGGAGACCCGGGTTCAATCCCCGGGTCAGAAATATCCCTGGAGAAGGAAATGGCAGCCCACTCCAGTATTCTTGCCTGGAAAATCCCATGAACAGAGGAGCCTGGCAGGCTACAAGGGTCGGACACGACTTAGCAACTAAACCACAACCACCAGAACATTGCTAAAAGACTGGGAGTCAGAACTCCCTCACATGGGATTGGAGACCTTCATTATTTGACCTGTGCACCTCTCCCAGCCTCTCAATGCTTGGTATGTTTCCCCAAATACATTATGCTAATTCATTTGCATGCCCTTCCTCTCTCTAGAATTCCTTTCTCCTTTTTCTTCACCTGGTTAACTTCAACTCAGTCTTCAAGAGTTGGTTCAGGAATTACTTCTTCCAGTATGGCCTTTTTTTTCATGTACTTCTAGCCACACTTAGCCACACTCCCTCAAGTTTTGCATTCCTATAGCACCAGTGTATACTTCTATCATATGTGGTAGTTTAACAAATATTTATTGAGCATCTCCTATGATTCTATGTGATGATATTTGTCAGCACATAGTATGTTACACTGTAGTTGAATAAATGCTCCCTCCCTGCCTTTAAACTGTGAACTTTCTTGACATCAGGGCCTGTGTCTCATATTTCTATATCCTCAATGCCCAGCATAAAGCCTGATCATAGAAGAGGCTGATAAACGTTTGTTGGATTCATGTGTGAATTTAGCTAAGGCTGGAACTACTTTTCCCTGAATTTCTCTTCCTGTGTGGTTCTGGGTAAGGCTTTCCCACAAGAGGAATCTACATGAGATTGGCAAGGCAGAAGCGAAGTAGAAACCACTCTTATGCTCTGAAATTTAGTGCTGCTGCTACTAAGTCGCTTCAGTCGTGTCCAACTCTGTGCGACCCCATAGATGGCAGCCCACCAGGCTCCCCTGTCCCTGGGATTCTCCAGGCAAGAACACTGGAGTGGGTTGCCATTTCCTTCTCTAATGCATGAAAGTGAAAAGTGAAAGTGAAGTCGCTCAGTCGTGTCTGACTCTTCGTGACCCCATGGACTGCAGCCACCAGGCTCCTCCGCCCTTGGATTTTCCAGGCAAGAGTACTGGAGTGGGGGTGCCATTGCCTTCTCTGGAAATTTAGTGCAGGACCAGGTATTTTGCAACTCAGCCATGCTGTCACAGATCTGGCTTACCTTATCGCTGTGAGGCAGCAGCAAGGACTGCAGCTCCTCCAGCTTCTGCAGGATTTTGCTTCCAGCTTCTCTGAGCCCTAAGCCAGGAACACTTGCGCCTATGGTAAGGGCGCTGGTCCATCCTGCACTCTCCATCATCAAATGTGGAGGAGGTGGGGAAAAGTGCAGGTTTTATTTTGTCCTTGCAGGCTGCAGTTTATCCATGCTCTCCCCTGTGTCACACCCAGTTTCCCTTCCTGGCTGCTGGTTCTGCTCACTTCATACCCTCACTAGATTCCTACAGAGACGCACATAGACTGCTTATATGAACCACACATTTGCAGAAAGTCAAGTCCCTGTGATAAACCACTTATTCTAGATCTTTCCTACTAGTCTGTTTCTCTGATCAAATGCTGGTGCAGAATTTGGTATTAGAAGTAATTCCAGGGTAACCACAGACCCTTAAAGATAGATTCTCTTTATTGTTTTTAGGTTGTCTGTAATTGATTTTCTAAACTGATGAGATCAAAAGGCAATAATTATCTGGTTTCTAGAGATACCAGGAACCCTAGTAGTCCATGTTAGGTAGTGGCAAACAGCTACTTAAGAATAACCTGTACACCAATACAGTATATTAGCACATATATATGGAATTTAGAAAGACGGTAATGATGATCCTATATGCAAGGCAGCAAAAGAGACACAGATGTAAAGAACAGACTTTTGGACTCCATGGGAGAAGGCGAGGGTGGAATGATTTGAGAGAATAGCATTGAAACATGTATATTACCATATGTAAAACAGATGACCAGTGCAAGTTTGATACATGAAGCAGAGCACTCAAAACCAGTACTCTGGGCCAACTCAGAGGGATGGGGTGGGGAGGAAGGTGGGAGGAGTTTCAGGATGGGGGGACACATGTATATCCATGGCTGATTCATGTCAATGTATGGTATGGCAAAAACCACCATGATATTGTAAAGTAATTAGCCTCAAATAAAAATAAATTAATTAATTAAAACAAAGAATAACCTGTAGACATCTTTAATAAAGGACGAGATGTGGGGGACTAAGTAGCTGTTGCCATAAAACATTTTAGTGAAAAGAAAAGGAGCATAATGGTTTGGTTGGCTGCTTCTAAGTGCTCTGGAGAAGGTGGAGAAAGAGATCTGTGGCCACTTCTCAGGGTGACTGTGCATTGAGGAAAAGAGGGGCAATCAGAAATTTGGGGGATTACTGAACACTGACTATGAATGACACTATTGAAGAACAAAAATACCACTGCTGTACACCAATCAGAATAGGGGGGTTTGCAGGTCAAGTAATCGAGAGTGTTCCCTCAGGTCTATCTCACAGTGGACCACGAGTCCTCAATCCCACCCTGTAGTTACCTTTCCAGTTCCAAATGCATAGTTGGAATAAACACACTTTACGGCTGAATCCCTGTTTCCTGATCTGTGAAGTGAAGGTTATTAGGGTGGGAAATAACAAGTGGAAGCCATTAAAATTGCCTCTACCTACCACAGCCCAACCAAGTTGATTGTTTAGCTTACACGGAAGGCAGAACATGGGGAATGAATGAATGTATTATTACAAACTCAATCAAGTTGTAACGCCACTGACAGGCATGTTCTTTCAGGCATGGTTTCATTGTTGGAACAAATCAACATATTCCTTGGTGACAGAGGCACAATGCTTACTGGGCCTCTCCAGACTTTGGAGGCATCAGGGTTTTCATTTTGGTTCTGGTTGGGGTCCAATTTATCTGAGTAACCCCAAAGGCTGCCGGTTTTGAGCAGACTCAGAATAAGAGAAGGCTTTGTATCAGGTTTGCACTCCTATACAAGCTACCCAACCACTTAGGCTAAGTGACCTGACAGAGCTGATGGTGCTTGAAGTGTCAGTAGCAGAGAGAGATGCTCTACAGATCTTTTGTCAAGTCCCTATTGGTGAATCACACCATAGACCTTTACAATTTGGGAGTAGAGAAATGCCATCCTCTGCAGGTATTCTCCTTTTGATAAATAGCTTCTTATTTGCTACTGTGCCCCAGTGGAAACCCTCAAGTTACCATGTGACCTAAGTCACCCTTATAAATTGGGTGTTGTCTGATCCAGTGACACACAAAGTTGGTACTACACAACAGCAGTCAGTCATCAAGTGGAAGGTATAGCTCAGACTCAAGCAAGTTCTGGAGGCACGAGTAAATTCCACAAGCAAGTGCTCAGATGCCCACCACCCTTACCACTGCTGTATTATCTTCTATCTCCCTGCCCACACCTACAGTCTCATGGGGAATCACCTACAACCAGTTATCTGAAAAAGGAAAAAAAAATTGAGTTCAGTTTACAACATGCAGGAACCACCCAAAAGCTGACATGTGCCACACCAGCCTCACTGTGGATAGCCCTGGAAAAAAGTGAAAAGAAATCCTCCCAGTGGGCAAAACTTGGATCAGTGCACCTGGTTGTTCATTGTGCTTAAAAGGCACAGGTCAACCTTGATTCACAAGCATGGCTAATGGTTTGGCTGGATGTCCATGGACTTGGAGAAAAATAAAATTGGAAATGTGGTGGCAAGACCTGGGAAGAAGTATATTGACAGTCCTTTCTGAATGGGCAAATAGGATGAGGGTATGTGTGTTCCAAGTGAATATTAAAGAGTGACTCAGCAGATGAACAGCTTAGTTATCAAGTGGATAAGTTTATCAGTTCTGTGAATGTCAGCCAGCTAGCCTATTTCCCCATCTACCCTTGTCACAAATAGATGGGGAAACAGTGTAAACAGTGACAGACTTTATTTTGGAGGGTGCCAAAATCACTGCAGATGGTGACTGCAGCCATGAAATTAAAAGATGCTTACTCCTTGGGAAAAAAACTTATGACCAACCTAGACAGCATATTAAAAAGCAGAGATGTTACTTTGCCAACAAAGGTCTGTCTAGTCAAAGCTATGGTTTTTCCAGTAGTCATGTATGGATATGAGAGTTATTCTATAAAGAAAGCTGAGCACCAAAGAATTGATGCTTTTGAACTGTGGTGTTGGAGAAGACTCCTGAGAGTCTCTTTGACTGCAAGGAGATCCAACCAATCAATCCTAAAGGAAATCAGTCCTAAATATTCATTGGAAGGACTGATGCTGAAGCTGAAACTCCAATACTTTGTCCACCTGATATGAAGAACTGACTCATTGGAAAAGACCCTGATGCTGGGAAAGATTGAAGGTGGGAGGAGAAGGGGACGACAGAGGATGAGATGGTTGGATGGCATCACCGACTCAAAGGACATGAGTTTGAGTAAGCTCTGGGAGTTGGTGATGGACAGGGAGGCCTGGTGTGCTGCAGTCCATAGGGTAGCAAAGAGTCAGACACAACTGAGTGACTGAACTGAACTGAACTGAACCCTGGTCAGAGCTCATATGAAAACAGTAGTTAGTGACAAGGTTGGAGATGATGCCGGAGCAACATGGTCTTTGTCTACCAAGGTTTGTCTGGCTCCAGCCACTGCTGAGTGCCCAACCTGCCAAAATAGAGATCAACAGTGAGCTCTTAATATGGCACAATTCCCCAGAGGAATGAGTGCCTTGGACTACTTGCATTCATGGAAAGGGCAGTGAATGTTCTCACTGGAATAGACATGCTGTATATGGATTTACCATTCCTGCCTGCAATAGTTCTGCCCAAACCACTGTCAGCATCTTCTTCCCCTCATGATATTCCACACAGCATTGCTTTTGACCAAGGAACTTGTTTAGCTGAAATGAAGAGTGGTGATGGGCTCGTGCAGTGAAGATCTGTAGGTCACCCACATTGTGATGGTGAGACAGGAATACTGGTTTCAAACTGTATTCATGGATTCTGGTTTATCTTTGCAGGTTTATTTGTTCTTGTAGCTTCTTTTGTCCTTAAGAGTTTTCCTTGATCCCCATACATTCCAGTTTATCCTCATAGGTTTCAGTTTGGCCCTCCTCTCCTCACTCTGTGCCCATCTTTCCTCCCTGGTTCTGACCTTGATGACTTTATGCCTGACAGCAGATGCAAAAGCAACAGCCTTACATGATAACTTAGGATCCTATAACATCAAATTCCTGTAATAAATCATCACTCATAGCGCTTCTGCTTCATTGACCAAATCCTGACTGATAAATATTATTACAAGCTATATGAGTTTCTAATGTACTAATTAATTCAAATGACAGTTACGGTTTGTCCTTTTTGTTTCATTTTGTTTATTTTTTTAAAGTAAAAAAAAATGTCATTTCTTTATAGCAATCTTCTTTCATCTCTGCTCTGTAATGTGCTGCTTCTGAGCATAATTTGGCATTTCAGGCTCTAATTAATAGGGTAATACATTTTGAAATGATAAAACTAAAAGTAAAACTAACAAGTGGGGTGTCCCTTTGACCCAAGACTTCATATGGATCAGGCAATTCCATGTTTCTGTGTTCCTTAAACTGTGAACCCTCTATTTCTGTGCTGATTTAGAAAAGACGATTACATTTGTAATGAATATAAAGATGATTATCAAAATGGGCATACTGGACCCTGTTAAATTATGGGTGGCAGAATATACAATATACTCAATGAAAAATCAATCTGCTAAAATATTTTCTGCGTAGGCTCTGTCTTCTTCTTGAGCTCAGCTCAACAGTCCCTGGGTGATTGCAGTCAGCAGGAGCAGCCACAGCAATTCCACAGATCATTTGGTCAGATGCTTTCTTTTAACACTGGTTTTTTTTTTTCCATTTAAAACGGAGAAAAATAAAAGCATGGAGTCTCAGGGGATGGTGACAGCGTTACCAACCCCCACCAAGATATGAGAGGGACTCAGGGATCTATCAGATCCCTGGCTCTGGAGGGATACAACTGTGAGACTAACTCAACCTCACATATCGACCCATCTGTTATTTCCTGAGCAAGTGTGCGAGTTGTTGGCCTTGGTATTATATCCAGCAGGTTCTGTTACCTGCTACCTCAAGAGATGCCTCGGGGCCAGACTCAAGGAATGTTTTGAGCCTCTGCTCAGTCTGAGCAAGCTTCAGGAAAATGAAAAGTAACTTCTCGTTTTTCTCTCCCTGATGATGGCTCCTCTTCAGGTCTTCATGGTGCATTGGGCAGGCCAGGTATGGGAGGTAGAATAGTGAGCCTCCTCCCTAATATGTCCAGGTCCTAATCCCTGGAATTTGTGATTATGTTAGATTATGTGGCAAAGGAGAATGAAGGTTGCAAGGTTGCTAATCAGCAGAACTTGAGATGGATTATTCAGATGGGCTCAATGTAATCACATTGCATCTTTAGAAAGAGAAAAGGATGGGAGAAGAGAGAACCTGTAAGATGATGGTATGAGAAGGAATTGGCCTGATGCTGCTGGCTTTGAAAATGGAAGAAGAGGGCCATGAACCAAGGAATGTGGACAGTCTCTAGAAGCTGGAAAGGCAACAACATGGATTCGCCCTCAGAACTTCCAGAAGGAATGTAGCCCTGCCAAAACTCGATTTTAACCCAGCGAGACTAATTTTGGACTTCTGACATCTCGAGTTGCAAGCATAATACTTTGTGATGCTTTATGAACCACTAAGTTTGTGGTAATTTCTTAAGCAGCAATAGAAAACTCATATACCAGGTTTGTTTCAAAATTAACCTGTTTCTGTCCTGACTAAGTGGCCTCGTGGGAGGCCTCTTTTTCAGCCCTTTTCTCTTCCTTCTTTTTGTCTGCTCTGTTTTGTACAAATTTTGATTTTTGGAAGTCCTTTCATTTCACCTGTGAAGTCTGCTTGTTCCAACCATCTTAGACTCAAATTCATAACTCTATTTATGATCTGTTTTCATGTATTCTCATCTTTTGGCTTCCCTTGTGGCTCAGTGTTAAGGAATCCACCTGCCAATGCAGGAGACTAAAGACACAGGTTCGATCCCAGGGTCAGGAAGATCCCATGGAGAAGGAAATGGCAACCCACTCCAGTATTCTTGCCTGGGAAATCCCATGAATAGAGGAACCTGGAGAGCTACAGTCCATGGGGTCACAAAGAGTCGGACACGACTGAGCAACTAAGCAGCATTCTCATCTTAGCCTTCTCTTCCTTCACCCAGTCCATTCTATGTTTTTGAATACTCTCTTGCTCTATCCAAAGACCACTGAGATTTGCTCATGGCCCAGTTCTCACGCCAAGATTCAACACATAGCCCTGGTTCTACTCTCCTCCTGTATTAAACATTCTATCTCCTCAGTGCAGTTTGTTAACTAAATGTTATAAAAGCAAGTTGATTGATCTAATTCACAGTAAGTCCCTTTCCTTGAGCCATCTGAGGAGTATTTACCACAGGGGAAAAAAGAAATGAGATATATGTGTGTGGGGAGGGGGAAATGACATTAGAAAATGAAAGTTACTTCCTTTTCATCTACAGGACTGTATGACTGGTGTATGAAATAATTATTTGACTATATGCACACGCTGCTGCTGCTGCTGCTAAGTCACTTCAGTCGTGTCTGACTCTGTGCGACCCCATAGACGGCAGCACACTAGGCTCCCCTGTCCCTGGGATTCTCCAGGCAAGAACATTGGAGTGGGTTGCCATTTCCTTCTCCAATGCATGAAAGTGAAAAGTGAAAGTGAAGTTGCTCAGTTGCATCCAACTCTTAGTGACCCCATGGACTGCAGCCTACCAGGCTCCTCTGTCCATGAGATTTTCCAGGCAACAGTACTGGAGTGGGGTGCCATTGCCTTCTCCGTATGCACATGCATGTGTACACAAAGAGATAGATTAATAGATAAATAAATGTTAAATAGACAAACAGGCAGACAGACAGACTGGGGAAATTGGTAGAGAGAAAGGGAATAAAGACATAGAATAAAGAGTAGCTATTTGGTCTCAGAAGAGGAGATGATTGAAGGTGGGGCCAAGAACGGGGGTAAGGAAAGAGTCTTGAATGGGAGAAAGAATACATCTTCCACTGAAAATGGAGGAAAGGAGAAAAATTGGATGTAAGTGTAATATACTATAGGTGGAGGAGTAAGAAGCTGGGTAAACTCATGTCTGATGACTTTAATTCTACTGGTGAAATGGTGCAACAACATCTGCTAATGGTTGCATAAGGGACTTAAAGGCAGAAAATTTGTGGGAGAATCACTGAAAGAAATAACAGCAAAAATGAAGGCCAAGAAGTGTCAAGGACCCAGCTGAGATTAAGGACAATGAATCTGTAGCAAGATTTTCTTTTGTAGCACAAAGAGGCTGTAGGGCAGGACCAGAGAGGCAAAGTGTGGGAACATTTCCAGATGGTGTTTAGCCAGGAAGATCCAATGGAAGAACAGGAACGCCAGAAGTGGTGGTGCCACTCACTGAGTTAGGAGGTACATTTTCTTTGACTTGTTCTTTCTCCAAGGAGATACTTTGGGGTAGTAGAAAGAAAAACAGGTACCAGGGTCCTAGCATGTAATATTTCTGACCTTGGATAAATCCTTTCCCCTTTCTGGGTCTCTGTTTCTCCATCCAGCCATGATGGATTTAGTCTCTAAGGCCCTTTCCAGCTCTGACATACTATGACTCAGTGAAATATATTATGATTCCCAGAGTTAAGATCAAGAAAGTTTGGTAAAATGCAAGTATGTGTGGACATATTGTGCTGCAAGATTTGGACAGTGCAATTTGGCCTCTCATGTGTGCCTTCTTCTCTGATTCAGACCACCCTTAGACTCTTAAATCTGTGAATCCAAAGATACAGACACAGGTCACTGGAAGCAACATGCAAAGTACCCAGGGTAATTCCAACCTGTAGCAGTTACATGGGTCAAGTCTCACCATGTCTGACATATTCAGAAAGATAAAAGCCCATACCCTTTACTCAAGGGCAGAGGCCAACATACCCTTCTGTTTATGAATGCTAATCTATTTGTGCTGCCCCCAGCCTCTTAATCCTATGCTTTCACAGACCCTAAATTTATCCCAAAACTTCGTGTTAGAAGGATAATACCTTTAACATTTAGGCCATAAGAAACAATGTTTATCAGGGTTCTGGCCTCCACAGAATTATATTAAGGCACTTCAAATTTAGGTTGATGTGATATTCTTTTTTTTTTTAATTTTATTTTATTTTTAAACTTTACATAACTGTATTAGTTTTGCCAAATATCAAAATGAATCCGCCACAGGTATACATGTGTTCCCCAGGGTAAGGATTAGCTCTCAGGTCACATATCTCTTAAATCACATAAACCCTCTGACAGATTTGAAATACAAAATTTATCTTCCTCAAATGGTTGAAGAGCTAGATGTTTTCTTTCACCTCTGAAGTGCTGAGGTAACATTCTGAATGCATGTCTACTACTAAAGCAAATCTTGTGATTTGGGTTAGATTTCAGAATGTATTAATCTTGGATGAAGTATTCCTGAGAAGACTTCTTTGGTGTTCAGCCACAGAGGCTGGTCCTCTGTAATCTGCCTCAGTCTAGTACCTACATCTGCCCAAGCCAAGCCTGTGTCTGCTGCAAACATTCATTCATTTAGTTAGTCAGTCAACATGTATTATGAGTGCCTGCTATGTGGTAGAGATTGTGCTCAGTGCTAGAAATGCAGAAATAAGTAAGATATGGCTCTTACCTTCAGGGAACACACTGGCTCCTTTACAGTGATAGACAGGCATGGAAATGTGTCATTACATTAGCAAGGAGATCAACAATAGGCATATGGTTAAGAATCAAGCCAACCTGGGTTTGAATTCTAGCTCAGCTATTCTTAGCTATCTGACCTTGGGCAAGAGGGAGGGGCAATATAGGGGTCGGGGATTAAGAAGTACAAACTATTATGTATAAAATAAGACACAGGGCTATATTGTACAACACAGAGAATGTAGCCAGTATTTTATAATAGCCATAAGTGCAGTAAAAGCTTTTAAAATTGTGAATCACTATATGGTACACCTGTAAAATAATACTGTGCATCAATTATATGTCAATAAAAAAATTGAAAAAATTTAAACAGATAATTTAACATTAGAAACTATGGAGGCCAGAAAACAGTGGGATGGTATATTCAAAGGGATGAAAGAAATGACCACCATCCAAGAATTTCATACCCAGGAAACTTATCATTCAGTAGATAATAATTCGAATCCATGTAAAGAAATAAAGAAAACTGGTAAAGTTTTCCAAATCAAGAATTATAAAAAATAGTCAAAGTATATTTTTTATTTTAACCATTTTTCTTCTATTTGATTTAAAGGACTACATAAAGCAGTAAATACAAGTTTATATTGATAGGTATATATATGTATGTATGCTTGTGTGTGTATATATATACTATATACATATAGTATTTCTTTATGATTGGGAAAAGAGGCACCAAAATCCAGGTTTTCAAAAGAGGCTGTCTTAAAATAATTGTGCACTCAGGTTTGATGGAAAAGTACCAGAACTACTAACTGACTGTCTTAGCAAAAGAGAGGAGTAGTTTAGGGCTTGTGGGAATGATAACCTGGCCACCGAATACAGATGTTGGAGCCCTTTGGGTCTGGAAAGGCTACAAAAATTTGGAGATTGCTGAGCAAACATACACTCCGATCCATATTTTTCTGATTAAGTTTGGCTTCTGATAATAACACCAAACAAATCTGTGTTCTGGTTTGCTGTGCAGTAAAACATGAAGGGAATATCACAAGGATAACTGGGATTCATATGGAATAAATGCTCAAAGAAATCTTGAATTTGGCACTCTGCTGGTGAGTCTATATATCAGAGTCCATTCTCTTGCCCAAGGGCTTACTGTCTGGAAAGGATAATGGCTCTTCCCAAATAATTTCAGCAATGGTTGGATTTTTTCCCCATCCTTAATTAAAAAAACATGGACAGTTCAGTCGCTCAGTTGTGTCCAACTCTTTGCAACCCCATGGACTGCATAACGCCTGGCTTCCCTGTTCATGACCAACTTCCAGAGCTTGCTCAAACTTATGTCCATCAAGTCGGTGATGCCATCCAACCATCTCATCCTCTGTCGTCCCTTTCTCCTCCTTCCTTCAATCTTTCCCAGCATCAGGGTCTTTTCCAATGAGTCAGTTCTTTGCATCAGGTGACCAAAGTATTGGAGCTTCACCTTCAGCATCAGTCCTTTCAGTGAATATTCAGGACTGATTTCCTTTAAGATTGACTGGTTTGATCTCCTTGCAGTCCAAGGGACTCTCAAGAGTCTTCTCCAAAAGCATCAATTCTTCGGGGCTCAGCTTTCTTTATAGTCCAAATCTCACATCTATACATGACTACTGGAAAAACAATAGCTTTGACTAGATGGACTGTTGTCAGCAAATAATGTCTCTGCTTTTCAATATGCTATCTAGGTTGGTCATAGCTTTTCTTCCAAGGAGGAAGCATCTTTTAATTTCACGGCTGCAGTCACCATCTGCAATGATTTTGGAGCCCCCCAAAATAAAGTCAGTCACTGTTTCCACTGTTTCCCCATCTATTTGTCATGAAGTGATGGGACCGGATGCCATAATCTCAGTTTTCTGAATGTTGAGTTTTTTTTTTTTTTTTAAACTTTACAATATTGTATTGGTTTTGCCAAATATCGAAATGAATCTGCCACAGGTATACATGTGCTCCCCATCCTGAACCCTCCTCCCTCCTCCCTCCCCATACCATCCCTCTGGGTCATCCTAGTGCACCAGCCCCAAGCATCCAGTATCGTGCATCGAACCTGGACTGGCGACTCGTTTCATATATGATATTATACGTATTTCATACATGATAGTATACATGTTTCAATGCCATTCTCCCAAATCTTCCCACCCTCTCCCTCTCCCACAGAGTCCATAAGACTGTTCTATACATCAGTGTCTCTTTTGCTGTCTCATATACAGGGTTATTGTTACCATCTTTCTAAATTCCATATATATTTGTTAGTATACTGTATTGGTGTTTTTCTTTCTGGCTTACTTCACTCTGTATAATAGGCTCCAGTTTCATCCATCTCATTAGAACTGATTCAAATGAATTCTTTTTAATGGCTGAGTAATACTCCATTGTGTATATGTACCATAGCTTTCTTATCCATTCATCTGCTGATGGACATCTAGGTTGCTTCCATGTCCTGGCTATTATAAACAGTGCTGCGATGAACATTGGGGTACACGTGTCTCTTTCCCACTGAATATTGAGTTTTAAGCCAACTCTTTCACTCTCCTCTTTCACTTTCATCAAGAGGCTCTTTATTTCCTCTTCACTTTCTGCCATAAGGGTGGTGTCATCTGCATATCTGAGATTATTGATATTTCTCCCGGCAATCTTGATTCGGGCTTGTGCTTCATCTAGCCTGACATTTCTCATGAAGTATTCTGCATATAAATTAAATAAGCAGGGTGACAATATATAGCCTTGATGTACTCCTTTCCCAATTTGGAACCAGTCTATTGTTCTATGTCTGGTTCTAACTGTTGCTTCTTGACCTGCATACAGGTTTCTCAGGAGGCAGGTAAGGTGGTCTGGTATTCCCATCTCTTTAATAATTTTCCATTTTGTTGTGATCTACACAGTCAAAGGCTTTGGCGTAATCAATAAAACAGAAGTAGGTATTTTTCTCTTGCTTTTTCAGTGATCCAATGTATGTTGGCAATTTGATCTCTGGTTCCTCTGCCTTTTCTAAAACCAGCTTGAACATCTGGAAGTTCATGGTTCACATACTATTAAAGCCTGGCTTGGAGAATTTTGAGCATTACTTTGCTAGCACGTGAGACGAGTGCAATTGTGTGGTAGTTTGAACATTCTTTGTCATTGCCCTTCTTTGGGATTGGAATAAAAACACCTTTTTGAGTCCTGTGGCCACTGCTGAGTTTTCCAAATTTGCTGGCATATTGAGTGTGGCACTTTAACAGCATCATCTTTTAGGATTTGAAATAACTCAACTGGAATTCCATCACCTCCACTAGCTTTGTTCGTAGTGATGCTTCCTAAGGCCCACTTGACTTCACAATCCAGGATGTCTGGCTCTGGGTGAGTGATCACATCATCTGGGTGATCATGCTGTGGGTGAGTGATCACACCCAAGATGGATGGGTCATAGTGGAGAGTTCTGACAACACGTGTTCCACTGGAGAAGGGAATGGCAAGCCACTTCAGTATTCTTGCCTCAAGAACCCCATGAACAACATGAAAAGGAAAAAAAAAAAAAAATATATATATATATATATATATATATATATATATGTTACCCTAAACCATACGATTATTTTTAAGAAGAAAAAATGGTTGTGTTTTCTCTCCAGAAAGAAATAATCAAACAATAATGGCTTCAGTTCAGTCTCTTAGTTGTGTCCAACTCTTTGCAACCCCATGAATCACAGCACGCCAGGCCTCCCTGTCTATCACCAACTCCCAGAGTTCACTCAAACTCATAAACATAGAGTCGGTGATGCCATCCAGCCATCTCATCCTCTGTCGACCCATTCTCCTCCTGCCCCCAGTCCCTCCCAGCATCAGGGTCTTTTCCAATGAGTCACCTCTTCACATGAGGTGGCCGAAGTATTGGAGTTTCAGCCTCAGCCTCAGTCCTTCCAATGAATACCTAGGACTGGTCTCCTTTAGGATGGACTGGTTGGATCTCCTTGCAGTCAAAGGGACTCTCAAGAGTCTTCTCCAACATCACAGTTCAAAAGCATCAGTTCTTCAGTGCTCAGCCTTCTTCACAGTCCAACTCTCACATCTATACATGACCACTGGAAAAACCATAGCCTTGACTAAACAGACCTTTGTTATGCTTTTTATGAAATAAACAGTGGCAAGCTTAGTTTATTTAAAGAGGCTTTTCAAAAGCAGAAGAATGAAAACAAATGGAGTTAGAAATGAAGTAAATGTTCTAGAATCTTAGCTCCCTTTTGTAGCTTCAAGAGTTGGGCAATCGACAGCTGGATTTTCAAAAATCACAGACCCACAGGACTCAGAGCTGAAAAGAACTGTAGACATCATCTAATCAAATGATTTTCAAAGTTTTATAGCCATATAAATCTTTGTTAACATGAAATATTTTTTGGAACCCTACTATCTAAAAGTTATACAAAAAGTGGTGCCTTGATCACAGCAGGGCTAGGTAGGAAGCTCAGAGTACTGTTAGCTTCATAGCCTTTCTCCAAATCATAACTCTACAACCTCTGCCATTTGACCCCTGAAAGAACTCTAAAAGTCACAGCTTTTTCATGTGGAGAAACTGAGCCCCACAGAGAAGATGAGCCTCACTCAATATCACTAGGCTAGTCAGCAGCAGAATTGTGACTAGAACCCTGATCTTTAAGCCCAAAGTCTTTTCTGCTATATCATATTTCTGAGAAGTCTGCAAACTTTTCAGAAAGCAACAATAAACTTATTTTCACATATGTCCAGTTTACTTGAGGGCGAGGGGTTCTGTGTTAGTGCTCTCATGTCTAAATCTTGGGTTTTTCTCTCATTACCCTTTCTCATCTTTTAATTGGGTTAACTTGCATGGGTAGAAGCCAGCGATTGAAACAGTGACATGGTTTCAGGGCACTAACTGTACATCTAGTTAAAAAGCTTTCCTGAGCAATAAAGGATTTATCATTGTGAAGCAGGCACTTAATTTGATGATAAAAGGTCTACTAGGATAGTGCCTGGCACTTAGTAGATGTTAAATAAATGTTAGGGTCCTTTTTTCTCTTCTTTGGTTGATAGATGATACATTGAAAGTCATGTTCTCAGCTGCCAGGATAAGCAAAGCACTTGCAAAACAACAGGATTCTGATTGTGTAGATGAACGCCTTAGCTGGGTTCCTCAAGGACCCGAGAGGTACTGAACATTTTACTTAAAGAAATGTAAGCAACGGTCCTTATATTTTTCTCTTCCCATCTGGCATCTAAGCAGCTATCTCCTCCTGCAAATACTCTGTGATGTGTACTCCAGATCACAAAACAAAAGAGATGAGTTAGTCCTGCTTAAGTGCATCATTGTGTTAATGAAATTAATCAGTCACAATGACAGCCTTAGAGCAGCAGGGAAGCTTACAAAATGGTAGCAGTTAAGAAGTGGCTGCTGGAGAGAGAAGCTGAATGCAATCAAGGATGAAATAAAGCAAAACAAGATTGGGTTAAAAACAACTGCTCAGCAATCAACTGTCAATAAGGCCTTGGAATAAAGGGAAAATGGGGACTATTATTTGAAGTCTAATGAAAAAAGCATTTGCAGGGATTATAGCCCCCTTTCCTGTTTTATTGTTTGTTTTTCACAATAGTTTAAATTTCTGTAAATTTAACAAAGAGAAAATGTTCTCATTAATTACAGTATGTGTCCATGTGGCCAGTATGTAGAAAAAAAGGGACTTGAAGTGCAGGGCCCCTGGGTTCAGCTCTGCCAGCTGTCTTCCATTAAGCAAGCCCCTTCCCTTTTTTGTTTAGGCCTCAGTTTCCCTATCTATAAAATGACACGGTAGACCGGATACCCTAAGGTAGATCTTTCTAGTTCTAACATGTTAAAACCCTATAGTTTTTTAAAGTTTTATTACAAAAATGATTTTTAGTGTCTCACAGATACTCTTTGTAAGGAGGACAACTTGAGTCCTAAGTACTAAGCACAATTTTCTTGATGATGTTATGCAATACTCGTACATTTGAGATAAAAAGATCCTGTGAAGAAAATGGATTAATGGCTATCTAAATGGCTTTGTTTTGAATACTATTTGCATCTTGTTTTTCATTCATAGACCTAAGCCACTATCTCCAGGGATAGTACTTCCAACGTTTTCCAACTCTACAGCAAATAGACTACTGGCAGGAATCATCATGTGTTGCTTATCATAAATTTTCTCTCATGCAATTTCATCCATTTTCTCCTTTCTTTGACTTCAGTCCCTTCCTGCCAAGTACCAACAGAAGTTGGTTTGTTTTTCTTTTTTTAAATGTATTTAGTAGCCTAGGAAGGTACAGGGGAAATATTAGAAACTTAAAACAAAGTTTTGCAACATTAAATAGGTGGTGAAAGTTCGTAGCAAGTAATAAACATTTCTCTGAGCCCCATGAAACTGGAAAATCACTGTTTGGATTCATCCACCACAAATCCAAAGAAGGAATTTGGTTCCTGGAGTAGGAAAGAGGATCAAATTTGTAAGATTCTTATATCCATAGACATGACTAAACAATTCATGTCCCAGATCTGGTCAGGGTTTCTAAAGGCTATTGGCAACCATGGTAATTACAGTGGATATTTGGAAGATAGGTTTGGAGAAAATTTGATGTGAGAACTCTGGAATAAAATTGCAGTTCTGGAAGCTCAGAGTTGGAAATTGCTCCATCCATTTACCAGAAAAATCAAAGAAATGAAATGGTGTCTGCAGGATGCAGTATCATATGAGCAACTTCTAGAAGTGGTCTTGAAAGCTTATATAACTTTGGAGGCAGAATCAGCATGATTTACTGATCAATGCAGTATCAGGACTGAGGGGATCCTTTACTGATGGTGAAAACATCCATCAACAGTCGTTCAGTTGTGTCTGACTCTTTGTGACCCCATGGACTATAATCTGCCAGGCTCCTCCATTTGTCAAATTTTTCAGGCCAGAACACTGGAGTGGGTTGCCATTTCCTTCTCCAGATCTTCCCAACCCAGGGGTTGAACCTGGGTCTCCTGCATTGCAGGCAGATTCTTTACCATCTGAGCCACCAGGAAAGTCCTAATCTGTTACAAGATAAGGAATTTGGAGGATGGATTCAGGAAATGATGTGATATGATCTAAGGCCTGAGGATGGGAAGGAAAGAGGTCAATAATTAAAACTGAAAACCAAGAAAATGGGAATTATCAGAAACATTTAAGACAAGAAAAAATAATATGAGAGTCAACACGAGCAGAGAAAAACAAACAGATCAACTTGTTGTTTGCTCTTGGTCTCAATTTTCTTTTTCATAAAACCTGAAGAGTTTACAATATAAATTCCATAAACCCAATTTAATAATATCAGGGGTTTTATAAGGGCTTAATCAGATGGAAATTTCTAGAAAATGTTACAGTTCCCCAAACTGAATAAGATAATGCTAACTTAATCCTGTTTTATCAAGGAAGCATTTTGGTAGAATCACCTCAACCTGCTGCTCAGAATCTTCTGGTAGTGCCTATTTTCTGTGGCTTAAAGCTAAACTTCTAAGCCTGGCAGAAAGATTGTCACCATTAAACCCTAACCTATCGTAGCTCCTCCTGTCACCCCCTTTCTTCAATCTCTCTGTTCTAGTCTCATTGAATTTACCATAATTCTCTTTAATAATAATGCCTTTGGTTTAATGACCAAATGCCTTTGCACATATTATTTCCTACCTTTGAAATGGTCTATTTCTTTTGCCATATAATAAACTCCTTGATTTCCTTCCAGAGTAAAAAAAAAAGTCACTTTCTCTAGGGAGACCTACCTGACTTCCCATTCAAGAAGATTTGGTTGTATGGCCTGCAGAACTCCCACTGCCTTTTGCAAATCTTGCCATTAGAGCACTAATCACACAATTGTAATTTGAAATTTTTTCTCTGTATCAGTTTCTCTTATACACTGTAGACTCCTCAAGGGACCAAATAACCATCATTATAGCCATGTTATATAGAAGAAAGCCTAACATTTGTAATTACTTGTTCCATGCCTGTCTTCCTCTTTTAAACCATAAATTTCATGAGAAGTCTTGACCATCTGTTCCTTGTATTCCTAGTGCCCAGCACACAAATTGAGTTACTGTTCCAACAGTTTCAAAGAGTAAAAGATAATAATTGGGGACACATAATTAATGGTACCCGGCAGCCTATTGGAGGTGAGAAATGAGGATGGAGAGGTTAAGGCATGGCATGGGCTTTTGGATACATGGTGGTTTCATTCACTGAGATGGCGATGACTAGAAGAAGACAAGATTGAAGGTGAGGGAGAGGATGAAGATTTGTGTTTTATTCATTTAATTCATGTATTGTTTAGTAAGCATCAGATACTGTTTTAAGTGCTTTACAAATATTAACTCATTTAATCATCATAGCAATCCTCTGTGGTAGGTACTTTAGTATAATCTCCCTTATACAGATAAAATTGAAGCATAGATTCAGGAATATTCCCACAGCCATCCAGATGTTAAGTGATCTAGAAAAGTTTCAGATTCAGTGAATTCATCTTCAGAATCCATGCTCTTATCCACTTTATATGCTATTGAGTTCAGCTTTGAATATAAGTTTTGGACAAGTTCAGTTTTGGACACATTGTATCTGAGATACCCATAAGGAAATCCACGAACTATTAGACATTCATATGTTGGTGCTTCCCTGGTAGCTCAGCTGGTAAAGAATCCGCCTGCAATGCAGGAGAGTCCCATTTGATTCCTGGGTTGGGAAGATCCTCTGGAGGAGGGCATGACAACCCACTCCAGTATTCATGAGCTTTCCTGGTGGCTCAGATAGTAGAGAATCTGCCTGCAGTGTGGGAGACCTGAGTTCAATCCCTGGGTTGGGAAGATCCCCTGGGGAAAAACATGGCCACCCACTCCAGTATTCTTGCTTGGAAAATCCCCACGGACAGAGGAGCCTGGCAGACTACAGTCCATGGGGTTGCAAAGAGTTGGACACAACTGAGCAACTAAGCACAGCACAGCACATTCATATGTTTAATTATAATGAATCTTGATAAACGCCCGTGCCTCAGCTTCTGTAGGAAGTGGTATTTAAAGAATCAATATTTAATAGCCAAAACTAGTTTATTAACTTGTCTTTAAAGACTTTAGAGGTCATCCTTATACACAATCTACAGCAGTCCTTGTTTACATCCTTTCTTCTCCAATCATCTAATGTTAAACCACAAAGTCCCTAAGACTCTATTTCTTGCAGTCCCCAAGGTAGGAATAGCAGGTTTCTTCCACCAGCTTCTTGGATTTCTGTCTTCTTTCTCTTCTCCACCCCTCAAAATTGCATTATGTATGTATGTAGCCTCTCTTCCAGCAAGAAATCATTGTTTCTTTTTAGGATACTAAGAAGAGGGGACAAATTAGATGAGAGTAATAAGGTTCACTTTGGAGGGATGGTGAATGAGAAGCCTGCAAACATTCCCATGTGGAGTTTCTTTCTTCTGCCACATATGCATCTGGAGCTCGGACAAGAAGACTGCACTATTCATTTTGAACATCATTTACATATAGCAAAGAACAAAACTGTGTAAATGTGATCAAAGAGTTTGTACATGTAGAAGAAAAATGAGCCAATGATGAATCTCTGACAAACCAGTTAATTCAGCCAGTAAAGACTCTGAAGAATAGATAGTAAAGAAGCAATCTGAGAATAAACTAGTATAACCAGGAGAGTAGTATTTTGGAAGCAAAGGAAGTTTCAAAAAGGAGTAATGCAGTCAATAGCCTAGAACGCTGCAGAGAGATCTAGGAAAATAAGGTCTCACGGGTGTCTGCTGAATCTGGCAATACAGAGTGCAGTGCAGACCTTGTCTAGAGCATGTTTAGTGCAATGGTGAGCTCCAAAACTGATGAGGAAGAGGGAGAAAGAGTATAGACAACTGTATAAATAAATTATCATATGTAAAAGTCTTTCCTACCTCTTCAGAAACTGAAAGGTAGGTCCCATTTCATGTATTTCTTAATTTTTATTATTAAACTCTAATAGATCTCTCATAATTCAAAATAGACCACTGAAGCAGTTTCAAATGTGTGTGTATAAAATGTCACTTAAAATAATAATATAAATTTGAAACTACAGAGAAAATTTCATTTTACCAGAAACTATAAATGAAATGATACATTTACTGTGATTGAACACTAATTTCAGCTTGCACTTCCTGGCTTTCAAGGAAAAACATTAAACCAATTGGTTACCCAGCTCTTATTCTCTCTGTGAACACAGCTTCATCACAAAAGAATGTCTGAGGCCATTAAAATCTTGAATGAGTTCTGGAATTAATTTTAAAATTAACTTTGGATTTTATATTCTTGTCCCTTTTCCTCTTGTTCTCCATAAAATATTATATATAGATAGATAAAATTATTTTTAGAAAAAAATTCTTAGAAGGTGAGTATTTTTTAACTAATGAATTGAGAATATTTTAAAGCATAGTATAATTTTCCCTTTCCTTACATTTCTATGCAAACAAAATTACCAGCCCATGTCCAGAAGATTTCTGGACATATTTTTTCCTGATAAAGACCATCAATTAGAGTGAAAATGTTTTTGTTCCCCCAGTTACTCAAAGGGAAATATCTTGCTTTTAAACTAGATCATAGTTTAATAGAATGGAAGTTATAAACTATGCCTTGACCACATTTGATTAAAAAAGAAATATCACTTAATAAAAAATGAAATAAAAATGATCTAGTGGGCTTTCAGTCATGATAAAGTAACTGGTTATGAGACTTATCCTTCTGCCATAAACAACTAGAAAGCAAAAATATATATACGAAATAACTGCTTTAGATATTGCACAATAGGCAAATAAGAACTATAACACC
The DNA here is from genome assembly GCF_029407905.1 of Bubalus kerabau. Taxonomy (NCBI): domain Eukaryota; kingdom Metazoa; phylum Chordata; class Mammalia; order Artiodactyla; family Bovidae; genus Bubalus; species Bubalus kerabau. Next base: position 25,974,533 of record NC_073647.1, on the reverse strand, counting down.
TGAAAAAAAACTCTACAATTGTCCCAGTTTTAGGCAACGGAGCATTTTCAGAACTGTAGCATAGGGAGGAGGCTCCAAAGCAGAATATGATCTGCATTAGGAGTGTATTATTTGTTTCACTCCACCTACTAGGGTCATCACATGTAGAAACACCACATCTGTCAATTTCTGTGTTATTTCCTGTCTTTGGTCTTTGAAACACTTCTTTCAACATAGCAGGGTGTATTTTGCCCTCCTACCTACATACCAAGACCCACTCCAATTTCAAGCTTGAACTTAGGCAAGGGTTATATAGGAAACTCTAAATACTTCTGTGATTCAATATCAGGACATACAGTTTCTATTTCATACTTCACCTAGTGCCCCATTGACCTCCATTACCTTTTTTCTTAGCTGTTCTTTGCGTCATCGTCAAATGCCTAGCACTCTAGGTCCTCTAGGATTCATGACCAGTCTTACTCTTGCAAGCAGTGTTCCCTCCACCCTTTTAGAAACTAGAATCCTACCTGACCTGGAGTACTTTATGATATCAAAATTCCTGAGTGATGATTACCTGCATAGACTACTGAATGAGTGCCTGTGTGCTAAGTTGCTTCATTCATGTCTGACTCTTTGTGACTCCATGGACTGTAGCCCACCAGGCTTCTCTGTCCATATGATTCTCCAGGCAAGAATACTGGAGTGGGTTGCCATTTCCTTCTCTAGGGGATCTTCCCCACCCAGGGACTGAACCCAAGTCTCTGTGTCTCCTATATTGGCAGGTGAGTTCTTTACCACTAAAACCACCTGGGAAGCCCTTTTTGGAGGTCAAGAAAAGAAAATCTGTCACTGCTTCCACTTTCCCCCCTTCTATTTGCCATGAAGTGATGGGACCAGATGCCATGATCTTAAGTGTTTTTCATGTTGAGCTTCAAGCCAGCTTTTTCACTGTCCTCTTTAGCCCTCATCAAGAAGCTCTTCAGCTCCTCTTCACTTTCTGCCATAACAGTGGTGTCATCTGCATATCTGAGGTTGTTGATATTTCTCCCAGCTGTCTTGATTCCAGCTCATGATTCATACAGCCCACCATTTCACATGATGTACTCTGCATATAAGTTAAATAAGCAGGGTAACAATATACAGCCTTGATATACTGGTTTCCCAATTTTGAACCAATCCATTGTTCCATGTCTGGTTCTAACTGTTGCTTCTTGACCTGCATACAGGTTTCTCAGGAGGCAGGTAAGGTGGTCTGGTATTCCCATCTCTTTAAGAATTTTCCACAGTTAGTTGTGATTCACACAGTCAAAGGGTTTAATGTAGTCAATGAAGTGGAAGTAGATATTTTTCTGGAACTCCCTTGCTTTCTCCATGATCCAACAAATGTTGGCAACTTGATCTCTGGTTCATCTGCCTTTTCTTTTTGTTGTTGTTGTTGTTGTTTGTTTTTTATTTTAATTGGAGGCTATTTACTTTATAATATTGTGGTGGTTTTTGCCATACATTCACATGAATCAGCCATGAGTGTACATGTGTTCATAATCCTGACCCTCCCTCCAACCTCCCTCCGCATCCCATCCCTCAGGGTCATCCCAGTACACCAGCCCTGAGCATCCTGCCACATGCATCAAACCTAGACTGGTGATCTATTTCACATATGATAATATACATGCTTCAATGCTATTCTCTCAAATCATCCCACCCTCGCCTTCTCCCACAGAGTCTAACAGTCTGTTCTCTATCTGTGTCTCTTTTGCTATTTCCCATATAGGGTCATTGTTAACATCTTTCTAAATTCCATATATATGTGTTAATATACTGTATTGGTGTTTTTCTTTCTGCCTTACTTCACTTTGTATAATAGGCTCCAGTTTCATCCACTTCATTAGAACTGATTCAAATGTATTCTTTTTAATAGCTGAATAATATTCCATTGTGTATATGTTCCACAGCTTTCTTATCCATTCGTCTGCTGATGGACATCTAGGTTGCTTCCATGTCCTGGCTATTGTAAACAGTGGTGCGATGAACACTGGGGTACACGTGTCTCTTTCAATTCTGGTTTCCTCGGTGTGCATGCCCAGCACTGGGATTGCTGGGTCGTGTGGCAGTTCTATATCCAGCTTTTTAAGGAATCTCCACACTGTTCTCCATAGTGGCTGTACTAGTTTGCATTCCACCAATAGTGTAATAGGGTTCCTTTTTCTCTGCACCCTCTCCAGAATTTATTGTTTGTAGACTTTGATTGCAGCCATTCTGACCAGCATGAGATGGTACCTCATTGTGGTTTTGATTTGCATTTCTCTGATAATGAGTGATGTTGAGCATCTTTTCATGTGTTTGTTAGCCATCTGTATGTCTTCTTTGGAGAAACGTCTGTTTAGTTCTTTGGCCCATTTTTTTTTATTGGGTCACTTATTTTTCTGGAATTGAGCTGTAGGAGCTACTTGTATATTTTTGAGATTAATTCTTTGTCAGTTGCTTTGTTTGCTATTATTTTCTCCCATTCTGAAGGCTGTCTTTTCACCTTGCTTAGAGTTTCCTTCATTGTGCAAAAGCTTTTAAGTTTAATTAGGTCCCATTTGTTTATTTTTGCTTTTATTTCCATTACTCTGGGAGCTGGGTCATAGAGGATCCTGCTGTGATTTATGTCAGAGAGTGTTTTGCCTATGTTTTCCTCTAGGAGTTTTATAGTTTCTGGTCTTACATTTAGATCTTTAATCCATTTTGAGTTTATTTTTGTGTATGGTGTCAGAAAGTGTTCCAGTTTCATTCTTTTACAAGTGGTTGACCAGTTTTCCCAGCACCACTTGTTAAAGAGACTGTCTTTTCTCTATTGTATATTCTTACCTCCTTTTTCAAAGATAAGGTGTCCATAGGTGCCTGGATTTATCGCTGGGCTTTCTATTTTGTTCCATTGATCTATGTTTCTGTCTTTGTGCCAGTACCATACTGTCTTGATGACTGTTGCTTTGTAGTATAGCCTGAAGTCAGGCAGGTTGATTCCTCCAGTTTCATTCTTCTTTCTCAAGATTTCTTTGGCTATTCGAGGTTTTTTATAATTCCATACAAATTGTGAAATTATTTGTTCTAATTCTCTGAAAAATACCGTTGGTAGCTTGATAGGGATCGCACTGATTCTATAGATTGCTTTGGGTAGTATACTCATCGTCACTATATTGATTCTTCCGATCCATGAACATGGTATATTTCTCCATCTATTTGTGTCATCTTTGATTTCTTTCATCAGTGTTTTATAGTTTTCTATATATAGGTTTTTTGTTTCTTTAGGTAGGTTTATTCCTAAGTATTTTATTCTTTTCGTTGCAATGGTGAATGGAATTGTTTCCTTAATTTCTCTTTCTGTTTTCTCATTGTTAGTGTATAGGAATGCAAGGGATTTCTGTGTGTTGATTTTATACCCTGCAACTTTACTGTATTCATTGATTAGATCTAGTAATTTTCTGGTGGAGTCTTTAGGGTTTTCTATGTAGAGGATCATGTCATCTGCAAACAGTGAGAGTTTGACTTCTTCTTTTCCAATCTGGATTCCTTTTTTTCTTTTTCGGCTCTGATTACTATGGCCAAAACTCCCAAAACTATATTGAATAGTAGTATTGAGAGTGGAAATCCGTGTCTTATTCCTAAGTTTAGGGGAAATGCTTTCAATTTTTCACCATTGAGGATCATGTTTGCTGTGGGTTTATCATATGTGGCTTTTATTATGTTGAGGTATGTTCCTTCTATGCCTGCTTTCTGGAGGGTTTTTATCATAAATGCATGTTGAATTTTGTCAAAGGCTTTCTCTGCATCTATTGAGATAATCCTATGTTTTTTATCTTTCAATTTATTAATGTGGTGTATCACATTGATTGATTTGCAAATATTGAAGAATCCTTGCATCCCTGGGATAAAGCCCACTTGGTCATGATGTATGATCTTTTTAATATGTTGTTGGATTCTGTTTGCTAGAACTTTGTTAAGGATTTTTGCATCTATGTTCATCAGTGATATTGTCCTGTAGTTTTCTTTTTTTGTGGCATCTTTGTCAGGTTTTGGTATTAGGGTGATGGTGGCCTCATAGAGTGAGTTTGGAAGTTTACCTTCCTCTGCAATTTTCTGGATGAGTTTGAGTAGGATAGGTGTTAGCTCTTCTCTAAATTTTTGGTAGAATTCATCTGTGACGCCATCTGGTCCCGGGCTTTTGTTTGTTGGAAGATTTCTGGTTATGGCTTTGATTTCTGTGCTTGTGATGGGTCTGTTAAGATTTTCTATTTCTTCCTGGCTCAGTTTTGGGCAGTTATACCTCTGCCTTTCCTAAACCCAGCTTGTACATCTGAAAATTCTCGGTTCACATACTACTGAAGCCTAGCTTGAAGGATTTTGAGTATAACCTTGCTAGCACGTGTAATGAGCACAATTGTGCAGCAGTTTGAACATTCTTTGGCATTGCCCTTATTTGGGATTGGAATGAAAGCTGACCTTTTCCAGTCCTGAGGCCACTGCTGAGTTTTCCATATTTGCTGACATATTGAGTGCAGCACTTTAACAGCATCATCTTTTAGGATTTGAAATAGCTCAGCTGGAATTCTATCACTTCCATTAGCCTTTTTCATAGTGATAATGCTTCCTAAGGCCCACTTAACTTCACACTTCAGTATGTCTGGCTCTAGTTGAGTGACCACACCTTCATGGTTATCTAGGCCATTAAGACATTTTTTTTGGAAAGTTCTGTGTATTCTTGCCACCTCTTCTTAATCTCTTCTGAAATAAATATGGAATAAATAAATTTCAACCTTTAACTCACTCTATACCCCAAAATTTAATAAAAATGGATTGTAATCCTAATCATAAAAGCTAAACAGCTGTACAACTTCCAGAAGGAACAGGAAAAAAATATCTACAACCTTGGCATAAGCAAACATTGTCTACCTACATAGGACAGAGAAGCATAAATCTGGAAAGAAAATAATTGATAAATAAGAATTCAAAAAAATTAGAAACCTCTGTTCTTCCAAAGTTTTTGCTAAGAAAATGAAAAGTAAGCCTCAGACTGGGAGAAAATATTTTCAACACATAAATCTGAAAAGGAATTTGTGTCCAATGTATATAAAGAACTCTGTTATCTCCATGATAAGAAACAACTTGATAAAAGAAAATAAAAATAGGCATTGATTTCTTGAGTACTGAATTCTTAAACAGGCAGTTAACAAAAGAAGATGTAAGAATGGACTATAAGCATATGAAATGAAGCTTAATGCTAAGTGTTAGTGAGGACGTGGAGGCACTAGAACTCTCAGAAATTTGTGTTGGGAATGTAGAAAGAAACTGGGTTGACAAAAAGATCATTCAGGTTTTTCTATAACATGTAATGGAAAAAACCCAAATGGCCTTTTCAGCCAACCCAATACAACCACTTTTGAGTCATGGTGTGACAGATTCTAACAAAATTAAACATACATTTAACAAGTGACTAGCAATTCCATTCCTTGGTATTTATCCAAGAGAGGAAAATATATGTCCATATAAAGACATATATTAATGTTAAAAGCAGCTTTATTCAAAGTACTTAAAAACTGAAAACAGCACAAGTTCCCCATCAACAGATGAATGGATAAACACAATCACATGAGTACTACTCAGTAACAAAAATGAGTGAACTACTGATACACACAACAACATGAATAAGCCTGAAAAACATTTTCAAAAGAGTAAAACAGATACAAAAGAGTAAATGTGTATGATTCCATTTATACAAAACTGAAGGTAAAATATAATCTATTATTATTTATAGTAGAGTAATAGTTGCCTAGATAGCATATTGAAAAGTAGAGACATTACTTTGCCAACAAAGGTCCGTCTAGTCAAGGCGATGGTTTTTCCAGTGGTCATGTATGGATGTGAGAGTTGGACTGTGAAAAAATCTGAGCACCGGAGAATTGATGCTTTTGAACTGTGGTGTTGGAGAAGACTCTTGAGAGTCCCTTGGACTGCAAGAAGATCCAACCAGTCCATTCTGAAGGAGATCAGCCCTGGGTGTTCTTTGGAGGGAATGATGCTAAAGCTGAAGCTCCAGTACTTTGGCCACCTCATGAGAAGAGTTGACTCATTGGAAAAGACTCTGATGCTGGGAGGGATTGGGGGCAGGAGGAAAAGGGGACGACAGAGGATGAGATGGCTGGATGGCATCACCGACTCGATGGACGTGGGTTTGAGTGAACTCCGGGAGTTGGTGATGGACAGGGAGGTCTGGCGTGCTGCGATTCATGGGGTCACAAAGAGTCAGACACGACTGAGTGACTGAACTGAACTGAACTGAACTGAATGGTTGCCTGGGGCCAGAGATGGAGGTTAGGATGACTGCAGAGAGACACAATGGAAAATTTTAAGATGATGGAAATATTCTCTATCGTGAATGTATGGTGATTATATGGGTGTATTTACTGATCAAATCTCATCAAAATATATACTTTATTTTATCAGAATATAATTGCTTTACAATGTTGTTATAGTTACTGCTGTACAATACTGTTAACCAGCAATATGTAAAATATATACTTTAAATGGGGCTTCCCTGGTGGCTCAGATGGTTAAAGAATCTGCCTGCTGCGTACAAGCCTGGGTTCAATCCCTGGGTCAGGAATATCCCCTGGAGAAGGAAAAGGCAACCCACTCCAATATTCTTGCCTGGAGAATCCCATGGACAGAGGAGCCTGGCAGACTACATAGTCCATGAGGTCACAAAGAGTCAGACACGACTGAACAACTAACACACACACACTTTAAATATGCAGATTTTATGTAAATTAAACTTTAATAAGGCTATTTTTTTTCTTTTTGTTTTAATTGGAGGCTAATTACTTTACAATATTGTAGTGGGATTTGCCATACACTGACATGAATCAGCCATGGGTGTACATGTGTTCCCCATCCTGAACCCCCGTCCCAACTCCCTCCCGAACCCATCCCTCAGGGTCATCCCAGTGCACCAGCCCTGAGCACCCTGTCTCATACATTGAACTTGGACTGGCAATCTGTTTCACATATGATAATATACATGTTTCAATGCTATTCTGTCAAATCATCCCACCCTCGGCAATAAGGCTATTTTAAAAGTAGAATGTGGATGAGTGAACATATATACCAGTGTTGTAAAAGTTTGCTGACGAAACTAGATTTTTATATTAATAGTTATGAAAATGTTAACATACATGGTAAAAACAACTAGAGTTCTAATTTCTTCACAGTGAACTTCAGAGTACTAAATCCAGTTAATATGATGCAAAAGTAGATGGAGCAATAGAGGATTTTCAAGGACTCTCAGAGGATAGGACCCTCAAGTTCCCATTACATCACTGTGGGTTAAATACAATGATAATTTTTCATATTTATTAAGCACTTATTATATACCAGACACCAATCAAACAGTTTTAAAGGCATTGCCTGTGGATCCTATTATTTTCCTCATTTTATGTGAGGAAACTGATGTTGAAAGATATTTGGTAACTTATTCAATTTCACAGGGCTTCCCTGGTGGTTCAGACGGTAAAGAATCCATCTGCAATGCAGGAGATGCAGGGTTTGATATCTGGGTAGGGAAGATACCCTGGAGCAGGAAATGGCAACCCACTCCAGTATTCTTGCCTAGAGAATCCCATGGACAGAGGAGTCTGGTGGGCTTCAGTCCATGGAGTTGCAAGGAATCGAACACAATGGAGTGACTAACACACAGACACACACACACACACACACACACACACACACACTCTGTGTCACACAGCCAGTAAGAGAAAAGGCTGCAGTTCCAATCTGAGCTGTCTGGCTCTACAGTTAGAGCATTTTTTTAAGTGGTAACAAACTTTTTACCTTATAGAGTTTTTAAATTGAGTATACTTCACATACCATAAACTTATCTTTTAAAGTATACAATTCAATAGTTTTTAATATATCCACAGTTTGAACCAACATTCATGCTATCTAATTCCAGAATATATTTGTCACCCCCAGAAGAAAGATCAAATACATTAACAGTTCTTCATCATTTCCCATCTCTCCCTCCCTCCCTCTGGATCCTAACCACCACGCATATGTTTTCTATCTTTATGAATTTGCCTATTTGAAGATTTAATATAAGTAGAACCATACAATACATGAGTTTTTTCTGTCTTGGTTCTTTCACTTAACATAATGTTTTCAAGTTTCATCCACATTGTAGCATGAATCAATTTTCTCTTTATGACTGAATAATCGTCCTTTCAACAGATACATTACATTTTGTTTAACCATTCATCAGTTGGTAAAGACTTCATTATTCTTCCCTAGCTTCTGGCTATTACAAGTGAGGCCTGCTCATGTAAAAAATTATGTCAATACATGCAGATGATCAACACACAACCTAAGGCTGAAATAATGGTTAGAACTACTGCTTGTTTGAAAAAGATCAAGCGATGTCTTGGAGTTTTTGGTGACAGTAAAGAAAGCTTTTTTGAGTATGAAGAAATGAATCATTAGGCAGAAGACTTGGAAGAACAAGTTCTGTGCGGCCAGGTCAGTGCAAAGATAGTTTGGAGAAATTTTTGGAATCGCTCTCAGGGACATGGCTCTCTCCAATTTCAGGTTGCTCTTAAGAAAAGAATTCATACTTTAAACAAGTAGCAAAAAACTCCCTAGGACCCAGAGTTCAAGGACCTTGCTTCCTCAAGAATAAAAGGATCAGAAAAAAATTGGTAGGACAAGATGACTCAGTAGGTTAGGCTGTAAATGCTGATGAGCCAGTAAGTGAACAAGGAGGACTTAGGACTAACAATGTTTTCAAGGCAGGCCAAGCTGGATAGAAGAATGTGTGATCATGTACTTGCAATTTACTAGGTTCATAATGAATAATATATCATATTTGGGGAGACTGTAGAGATCATCTGATATGATCTTTAGCGCTTGAGGCAGAGAGGTCAAGAAATACATTGAGTCACGCAGCGAGTTAGAAGGAAAGAGTCTCTAAGATTCTTAACTTTTGGAGTGGTACCATTTCTGTTATATCACACTCATTTACTCTGATAAAATAGCTATTTTACATAGTGGCAGTGTGTGGACCACACTGTAGTGGACATTGAGGGAGACAGTATAACACAGGAAAGGTAAAAGGAGCATTGCCCTAAAATCCTAAGTGTTCAATCTTGGAAGAAAAAGTTAACTTAATCCTTTGGTAGGCAAAAATACCCAAGCTATTTAGAACCCAGCCAAGCAGTGCAAGGGTGGGGATATTTACTTCATCGTTTGGTTGAGAGTATATTTTTATTGTAAGTTATTGCATAACAATATTTAATTTGTGCAGCTAATGGGTTAAAACCCCTAAAGAACCTATAAGAATGTATGCCATTAAAAACTCCACTTCTGCCTCCCTCTCCTTGTCAGCTGCTGCCTTTGTGCAGACACCAGCAACCTCAGACTGCATGCTCCCTGCAGGAAGGAGGAGCTGCTATGTATATGAAGAGCTACTTGGCTGCTCACTTGTTTTTACCCAAGGCTATTTCATCATTTTAATTCCTCAGGACAGAATAACCCTTACAAAGCAAAAGGCAATATGACATGATTAGATGCAAAGTTACAGCTGAACAATTCATTTAATCTATTTATAAGCTTCCCTCGTAGCTCAGTCAGTAAAGAATCTGCCTGCAATGCAGGAGACCCGGGTTCGATTCCTGGGTCGGGAAAATCCCCTGGAGAAGGAAATGGCAACCCACTCCAGTATTCTTGCTTGGAGAATCCACTGGACAGAGGAGCCTGGCAGGTTACAGTCTGTGGGATCGCAAGAGTCAGACATGATTTATCGACTAAACCACCACCACCATTTATGAGCTACTGTGTAGCACATTGGGGTTTCCCTGAAAACAAACACCACAACTGTTACTGGGGCCCAGAATTACTGGGGCCCAAAATTGCTGGCCAGTTAACAGCCTACCAAGCCAGAGAGCACCACACAGAGGGTGCCTACAAGCCTTAAAGGCTTATCAAACCTGCAGCACCGACTCAATGGACAGGAGTTTGAGGAAGCTCAGGGAGTTGGTGATGGACAGGGAAGCCTGGTGTGCTGCAGTCCATGGGGTTGCAAAGAGTCAGACACGACTGAGCTACTGAACTAAACTGAACTGAAAGATGAATCCCCCGAAACCATCTGCAGGTGACTCCAAGGATGTGAGACTCTTAGGGTGCAGTATTCTCCTAGGGGCTGCACCCAAACCTAGGTGGCAAAAGGAAGTTTGTGGAAATTCCCAAGAATCCCCTCTGAGATTCTGAAACGGGAAGATCTCTTAAATAACTCACCTTTTCTCCTCTTACCTCCACCCCAACCCCTCCACATCTTCTGAAGGCCCTGCTTCCACAGCCTGAGAACAACGCACTGAATGGAGGAGGTGAGCTAGATTAGCAAAGGAGCAACACGCCAGCCTGTGTGAGCCAAGGACTCACAAGCATTTTCTTATCTGATCCTCAAAATAACCCCAAGAAGTAGGGATTATTAATACCTCTATTTTACAAACAACAGAAAGCTTCAAGAAATGAAGGTACCTGTCTGCAATTCTGCAGATAGAATAGGCAGGACTTTAACCTACACAAGTCTGACTTTAATGCCCATGCTTTTTCGACATCAAGATGCCTTTAGAATCAGGTAGCTCCGGTGTCACCCCTTCCGTGCAGCCCTCTTTACACACCTCCCAGCTCTAACTCTCCTATGCCCTCAGTGTATTCTGGTGGCACTGTTAACGCAAGTCTGTGTGTCTGATGCACAGTAAGGCCAAACTGAAATGTTGGATTTGGAGCAGAGAAAGGTTTATTGCAGGGCCATGCAAGGAGTCAGCTCTTGCCTTAAAACTCTGAACTCCTCTAAGGGTATCAGCAAAGCATTTTTTAAAGCCAGGCAAGGGAGAGGGTGTCAGGGTACAGGATCAGAACAGGCACAATTCTCTGACTGACTGACGATGAGGGAATAGGATGGTGTCACAGGGGTTAACTTTTTCAATTCTTAGACTCCAGGAGGTCTGGGGCTATGTGCTCAAGGTCCTCAAGTAGTTAACATCTTCAATTTGGCTGAGGAGGGGTTTCACATTTGCAAAACAACTCAGGAAATTTGCATCAAATACAGTTATCTAGGTACTTCAGAGAGGAGCTAAAGCAGAGGATGTGGGGTGGGGGGAGCCCTGGCAAGGCCCTCAGTCCTCTCCAACCTCTTTGCCATCCCATGGACTATAGCCCACCAGGCTCCTCTGTCCATGGGATTCTCCAGGCAAGAATACTGGAGTGGGTTTCCATTTCCTCTTCCAGGGGATCTTCCTGACCCAGGGATCGAACTCACATCTCTTGAGTCTCCTGCATTGGCAGGTGGATTCTTTATCACTGCACCACCACTGGGAAGCACCATTAGTTTGCCTAATAATATCTTAAAGGCCTCAGTGTATATATATATTTGAGTGCTCCTCTAGGAAACCTTGGAAAGCAGTTTCTGTTTATATGATCATAGGCTTTCAGGTGCCCATCACAGGGCTGGTGCAGAACAGGTTCTTATTAATATTGGTTGGACTGAGGCAAAATTTGCCTTTTAAAAAATTCTTTTTATTGAAGTGAGATTCACATAACAAAATTAACGATGACTCTGTGACTTTGTTATACAAATCTTACTTCTTCAGTGAAAAGAACTGAATTAAGTGGCATTTAGTACCTCCACAATGTTGTGCAACCCATCATCATTATCTAGTTTGAAAGCATTTTTGTCACCCCAAAAGGAAACCCCATACCCATTAGACAGATATCCCCCATTTCCCTCTCCCTGACCCCCTGACAATCACTATTCTGCTATTTCTATAGATTTACCTATTCTAAATATTTCATATAAATTGAATCACATAATATGCAACCTTTTATGTCTGTTTTTTCCCACTTAGCATAATGTTTTTGAGGTTTATCCATGTTACAGCAGATTGTGTTAGTGAGGGTTTTCCAGAGAAACAGAACCAATAGGTAATAGATATCTCTATTGCCTATCTATCTATATATCTACCATCTATATACATATAGAGAGAAATTATGAGGAATTGGCTCAAGCAATCTTGGAGGCTGAGAAGTCTCATGATTACCCATATGTAAGTTGGAGACCCAGGAAAGCTGGTAGTGCAATCAGTCTAAGTCCAAAAACCTGAGAACCAAGAGAGTGTTCTGTAAGGTGTAGTCTGAGTCCAGGGGCAGGAGAAGACTGATTCTGGAGTTTAGTTAGGCTGAGGAGAGCAAATTTTTTGTTTTGTTCAGGCAACTCGGATGCTAATCTCATTTGGAAACACACTTACAGACACATCCAAAAACAATGTTTACCATGACCCAGTCAAGTGGACACACAAAACTAACCATCATTAATATACCTAAACTTCAGTCCTTTCTGCGGCTGAATAATATTTCATTGCATGGAAATATCACATTTTCTTTATTTGTTCATCTGGTGATGGACACTGTATGATGGAACCCAGTAGGTCTGACTCCAGCACATTCCTTTGTATTAGTGCTCTTTTCTAGTACTTTTTAAATGTGTTCCATAGGATTATCTATGAGGGCATTGGACTAGGGGGATGGTAGACAGAGCCAAATGGATGTAGCCCAGGCCTCACTTCAGTTTTAACTGGAGTAGCTCTGATGTGTCTATTTTATATAATGCAGTTCTACTTAAGATTTCTATTTTTAAAAAAAGAAAATACATAGGATTTTAGAAAACACTCTTCCTCAGTTATTTACACATGGTCTAGAGACCTCTTTCCCTATTCTTCTGTTTGGCTGATACCTTCTTAAGGTCACAGTAGTATCATTACTTCCTCATAGATACCATGATTACCCTTTATCCTGTTCTGTGCTCTAGGTGATTGTGTACTTATTTTTCATGATCACTCAGTGAAGATCTGCCTGCTCTATTAGATTGCAAGTTCCCAGAGTGCAACAATCATGACTGTGTGGTTTATGAGCCTGGCCCCAGCACATAACACACATCCTGGCATGTAGTAAATGCCTAAAATGTGCTTGTGGAGTGCTTGAATGACTGTCACATGGGATAAACCACCACGTGGCTAGGAGACAGTGGGATTGAGTTGTGTTTTAGCAAATCCTTGCCTTCTTATCTCAAAAGGAGGATTGAAGATGGGGCAATCAGGTCTTGCCTGAAATATAGATATTGTGAAGCAGGCAAGACTTCCAGCTGCCTCACAGATTATACTAAGGAATCAAGCTCTCCATCAGTCCGCATTTAAAGGTCCATTCTGTGACTTGGGACTATATCAGCAGTACCCTTTGTGGTACCAGTAACACTCAGAACGAAGAGGAAAAGTTAAAATTTTACATAACCTCCTGCTCATTCTGCCTCTGTAATTCAGCTTGCTCCTTGCAAAGTGTGGATCACATAGGTCTCAGAAAGTGGGGACTCACAATGCTAGGAACTGGAGCTTATCTCAGTCACCTTTGTCCTGCTCTTTGCAATTGCCCAGCCCCTGCAAACCCACAAACCCACTTAATCATGCCTGCCCGGTGTATTAAAACTCTGTAACCCCTTTGTTTAGGGCTCAGAGCTTGGAGTGTTAACTCCTCTGGGCCCACCAGTGTAATAAATCTGAGTTCTCCAACTCTCCGAGTGTGGTGTTGGTTTCTTGAGTCTGGTTTCTGCAACAAGAGTGCTTTCTTTGTCCTGAGATCCAGTTGAGGTCCAACAGTTTGAATCAAACCTGGATTCAACTACTGGGGCAGTCAGTCAGAGGGCAGGCCAGTCCAGGGCCTGGCCACAACTCCAGCTATGTGGAATCCTCTGGGCAAGTTGTTGTCTCCAAAGAGTCTTAGGCTTCAGCTACTTCAGGGGCACAGATATGTACCAGCAAAGGCACTACCATACTGGCTTGCAGCTTGAGGTTGAGTGTCACTCTAATGGAGCTCAGGAAGTTTCATACCAGTAACCTGAGCAAAATACTCCAGAGCCTAGCAGTCTTGGGATAGTTCAAAACCATGCATCAAGCAAGGCCAGCTGTGGGTACTCGACTTGTTGCTTTCTGCCAGCATCTCCTAGGAGGCTACCCCTGGAAGAAGCAAAGAGAGCAGAGGACTGTTGCAAGGGCTGGTGATCATGGGTATGGTTGTGATGAGGGCTCATTAGAAGGGTCCCTTTTGAAGACTCTGCTTCACCCTGCTCACCTCATCCATGAAGGATGAATGAGACAAGAAGCATGTCACTTGGTCCCAACTCAGCTTGGAACTTTGAGAAATCAGAGGGACTGCCAAGAAAATGACAAAAAGCTTTCCACTCTTTTCTTCCTTTTCTGACTTTGCTCATGGAAGTTCCTAAGAGGAGCTGGCAGGAAGGAATGAAGGGGAAACACAAGGCTGGCAGAGAGCAGAGACATGTAGTCAGACAGGCCTAGATTGCATTTCCAAATCTATAATTGATGAGGAAACACAGGACAAGTCAACTCCTCCTTTATGAGTTTTAAATTTCTCATCCACAACATGAATATGACTCTATCTTTCAGCAATGTTGTGGTCACTGAACAAAAAAATAATATGCCTAGCAAGGTGTCTGGTATATACAAAGTAGTCAACAAATGTTAGCGTTTCTATCCCATCCCATAGGCCCAGCTTGTGAGGCAAGAAAAGTTCTTAGCAAAGATGAAGGCAGCATCTGTGTCGCCTTCCCCCAAAAGTAGTTGTTCAAACAGATAATGCAGCTATACCATGAGTTCCTTTTACAACCTCTCTGCATTTCTTCTCTACTCTCTTACCAGTTCTCACTTTCTCAGCCCTCTTTCAAGCAAGTCTGGCCTTTCTATCACTTCCTTATACAGGTCTTCCAAAGAGTGAAATTCTTAAAGAAAAACATTGGGATAAATGAGGAGTTTGGGTTTTATATATACACACTACTATATATAAAATAGATAACAAACAAGGTCCTACTGTATAGTACAGGGGACTCTACTCAATATTCTGTAATAACCTAGATGGGGAAACAATGTATGTGTATAAATGAATCACTTTGCTATACACCTGAAACCAACACATCATTGTAAACCACCTATGTGTATGTGCTTGCTCAGTCGCTAAGTCATATCTAACTCTTTGCAATCCCATGGATTGTAGCCTGCCAGGTTCCTCTGTCCATGGGATTCTCTAGGCAAGAATACTGGAGTGGGTTGCCATGCCCTCCTCCAGGGGATCTTCCCGACCCAGGAATAGAATCCACGTCACCTGCATCTCCTGCATTGCAGATGGACCCACTGAGCCACCTGGGAAGCCTGCATACCAACAATACTCCAATATAAAATAAAAATTAAATTAAAAAAAGAAAGTGCAAAATCTGCATGAAAAATTAGAATCTTCTATTAAAGAAAAAATCATAATTTATAAAATAAAATAAAGTGTATGTCAAATTAATATATTCAAACAGATGAAATGATATTAAAGGAAATCATGTCATTGCATATCAATCTTCTTTGAAATAATGGATTTTAAAAAGTAATAAATGTTCAACAGCAGACAGCTAGATAGGATCTTAATTCATAACTGGTGAAAATGTGAAATAACACAAGAATTCTGAAAAACAACATGGACATTTATAATAAAAGTGACAATTACAAACTATTTTCTTCTCATATGTGAATCTTGTGGGAATTATACTCTAAGAAAGTAAGCCAGAATAATTTTAAAAACTAATATGAAGCATTTAATTTGTTGTAAAGTTTCAGTAAAAGCGCATATTATTTAATAAACAATATTTAATAACTATAAAATATACAATTGGCAATAATACTTATGAAAAATGTGTTTAGATATGGAATTTTAGATTTAACATAATAAAAAATAAAAGCTGGAGGGGGATTGTGGGAAAAAATCTGATACCCATAAAGATTAAATAAAAGTAATTTTTCATTACTTCCTAATAAAATTGAGTCAGAAAAGTAGTAGAAAGAGCAATAAAATCACCAGAATCATAATAAAGCCAATATAGTTAAAAGGAATCTTACAGACTTTTGAAGTTTAATAGTGCCACTGATTAGAATTGTTTAAGCAATTGAATAGAATGTGTATATAACTTTTTCTAAATTTTCTAATAAAAACTAATTTATAAAACAAACAAAAACATTGGCAGGGACTAACATTCTCCTAAGTGCAGTTTCACATTAAATGTAAGAATCACACCTTGCTTCTGCTTTTACACCTCTGGTAGTTCACTGCCCACTGAAGCAGCCCCTCCCATTTTGGAGTAGCTTCAGCTTTATCTATTCTAAAGAAGGAACCCAGATATTAGCAGATGTGATCCAGCTGCTGAGAATCTTTTCGAAGCCTCAGTTGGGCACACCTGGGCTGATAAAGGAACTGAATATTTGAAATGGCACAGTGAGGGAAAAATTCAGAAAATCTGTTGAACAAGGAATTGGAGGAGCCATGAAAAAGTGACAAAGGAGGGAACAATCTCAGAACAAAACAAGTTTCAATGACTGAGGACAACAGGCTGGGTCTCTGGTGGCTGCGGCTAAAAAAGGGAAATGGGAGAGGAAGAGAAGTGTGTGTACACACAGGCATGTACACTGTTATCCAAAAAGAGAGTTGGAAAAAAGGTACTAGACGTTGCCCTCAGAGTCTAACCTCTGGATTGCCCCTTTAGAGCCTGTAGCACTCCTGGCAGGCCTATATATCAGTTTACCAATGCTGGTCATACCCAAAAGCTTTGCCTTCTGACCTCAAGATCCATTTGATTTCTGCCTTGCTCTGTGGTATGACTATGCCCTGAAACACACCAAGATGATACACACTGGAAGTGGTAGCTCAACTATCTCTATACTTGGAGAGTAAAGGCTACATCTGACCTAGACAGGTTTTGAGGTTTTAGCTATATCTCAGACACATCTGTCTGAAGGGAAAGCTGTCCAGAGTGATGGAGCTGAGGACAGAAACTATTAAATTTGTTTCTTCCATTTTTGACACTCTCTCCTCTCCTTCCAGCTAATATCTCTAGGACCATAAGTACTACTACCCAAGAGAGAACAGTTCCATCTTTCTTTGGTGATTAGTACTAGTACTGGAGTTTGGTTTCCTACACATTATTCTGATATGTCAAAACTATCCCCAAAGAGGTGTTTGTTGGAGCAGCCTGAACGTTTTTCTGGAAACAGTGAGTGCATAAACACTTTATATGAACCACATGTACTTTGAAAGTGCTTATAAAAGCATTCTCCAGTTTAAAAAAAATCAATAAACTTGCATTAAATATTGATGTCAAATGGTTTCCTGATACTCTGAGTGTAAACAAGTTTTTGAACATCATGCATTACCAGTGATTGTTGCTTCAAGTCAAGATAATGAAATGCTACAGATACTCTCATCTAAACAAAGGAGTACAGTGCGGGTGTTTAGATGTTTTGTGTCCTTGCCTAGAATGAGTGCTTCACCAAAATGGACATGATTTTCTAAAAAGCAATTAACAGTTGGGATTGCTGTTAATCCCACAATTGTTAATCCCCAATTGTTAATCCCACAATTAACAGTGGGATTGCTTTTGCAAGTTCAGACCTTAAATGAACTACAGCGGGCCTACATTCCCAGTTTGTCACAAATTCTAAACTTTTAAGATCAGTTTTTTAAAGTGCTGATAAAAACACTGACTGGATTGTCACTTTAAAATAACAGTTTTTATTCTTTTAGGGTTATTATTCTAGCAAGAATCACTTAACTCTAAGTATCACCTACAATTCTCCTTTATGACTAGATATTAGCTTTTTAAAAGCATTAGTGTCTCAAGTATAAGCATGTAAGTCCCACCCAGCTCTGTTTTTACTAGGTGTATAATATTAATACCAAGGACTTCCCTGGGGGCTCAGTGGTAAAGAACCTGCTTGCCAGTGCAGGAGATGTGGGTTCGATTCCTGGATCAAGAAGATCTCCTGCAGAAGGAAATGGCAATCCGCTCCAGCATTCCTGCCTGGAAAATCCCATGGACAGAGGAGCCTGGTGGCTACTGTCCATAGGGTCGAAGAGTCAGACACAACTTAGCCACTACACAATAACATACTACTAAGAGAGTCATTCTACCTTCAATGTGAGCCTCAGTTTTGTCTTATCAGAGTAGAGAAAACCCCACCTACACTTTAGAATTATCAAGAAGAGTGAAGGGGATATAATTTGCAAAGCATCTATTAATAGAATATAGCACTTGGCTCATAGTAGTGCTCAATAATACTAGTTGTTTTCATTTTTATACAGTTTACAAGTGTATGTTTTATTAAACAAGTCAGGTCACAGTGCAATATGACCACTACTTTTAAGCACTGATGAAAACTGAAACAGCTCATTGTGGTTTCTACATATTTTGCTTTCTTCTTCTAAGGGATCTATTTTTAGTTGAATAATATCCAGAAGGATCCAGAAATTCCTTTGATTAAGGGTTGTCTGTTTTCTACTGATCTATATTTGATGTAGTTTATTTTTGGAACTTAAGCCTAAACATCATGATGTGTCATTCTATTTTAACTTTCAAGACAAAGGAATAAGGTGCTTGCTTGTATTTTCGAGGGGTTCAACTTTAAAATGTTCCTGAGAAGTGCTATGAGCATTTTTTGATAAATGTAGAGCCTAGTATTAAAGTCACACAGTGAAATGAGAGAGAGCATTGTTCATAGAAATTTGCCATGACATGAGATGCAAGGGAAAGACTTGCTGAGCTCAAGATAGCCAGCACATGTTCTATGGGCTCACTCTAACCTCTACTTCATACTCATAGACAAGAAGGAGAGCAATACAAGGGGCAGGGGTGATAGGAGTGGAACTTGGACCACAAAGTAATCAAGGAGAGAAAACTGAGCCTCTGCAACCAGCCAGGGGGAGGAAATTCAGTGACAGAGAAGACTATGCAATGCACTTCAGTAGGAGCTGGCATTCTAGAAAGGAGGGAGGCTGACAAAGTATGTGATGGTGAAAATATTTCAGTCCTAAAATTCCACTGGATGGAAGGATAATCAACACAAGTTGGGGGTTGGAGAGCTAGGAGGAAATAGTGAATATTAGCTAGCCAGGGTCCTGGTTTTCATACCTGGTTTTCATACCTGGTTTTCATACATTCATGCTATGAATGCATGAGTCAATGAGAACCCAGGACAGGATGTCAGAAGCTCTGGTTCCTGCTCTCAGTCCTGCCACTCACTCACTAGCTGTGGGACACCGGACAAATCCTTTGTCTTCTGTTGCCCTATCTGTAAACTGAGACTTTGAATAAGATCATCTATAGAGGGCCTTCCAAGTTTATCACCATTCTGTGTTTTTTCAACCCCAGAAGATAAAAACACATAGATATGAAAACAGACTTTTTGTGGTTATTTGTTTCTCCTCTCTGAGTAAAGATCAGGGCTTTTTCTATGTTAAGAACCTTGGGCAAACACTGCTTATGTAGAATTCAGCAAACAAATAAATTTAAATACTTCCCACCACCCCTTTGATTTCTGCATAAACTGTGACTTCAGTGCACCAGCAGAGGCTTGAATAGCTTGGATTTCTTAGGCCTCGCCAAATCAAGCTTAAGTGCTTGAGCTTGGACATGTTTTCGAAGACACCCCTGGACAAGGAATCCGAGCTCGGCCACGATGGTGTAAGCACGGAGGTGCTGGAGCCTCTCCCACTGATTTCAGCACTTCTCTGAAGAGTTGGGCAAATGTTCAAGTGTGAAAGTTCCCATCGAATCCTGATCTTTTTAGCGGAGTTGTATTTTCAAAGCAAGCTCAAGACCACAGGGGTTGCTGGGCTGAGTGTGAATGATCAAATTCCAAGTAAACAGTCTCATCCCCAAGGCTTCATTCCTCTTTCTTCCTCTGGGTTTTGCTATCCATTTGGAAACTGCTCTTTCATTTGGTCTAGCGGACCCCCTTCTGAGCCAGAACCCTTTGTTTTAGTCAGTGTGTGTTCCGGGGATATGAAAGTGTGCATTAACTTCACTGTTCGTCATTGCCAAGGTGTTGTTTGAAGTTGCTAACTTTCCCTTCAGTGGGTATGCTAAATGCAAACAGAATGAAAAAGACCATCATTCCCTCCTAATTCTCCAACTAGGCTGAGTGAAAGTGACACAGTTGGGAGTGACAGAAGGTGACAAGAGGCAGCTGGGGCAGCAGCTGCTGCCGCGCCAATATAATGACACTCTTGTCCGGCCTTGGGCCTCGTTGTCCAGTTCACACCCTACAGTTAGAATTCTGAAGTTCTATCTTACCCAGAGGGGAGACCATGCACCCTGGATTTTCCAGGAGAATTCCCTTTGTGAGTGTTCTGTCCCATTCATATACTTGTGTCTTAATTTCAGATTTGAAAAAGTGGTTTCTGTATCCATTCCATCAGTGGCAGGACTAAAATTCTCAACAAGTACACTGTTTTAATTTTGGATAAGTCTAAATAATTGGGTCATGAATAATTAAAAAATTTTCCTCCTTCTGTGGTGCATGTATGCATGTTAAGTCACTTTAGTCATGTCAGACTCTTTGCAACCCTATAAGCTATAGTCCGCCAGACTCCTCTGTCCATGGAATTCTCCAGGCAAGAATACTTGGGTTGCCATGCCCTCCTCCAGGGGATCTTCCTGGCCCAGGGATCAAACCTTCATCTCTTACATTGCCAGCATTTGCCAGGGGGGTTCTTTACAACTAGTGCCACCTGGGAAGCCCCCCTTCTGTAGTACATACTTGCAGGCTTGGGAGGTAAGTGGAGACTTGTAGGAGTTTATATCTATTGTAAAATGCCCTTCCTAGGGCAGTCAAGTGAGAATGGGTAATATCTCCAGACTGTGTTCATGGAGTACTGTCCATTGGCATTGAAGTTTTGAGACATAGAACTTCAGAGCTACAAGGAACCTCAAGGATCATCTCACTTCCACCTTTTATAGATAACATCACTGAGGCTCAAAAGGAGAAGTAATTTGTCCAAGGCCAAATACCAAGTCAGTGGTTGAGGTGGGATTCACACATGCACTTTCTGTTAAACCTGCCAGTAGTTTTCAAACAAAATGGACAAGGTCCAAGAGATGAAAGAAGTATAGGGATATGAGCTAAGAAAGGGCTTGAGACTTAGAAACCATCAAAGGCAGAAAGGCTGTCCTTCCTTGGTGGACTATTCCCATCAGGAGCAGCTAAAGAGAGCTGAGTATGGAGCTATGTGCCCAGAAGAGATGAGACAGATTCAGTGCTATGGACAGGACCTTCACACTGTTCAGGGAAATTGATGAGGAGCCTGGGAAAGGGATTTGTTTTTCTAGACACTAACGATGCAAAAGGAAATGGCTCTGCCTTGATGAAACCATGGAAGACACAGGCTGTGATGGCAAGGAAGCTCAGGGAGACCCTGAGGTGAGATGACAAGGGGGGTCAACTGGCCCAAGTGGGTAACAGGGACGGCTTGGAGGAGCATAAGTAAGATTTGAGACTGAGTCACTAACACGGAACTATTCTGTACAGAATACAGTCACTTAGATTCCACCAATAGGATATTTACTCTTCAGGTAGCAGCTCCTGAGCCTGTTCATCACTTTATAAGAGGAGACCATGTAGTATAGTGGGAAAGAGTGGAGAGTGTGATGTTGGACAGGTTTGAATCTGTATTCTGGCCTTACCTCTTGTGTGACACTGGACAAGTCGCTGACCTTCTCTAAGCCTCATTTTCTTTGTCTTTAAAATGCAAGGAACTCTAAAAGATTTTTGACAAGTTTCCAATAAAATAAGACTTGGGAGAGTGCCTTGAACATAGCATGCACTCATACATGCTAGCTGTTATTAATAATGATCAGCTGAGAGTGAAAAGGGGCTTCCCAGGTGGCACTAGTGGTAAAGAACCCATTGCCAATGCAGGAGATGTAAGAGACACGGGGTCAGTTCCTGGACCAGGAAGATCCCCTGGAGGAGGGCATGGCAACCCACTCCAGTATTCTTGCCTGGAGAATTCCATGGACAGAGGAGCCTGGCAGGCTATAATCCATAGGATCACAAAGAGTTAGACATGACTGAAGCAACTTGGTGCACATGCATGAGAGTGAAAGGGTCCACAGATTTCAGGCACAAAGTGGCTTGGTTCACTAATGTATCCACTTTTCTTTGATGAAAGTATGAGAGCACTTTCTCTCTCTGATGTACACTCTCCTGATCTATAAAATGAATACAACAATAGCAATAACAATGCCTTAGTGTTGGTATCAGAGTCATACAGATGTGGGTGCAGTGTCTGATTCGTCAGGGTAGTAGTCATTACTAAACTAGGCTCAGAGTTTTCATAGATGAAAGAAAAAGGAAGAGCCAAATACAAGGACCCTGATCTTTTTCACCTTTTCCTCAAATGGTGGTAGTGTAAAGATGCTAATCCAACTACAGAAACATGGCAGAGACTGTCCTCAACAGGAATCTCTAAGATAGTTACAAATGCCCCTCTTCCTCTTTGGTTTGTTTAGAGTTGACCAGCATTCCCAGAAGAATTGCAAGCTCCTCTTGTACACCTCCCAAGGCTTCTCACACCAGAATCACACCTAAGGTGGCCACAACAACACTTACCCTGTGGTTCCATCAACCATGTTTGATGGTGGTTTCATGAATCATCTCCAGAGGCCTTGCATCAGAGAGCCCACTTCCACCTCTAGTACTTGTGTTTAGAGTCCATAAACATCAATAGAGCCCCTACTGTGTGTAAGACTTTATACCTGACTCAGAGCAGATACTCAAATATTCATTGATGGATTGATTAATTGATAACAGTGATTACCAGAGTTAATACAACATTCTCTACCTTCAAGGTACTGACATCTAGTGGGAAAGATTGATTCATACAAAGTTAGTTTGCAGTTAATCTCTGATAAAGGTTATGTAAAAAGTACAGAAAGTGCAATTGGGACTAATTTCAACTGGAGGAAACTGAGAAAGCTCTTAAGAGAAGGAAGCATTTGATATAGACCTTGAGGCTAACTGAGATTTTGACAGCCAAGGGAAAGGATATTTCAGTCACAGAGAAGAGCAACTACAAGAAAGGAAGAAAGCAAGACGTTCTTATTGGTAAATGATAAATAGTGGAGTGTGTGTGTGTGTGTGTGTGTGTGTGTGTGTGTTCTCCCACATATGCGTGTGCATGTGTCCTGGGGTCAGATCATGGAGAACCATGATGGCCATGCAAATAATTTTGATCTTCACTTATGTGATAGGGGTCTGGGGAAGATTTTGAGAAAGGGAATGATGGGATTAACTAAATATTTTGAATTTTATTATGAGATAATGACACTTCAAAATCACTCAGACGTGTTTTCTACCATCACTAAAACTGCTAGGGTCAGGAGAAAAATTAGAAAGCTACTGGAGTTGGTTCACATAAACAATCAACTGAAGAAAACAACTTTGAAGAGAAAGTTAATTGACAACTTCTGGGAACTGGACTCCCAGTCTGATGACCAACATCTACCCTGGTAACATCAACATCATCCTTTTTTTAATGTGACACTAGCTGTCAACAACAGGATCCATACCTGCTGCACCAGAGGCTACTTCTGGCAGTGTCCACCAAACATTAACATTGACATTCAGCTTTATTTGAACTAAGTTTGAAAGAAAGGACTGCTCTCTAAGGTCCATTAGAGGGAATGCATCACAGATGAAGATGATAACACTGGTCTGAATTTCACAAAATACAGTTTCTGCCAGGTGTTATTCATTTCAACATTTAAAAAGGGTTCTGGGATCAAATAAGTATGGGAAATTAACAGCCAAGAAAAGTTTAACTATTTCCCTTGCTATAGAAACTCTTAGAACCTTCCCTATGTTCATATGTATTGTGACTCAAGAATCAAGAATACACAGCATTTTCCACACTTATTTGATCTCAGAGCTCTTTGTTTTTGGATCAGCACATGGGACAACAGTTCTTTGGAACTCATGCTGGGTAATGCTGTTGCAGAGAACTGGATTAGATTCAAAACAGCATTTGAGGTTTAGGTCTTACAGATCACTGATGAAGGTGTTTGCTATAGTTTGTGTCTCCTCACAATTCATATGTAGAAACCTAGAAACCTAATCCCCAATGTGAGGGTATTTGGAGGTAGGTTATTGAGAGATGACTGGATCATGAGGGTGGAGCCCTCACGAATGGGATTAGTGCCCTTATAAAAGGCACCATGGAGAGCTCCCTTAGCCTTTTGGCTGTGTGAGGACACAGAGATAACAGCCATCTGTGAACCAGGAAGTGGGCTTTCACCAGAATTAGCTAGTGCCTTGATCTTGGACTTCCCAGTCTCCAGAACTATGAGAAAAAAGTGTTTGCTGTTTATAAATTACCCAATCTATATTTTTCTGTTATAGCAGCCTGAATGGACTGAGACAATGTTCTTATGTAGAGCAATTTCTACCCAGCTGCTCTCTGCTTCCTAGCATCAACTAGAACAACTCTATTATACTAATTTCAGTATGTAAGTTTTGAAGACTAACTTCATCCTTGATTTTTCCAGGCAAACAATGCATTGTCTAACATTCTCTTTCCAGTCCTCTTATTTGATCTATTGCAACAATCTCTATGGAGAAGGCAATGGCACCCCACTCCAGCACTCTTGCCTGGACAAGCCCATGGACGGAGGAGTCTGGTGGGCCGCAGTCCATGGGGTCACTAAGAGTTGGACATGACTGAGTGACTTCACTTTCACTTTTCACTTTCCTGAATTGGAGAATGAAATGGCAACCCACTCCAGTGTTCTTGCCTGGAGAATCCCAGGGACAGGGGAGCCTCATGGGCTGCCGTCTATGGGGTTGCACAGGGTCGGACACGACTGAAGCGACTTAGCAACAATCTCTAACATACCTTATGTCTATGTTGTCTCCTCTTTCCAAGTTGTCCTTAAATATCATCCATTCCTAAAACATCAATCTGATTGTGTTGTTACTCTGCTCAGAGTTATGATGACTTCCTCATACTTACTTTAAAAAGTAGCTGTCTATGGCATTCAAAGCCCATCCAACTCAGGCTTCAATCTATCTTAGCAACTTTCTTTTGAGTTCCTCTGTCTCTCCCAACTTACATTATTGCCACGTTGTAATCAAACCTGTCCACTTACTGTTCTCTCCTAATCTCCACTCTTTAAAACTTGTTACCTCCATCATTCTACAAAATCTGTTCTTTTTCAAGGAAAACCCAGTTCGAATACTTCTTCCTCCGTTAAACTTTCCCCTGATTGTATGCAAAGAAAGGGATTACTCTGCCATTTGATCTGAAGCACACTGAGTTCATAAAAAAGCATTGATACTGGTACATCCTACTGTTATTTGTATATGGGTTCAGAACCTTGTCTTGCTACTTCCTATGGCAACCCACTCCAGTATTCTTGCCTGGAGAATCCCATGGACAGAGGAGCCTGGGCAGTACAGTCCACGGGGTCGCAAAGAGTCGGACACGACTGAGCAACTTCACTCACTCACTTAGAGTGAGTCTTGCTACTTCCTAGCTGTATGAGATTGGGTAAGTCACTTTATCTTTTGAAAAATGGGACAATCTAGTTTCTACCAATAGGATTGTCATGAAGATTACCTGAAGTAATACATGCAAAGCAGCTGGCTAACTTAATCAATGCCAATTTCCCACGTTGTATCATAATCTTAAATTGTAGGCTTCTTGCAGAAAGTAACCAACCCTGATTCCTATGCAAACCAGGTACCTAGCTCAATGTCTGGCCCTGACAAGCACCTATGTTTTTGAGTGAATTGATGAGATTGGATGTGTGCTCTCTTGCCACCCTGCGGTATTGTGAAGCCAGGATGAAGCTACACTACCAGGCTAAACACACAGTTCTCTTACCTATGGCTCATCACTGCCCTTTAGTTTCAAGCATGACTGCTTGGAAGTTAGAGGATAAAGTCAGTTCTAATTTTAAAAATAACTTGGAAAAAACAACTCATTAAGACACAAATGAAGTCTCACTATAGGACAATGTGTCAATCCTGAGTCATATCGAAATTAATCAAAATGTCTTATTTTATATTCAGCTATCTACATAATTTTCCCTTTATTGTCACAGTTTTATTTTCAAAGAGCAGATGTTATTCTCTTTGATAAATTGATCAAGACTGCCACCTATTCGCTATTCGGTTGAAATGCCTCACATGTGGCAGTCTTCCCATACTCACTAAAATCTAGCAAGTTCCTTCTGAGAAATTGTCCTTCACCTCAGTGGATCCAGTGAGCTTATCTGGGGATGGGCTTGAGGATAGGGTGTGGGTCAAAGATCAACTCTTCTGATAAATGAAAAAATGTAATCTCACTGAGATACACACAGAGGAGTTTAAAGTAATAAGCCTAAATACTAAAAACATCTCTGCATGATTATTCTCTAATTACAGTTGCCAGATAACATAGAAATTTGAAAATCAGATAAACAATCAATAATTTTTAAAATACAAGTATGTACCAAATATTGCATAGAACAAACTTACATGACAGTTTTCACTGTTTACCTGAAATTCAAACTTAACTGCACACCCTGTATTTTGAGTTGCTAAATATGGCAACCCTGTTTACATGTCCCTGTCCCTATCCACTCTCGACCCTGAGGACCGCCAGCTTTGTGTCCTGGGAAGCTGATCAGAGATTGCAAAACTTGGGCTTCCTTGGCTCCCTGGCTTTCATTTGACTTTGGCCAATGGAAAGTGCTGGGATGAGATATAAGGGTGAAAGGAAAAAGAAGCCAACTACATTCCTCTCTCATTCATGCTTCTGGTAGTGACTACATTCATAATTAGTTATAAATCCTGCTGGTAGCATCTACTGCATGGTTCCAAGTTCTCTCCAGTTCTGGTCATTCCATTCCTTCCACCTGTCCCTTCAGGCTTAGAGATGAAAGGACTTCCCACAGTCATAAATTCCTGGTGCTTCAGCATCCCATCAGTTCAGTCATTCAGTTGTGTACAACTATTTGCAACCCCATGGACAGCAGCACACCAGACTTCCCTCAGTTCAGTTCAGTTCAGTCCTCAGTCATGTCCAACTCTTTGCAACCCCGTGAATAGCAACACGCCAGGCCTCCCTGTCCATCACCAATTCCCAGAGTTTATCCAAACTCATGTCCATCGAGTCGGTGATGCCATCCGGCCATCTCATCATCTGTCGTCCCCTTCTCCTCCTGCCCCCAATCCCTCCCAGCATCAGGGTCTTTTCCAATGAGTCAACTCTATGCATGAAGTGGCCAAAGTATTGGAGTTTCAGCTTTAGCATTAGTCCTTCCAATGAACACCCAGGACTGATCTGCTTTATTTTTTTTAATTAAATTTATTTATTTTAATTAGAGGCTAATTACTTTACAATATTGTTTTTGCTACGGGTGTACATGTGTTCCCAATCCTGAACCCCCCTCCCACCTGCCTCCCCATACCATCCCTCTGGGTCATCCCAGTGCACCAGCCCCAAGCTTCCTGTATCCTGCATTGAACCTGGACTGGCGATTTGTTTAGGATGGACTGGTTGGATCTCCTTGCAGTCCAAGGGACTCTCAAGACTTTTCTCCAACACCACAGTTCAAAAGCATCAATTCTTCGGCACTCAGCTTTCTTCACAGTCCAACTCTCACATCCATACATGACTACTGGAAAAACCATACCCTTGACTAGATGGACCTTTGTTGGCAAAGTAATGTCTCTGCTTTTCTTTTTTTTTTTTTGGTGCACTGGGACGACTCAGAGGGATGGAATGGGGAGGGAGGAGGGAGGAGGGTTCAGGATGGGGAACACATGTATACCTGTGGCGGATTCATTTTGATATTTGGCAAATCTAATACAGTTATGTAAAGTTTAAAAATAAAATAAAATTAAAAAAAAAAAAATGTCTCTGCTTTTCAATATGCTGTCTAGGTTGGTCATAACTTTCCTTCCATGGAGTAAGCATCTTTTAATTTCATGGCTGCAATCACCATCTGCAGTGATTTTGGAGCCCAGAAAAATGAAGTCAGCCACTGTTTCCACTGTTTCCCCATCTATCTGCCATGAAGTGATGGGACCAGATGCCATAATCTTAGTTTTCTGAATGTTGAGCTTTAAGCCAACTTTTTCACTCTCCTCTTTCACTTTCATCAAGAGGCTTTTGAGTTCCTCTTCGCTTTCTGCCATAAGGGTGGTGTCATCTCCATATCTGAGATTATTGATATTTTTCCCGGCAATCTTGATTCCAGCTTGTGCTTCTTCCAGCCCATCGTTTCTCATGATGTACTCTGCATATAAGTTAAATAAGCAGGGTGACAATATACAGCCTTGATGTACTCCTTTTCCTATTTGGAACCAGTCTGTTGTTGCATGTCCTGTTCTAACTGTTGCTTCCTGACCTGCATACAGGTTTCTCAAGAGGCAGGTCAGGTGGTCTGCTATTCCCATCTCTTTCAGAATTTTCCACAGTTTATTGTGATCCACACAGTCAAAGGCTTTGGCATAGTCAATAAAGCAGAAGTAGATATTTTTCTGGAACTGTCTTGCTTTTTTGATGACCCATCGGATGTTGGCAATTTGATCTCTGGTTCCTCTGCCTTTTCTAAAACAAGCTTGAACATCTGGAAGTTCACGGTTCACGTATTGCTGAAGCCTGGCTTGGAGAATTTTGAGCAGTACTTTACTAGTGTGTGAGATGAGTGCAATTGTGCGGTAGCTTGAGCATTTTTTGGCATTGCCTTTCTTTGGGATTGGAATGAAAACTGACCTTTTCCAGTCCTGTGGCCACTGCTGAGTTTTCCAAATTTGCTGGCATATTGAGTGCAGCACTTTCACAGCATCATCTTTCAGGATTTGAAATCACTCAAATCAAATAGCCCACAAAGTCTAGGGGCAAACTGACTCAGAAACATGTTTCTATAGGAGAAGGTGATTGCAAAGCCCCGTCCCTTGCTTTCAGCTTTCTTCCACTTTAAGCCAGTCCCTTTCCAATGCCATCAAAGCTTACTTTGTGGACAATTCTTCTGCAGTCTCCTCTCCTGTTTATGGTCTAGTGTCTGTCACTTTGAACAGAAGAATTTGCCTCTACCCTCCAGTGTGCCTGGCTCACTGACCCTGATCACGTGCTTTGACAATGGGGGCTATACCACTAGCTCTTCCTGCTCCAGACCCAAACCAGTCCCCTGACCCAGAACCACTAATTTGGCTAACTAGCCTCACTCACTGTGAGAAAGAGCTTTGGAAAATTTCTGTGAACCTCTAATTCCACAGAACTCTTGTTACCATAGCAACAAAAATAAGCTGACAGCTGCCTTCTAATCCCTGAGCCTGGTGAACATGGAAGTGATGGAGAAAACACAGACCTCTAGAGCAGGTGCCGAAATTCTCTCATCAGTTGGTTGAGGAGGGCAAAGCTGTTTACCCTGAGCTGTTGAGGGCTGATGCAGCCTCAGTTCTGTCCCGCTTTCCTGTAGAAAGAAAAATAGGGGCCACATATTAATAGTTAAACTGCCTCTATCGATCCCTGTGTTGGGAAGAGCCCCTGGAGAAGGGAAAGGCTACCCACTCCAGTATTCTGGCCTGGAGAATTCCATGGACTGTATAGTCCATGGGGTCACAAAGAGTCGGACACAACTGAGCGACTTTCACACACTTCATGTTACTGTGCCCACTAAGCAGATTAGAGTACAAAGCTCCAGGAAGTTTAAGAAATTTGACAAAATTCTATGACTAGGAAGTGATAGAGTTGAGAATTAAAGACAATTTTTTTTTGTTAAAATTTTTTTTAGATGGGGAAACAATGGAAACAGTGACAGACTTTCTTTTCTTGGGCTCCAAAATCACTGCAGATGGTGACTGCAGCCATGAAATTAAAAGACGCTTGCTCCTTGGAAGAAAAGCTATGACCAATCTAGACAGCACATTAAAAAGCAGAGACATTACTTTGCTAACAAAGGACTGTCTAATCAAAGCTATGGTTTTTTTCAGTTTTCATGTATGGATGTGAGAGTTGGACTGTGAAGAAAGCTGAGTGCTGAAAAATTGATGCTTTTGAACTGTGGTGTTGGAGAAGACTCTTGAGAGTCCCTTGGACTGCAAGGAGATCCAACCAATCAGTCCTAAAAGAAATTGGTCCTGAATATTCATTGGAAGGACTGATGCTGAAGCTGAAGCTCCAATACTTTGGCCACTTAATGCGAAGAAATAACTCACTGGAAAAGACCCTGATGCTAGGAAAGATTGAAGGCAGGAGGAAAGGGGATGACAAGAAAATGAGATGGTTAGATGGCATCACCACTCATGATGGACATGAGTTTGAGCAAGTTCTGGGAGTTGGTGATGGACAGAGAACCTGTCGTGCAGCAGTCCATGGGGTAGCAAAGAGTCAGATGTGACTGAGCGACTGAACTGACTGACTGATAGTTTTAAGCAGCATCACTTGTTTATGGACACCTAGGAAACGTGATTTGGTGGTGGTGGTGGGACTGGAAAGGAAGAAATTTACAGTGTACTTAACAGATTAAAAAAAAATTGTTAATAATCATAACAATAGCTAATAATTGCTCGCTCTGTGCCAAGCACAGTTTAAGCACTTAACATGTATTATTGTTTTTATTTAACCCTCACAAAAATTCTGCTGCTGCTGCTGCTAAGTTGCTTCAGTCGTGTCCGACTCTGTGCGACCCCATAGACGGCAGCCCACCAGGCTCCCCCTTCCCTGGGATTCTCCAGGCAAGAACACTGGAGTGGGTTGCCATTCCCTTCTCCAATGCATGAAAGTAAAAAGTGAAAGTGAAGGTGCTCAGTCATGTCTGACTCTTCGTGACCGCATGGACTGCAGCCTACCAGGCTCCCCCATCCCTGGGATTCTCCAGGCAAGAACACTGCAGTGGGGTGCCATGGCCTTCTCCGCACAAAAATTCTACCAGGTAGTTATTATGAGTATCCTCATTTGACAGATGCAGCAAGTGAGGATCAGAGACGTTGGGTAATACACCCAAGATAACACAGCTAATAAATGGCAGAGTAGAGACTCAAACCCAAATCTTTCTGACTTCAAATCCCATGTTCTTAACCTCTCCTCTTTATTTATTAATAACAAGTTAAAAATTCCTGCTGGTCAACTTGGGAGTTGTTTGATGACACTGCTTAGGAAAACAAAACTGACAGAGTCAGCTGATGGCTCTGCCTCTGAGAAGGGAAGTTTCTGTCCTATGTTACATGCCTGACATGTGTGACACCATGTAGAACAGATCACCTGGGGCATGCAGTCCCAGTACAGCTGATTCTAGGAAATGTCACAGCCATCCAGCATCAGAGAACCAGGGCACTTCAGTGCTTGATCCAGGCTGCATCTACTTCCCAAACTTTCCAATGCATATATTGGCTACCAATTACACGGAGAATGGCTGGATCTACCCTGGATTCTGGGGGGTTGACCAACTTGGTAGCTCATGTCAGCCCTCATCCGTGGGTGGGGTGATGTCTGTGTTTGGGGCAGGAGGAACCTGCCAGTCACAAGCCACCCTTGTATAGCTCAGCTTGAGGGATTGCTCTGAGTGAACAGTGCCACCGTCCACATTCCTATCATCTTTGACCTTGTGACTAGAAACTTACAATGTTTCATCTCACTGTTTATGTAGGCAGCAAGGGGACAGTTGGCACTTAGTATCCACATCACACTCTTATGATTGGAGAATCTCTCACCGTTAGCCTTGGTTAGAGGCAGGGCTCCAGATCCCATTAAGCAGTCAATCCCAACCTTTTTGGCACCAGGGATCGGTTCTGTGGAAGACAATTTTCCCACTGCCCAGGGATGGTTTGGGGGTGATTCAAGCACATTACATTTATTGTACACTTTATTTTTATTATTATTACATCAGTTCCACCTCTGAGCATTAAGCATTCAATCCTGGAGATTGGGGACCCCTGGCATAAAGGAAACTGAAAGGGCAAGATAATCGCTCATTCTGCCCATGGGACCAAGTCATAGCCATATAATCTGTACTAGACCAATCAGGTATTCTCAGTCTCTCAAGCAAATGGCACAAAGAAACAGGCATTTTGGAAACTACCCAATGGTGGGAGCAGTAGCAAGAACATCAGCAATGAGAGCATCTCCCTAACCAGCTGGTTCCTGGAGTGTGACCTTAAAAGGTTGTGCTAGATGAACACTTGTGACTGAGCAGCCCTGTCAGTCACAAGTCATCCCCGAAGAGTTCAGCTTGAGGAATCCATCAAGTGACTGTAGCCAACCAATACCTACTACCCACATTCCCGTCATCCTCTGTCTTATCTGAATGGAAACCTACAATGCACCACTCTGCCATGTACTGGGCAGCAGAGGAAGTGTAGACTGCTCAGCATCTACACTCCACTGCTATGTTAGCTGGGACTCTGACCACTGAGCTTCACTCGGGTCTTCTCCCACCCTGGTTTGCCAGCATTGACATTGACTCCCAACATCTTTCCCGTAAATTCTTTCTTTCTTAACCCCACCAGAGACAGTTTCTGTTGTTTGCAATCAAAAATCCTGACCTGATGGCCTGAAAATTTACTTTTGCATCTGATGATGCCTGTATGACTCTCTCTCCACAGCGCCCTGACATTCTTGGAGCCTTGAACAAACACTCTGAAAGCCAAATGATTTTGAACTAAGAAAGAGGGATTTTTTTTCCCCACACTAGAACTGCAGCTGACTTGGTGCTTAGGGGCACATCTACTTTCTATTCAGTCTCTTTTTCCTGCCTCCTCCCTTACCACATTGCTCACTACTTCCCCTGTCTGAGCCACCAGGGAAGCCCTGCCAACCTGCAATCAAACATTCAGCTTTGATTTCCCTTCCCTCCTGGAACCTTCCTGACTAAGCATAGGCTGGGTGAGGTAGCCCTCTCCCTCCCTCAGGGCCTTCACCTTGCTAGTCTTAGCACCTGATCACACTGATGTAATTGTATGCCTAGATTACTGAATTGACTTACATATTAGACAGGTTGCTCCTTAAGGGTAGAATCATGTATTTCATCCTCATGTTCTCAGAAGCCAAGGTACTACTGGATATAGAGTGCTGCTGCCGCTAAGTCGCTTCAGTCGTGTCCGACTCCGCATGACACCATAGACGCAGCCCACCAGGCTTCCCCGTCCCTGGCATTCTCCAGGCAAGAACACTGGAGTGGGTTGCCATTTGATGCCTGCAAAATATATGACAAAGGAATGAATACAGTGTCACGCACATACCCCAAAATAAAATCACTGTTAAGAGTCAGAGGGCCAGATCTTCTGGGATAATCAGGAAGAAACATTCATCAGATCCTCAGCTTCCCAGATAAGTTAAGCAGAACAGGGAGCTCCAGGGAACTATTGCAGCCTTCACATCATAATCTTTAGGGTTGTATTAGTTTCCTATTGCTGCTATAACAGATTACCACAAAGTTAGTGTCTTTAAGCAACAAATTTATTATCTGATGATAGTGGAGGTCAGAATTCCAAAATAGGTCTCCCTGGGTGAAAATCAAGGTGTCGTTAGGGTTATGCTGCTTCTGGAAGCTCTAGGGAAGAATCCATTTCTTTGCCTTTCCAGCTTCTAGAGGCTGCTCACATTTCTTGATGCATGGCCTTCTTCCTCCATCTTTGAATTCAGCAACTTTGCATTTTCTGTGTTTCTAGTTTATTCCTTCATTTGTGTAGTATTTCTCTGCCTTTTCATTATTTTTTTTAACTTATTGTGTTGGAGGTCTCCTTTTCCCAGGCTTCAAGGAAAGTGGAAATCTTTCCTTGAAGAAGGTTGAATTCTTTCTTCCTTTTGGTTTCTGCCCTCTTAAGGTCGGTCCAGTGTTTGTGTGAGCTTTAGGGTGACATTTGTGCTGAGTTTTTGTTTGTTTGCTTGTTTTTCCTCTGATGGGCAAGGCTGAGTGAGGTGGTCCTCCTGTCTGCTGATGATTTGGTTTGTATTTCTGTTTTCTTTGTTGTTTAGATGAGGCGTCCTGCACAGGGTGCTACTGGTGGTTGGGTGATGCCGGGTCTTGTATTCAAGTGGTTTCCTTTGTGTGAATTCTCACTATTTGATACACCCTAGGGTTAGTTCTCTCGTAGTCTAGGGTCTTGGAGTCAGTGCTCCCATTCCAAAGGCTCAGGGCTTGATCTCTTTTCTGTTTTCCAGTCTGTCTTGGACTCAGCCAGTGAGGCATGGAAGATTCCCAGTGAACAAATTAAAGACAAACACTTTCTCCTCAGGGTCGAGGGCCCCTGTCTTCTGTCCTTGTAAGTTGCTTGGGTTATCTGGTTTTCTTTAATTAACAATCATCTTTTGATGTTCTGCTTACCTGCCCTTTGTTGCGAAACTTCTATATAATCCAGCTCTTCCTTTACCACCTTGGAGCAGTTCTCTCAGGGTCACTTGAGATGCTGCCTCCCGGGCTTGAAGTCTAGATCTCTGGCTCATTATAAAAGATTAAACTCAGAAACAGCCACATGGGAGAGGTGCAGAGGGCAAGGTCTGAGAGGAGAGGGCTCTTTCCAGGCTGCCATTCTCCCCAAATCTCCACATGGTTACCAACCCAAAAATCAACATAGCATTTTCAAATCTATCTCTTACTCAGACTTTCCTGCTTTCCAGTTACATGGATGCCTGTGGTTAGATTGGGCTGACACAGATAATCCAGGATAATCTCTCCATCCCAAGATCTTTAACTTGGTCATACCTGCAAAATCCCTACTGCCACATAAAAGTAATATACTCATAGAAGCTGCAGATTAGAACATGGACATTTTGGGGAGATCATTATACTGCCATCTAATCCTTTCTCTATCAGAACCACCTAGAAGAACTTCAGTGTTCATAATGCTGGATCTCTGAAAGCACCTAGAATTTGCTCTGACAATAAGTGAAAGCAAATTTTCATGAAGTGTCAAAGTTGATCAGAATATCTTATGATGCATGTGGCATAGCTAATGTTTTTTCCTCAGTTTTATTGACTTATAATTGACAAATAAAATTTGACATATTTACAGTAAAAATGTGACAGTTATATGTATAAGTGATTAGCACAGCAGGTTATTAATACATCCATCATCTCACAGTTACCTTTTCTGTGGTCAGAATGCTTAACATCTAATCTCTTAGCTAATTTCAAGTATACAATACAGTATTATTAATTATAGTCAGCATGATGTATTTTATATCCTCAGAACTTATTCATCTTAGTACTGGAAGTCTATATGCTTTGACCAATATCTTCCCATTTCCCCCACCTCCCAACCCCTGGTAACCACACTGACCTTTTTATTCTCTGTTTCTATGAGTTTGGATTTTTTTTCATTCTACATATAAATGGGATCATAAAGTATTTGTCATTATGTGTCTGGTTTATTTCACTTAGCATAATGCCCTCCAGGTCCATCCATATTGTTACCAAGACGCCCTTCCTTTTTATGGCTGAATAATATTCCATTGTATAGACCACATTTTGTTTATCCATTCATCCATTGATAGTCACTTAGGTTGCTTCAGTATCTTGGCCATTATGAATAATGCTGCAATGAACACGGAGTGCAAATGTCCGTTCAAGATGCTGATTTTGCTTCCTTTGGTTATATACCCAGAAATGGTATTGCTGGATCATATGGTAATTCTATTTTTAATGCTGGGGGAAAACAATACATACATTATGGGAATCCCAGAAGGAGAAGTGAGAGAAAAATGGGCCAAAAACTTTTAAAAATGAATAATGGCTGAAAACTTTCCAGACCTAGGGAGCAATAAGAGCTTATACAAAGCTCTTAAAGATTCAACCCAGTGTGGTTTTCAATGAGGCACATTATAATAAAACTGGTAAACATCAAAGAAAAGCAGAATTTTGAGAGTAGCAAAATAAAAGAAATGTCTCACAAGAAAACTCTAAAGCTATCATCAAATATCTCAGCAGAAATCTTGAGATGCTATATTCAGAATTTGGTCTCTCTCTCTCTTTTACTGCATCTCTTTACTCTGCTTCCTTCTGAGTACTCTTTACTCTTCAAACAAGCTTTCTTCATGTATCAGGGAAAATGGCTGCCTTTACATCTGCCCAGCTTAGCAACTACGGAGACAAAGTTAGCGTTCCTTGTTGGTGGGGGGGGTGGGGGTGGCAGGGGGGAGTTGGTGGCAGTAGCAGGGCATTCATTACTTCTACATTTTAATCAAACTCTCCAAGTGGTTCTGACGCATGCTAAAGTTTGAGAATAACTGCCCCAGGAGATCCAATATACATTTGCCTTCACTATCCTTAAAGCATTTCTGTAAGAGTTGGAATTGCAAGTAAGGATTAAGGACAAGACAGGATTTCAAAAATAAAGACACTTTTGATTTCCAATGATATTCTAATAGTGAAAATCAGAAGTTTCAACAATTTTAGAAACTATTTTTAATATTCTTACCTGAGTTCAATGTGGAATAAGTGTGTCTTCATTAAACAAATACAGAACCTAGCTTTTCCCTCCAAAACTTTATTTTCTAGCCTACTACAAAATCTGGACATTACCGGGAAATAACATTTTGATAACATATATGGCAGTCTTCAGAGAAAGTCTTTTCTGCCTGAATTTCAATACCACAGGTTTCCTTTGTAATCACATGTTATTCTTTTATTCATCCACTAGTGGACACTGTTGAGCTTCCAAACTTAACAGCTATTTCTGATGGGATGGTGAAGAGGCAAAAGAGGAGACATGAATGGAGAAATAAAATCTGAATAAATACAGCAAAGTCTTTCTACAATCTTGTTTATTCACCATGTAACAGGCTAATAAATATTATGTCAATCATATTTAGAATAACAAACAATGTCAGAAACAGCTAAACGGATATTGCTCACAGAGAATATTTTTACAGCAGGGAAGCACTGTTTGATGGCTAATGACATAACTACACTACAAAACAGTATTCTATTCCTCAGGGAAATCACACGCCTCATTTTAATGAAAATTATTTTACTTTTTCCTCGTTTCCATTTCTTCCAAATACTTTTCTTTCATATGAGAATGTTGTCAATATTTTCATCAAGATTCAAACCAAATACTGAAAAAGTAGAAGATAACAAGCTATCATTAAAAGCTAGTTTTGTGATCAGAAGTTTGAGGCAAAAGACAATGAATGGATTTTAAGTAATTTATATAATTTATTTTATTTTAATGAATGGAATTCTGAGCTCATCATCTAAATTATAAGAACTTCTGTAAAGAGAATCTAAAGTTATTTCATTCTGTTTAAAAATGAATAATGGCTGAAAACTTTCCAGACCTAGGGAGCAATATGGACATCCAGTTATACAAAGCTCTTAAAGATTCAACCCAGTGTGGTTTTCAATGAGGCACATTATAATAAAACTGGTAAACATCAAAGAAAAGCAGAATTTTGAGAGTAGCAATTATTATGCTGTGCAAACAATTACTTTGTAACACTGGAGGTAACATTTTTAAATAGGAGGATTATAAGCTCTGGAATGACCTAGGAATGAACGCCATTCCTGCTGCTTGCTAGCTGTCTGACTTTCCGCAAGTTACTAGGCTTCTATGATCTTCTATTTTTTCATCTATAAGAGTGGGAGTAAATAATACATCCCTAGCAAGTTAATTGTGAGAATTAGTGAGATAATGTACAGATGGTAAATAATAGAGTCCATATTAATTTCCATATCCTTTTATTCAAGACCATGTTTTAACTACCATATTAAAATGCCTTCATCTCCAATGTTACGAATTAAAACAATGATATTAGAAATTGAGATTGCACAAAAGACATGTTAAGTGAATTTATTTTTCATATTTAGTAGCAAGTTGATCTTTACCAAGTTCAATTCAGTCGCTCAATCATGTCCGACTCTTTGCCACCCCATGGACTGCAGCACGTCAGGCCTCCCTGTCCATCACCAACTCCCAGAGCTTACTCAAACTCATGTCCATTGAGTTGGTAATGCC
The DNA here is from genome assembly GCF_029407905.1 of Bubalus kerabau. Taxonomy (NCBI): domain Eukaryota; kingdom Metazoa; phylum Chordata; class Mammalia; order Artiodactyla; family Bovidae; genus Bubalus; species Bubalus kerabau. The sequence goes on along the minus strand of NC_073647.1, from coordinate 25,936,650 downwards.
ATCCAACCATCTCATCCTCTGTCGTCTCCTTCTCCTCCTGCCCTCAATCTTTCCCAGCATCAGGGTCTTTTACAACAAGTCAGTTCTTCACATCAAGTGGCCAAAGTATTGGAGTTTCAGCTTCAGCATCAGTCCTTCCAATGAATATTCAGGACTGATTTCCTTTAGGATGGACTGGTTGGATCTCCTTGCAGTCCAAGGGACTCTCAAGAGTCTTCTCCAACACCACAGTTCAAAAGCATCAATTCTTCGGCACTCAGCCTTATTTTATAGTCCAACTCTCACATCCATACATGACTACTGGAAAAACCATAGCTTTGACTAGACAGACCTTTGTTGGCAAAGTAATGTCTCTGCTTTTTAATATGCTGTCTAGGTTGGTCATAACGTTTCTTCCAAGGAGTAAGTGTCTTTTAATTTCATGGCTTCAGTCACCATCTGCAGTGATTTTGGAGCCCAAAATAATAAAGTCTGTCATTGTTTCCATTGTTTCCCTATCTATTTCCCATGAAATGATGGGACCAGATGCCATGATCTTAGTTTTCTGAATGTTGAGCTTTAAGCCAACTTTTTCACTCTCCACTTTCACTTTCATCAAGAGGCTCTTTAGTTCTTTACTTTCTGCCATAAGGGTGGTGTCATCTGCATATCTGAGGTTATTGATATTCTCCTGGCAATCTTGATTCCAGCTTGTGCTTCATCCAGCCCAGCATTTCTCATGATATACTCTACATATAAGTTAAATAAGCAGGGTGACAATATACAGCCTTGATGTACTCCTTTCCTGATTTGGAACCAGTCTCTTGTTCCATGTCCAGTTCTAACTGTTGCTTCTTGATCTGCATACAGATTTCTCAGGAGGCAGGTCAGGTGGTCTGGTATTCCCATCTCTTTAGAATTCTCCAGTTTATTGTGATCTACACAGTCAAAGGCTTTGGCATAGTCAATAAAGCAGAAATTGATGCTTTTCTGGAACTGTCTTGCTTTCTTGATGATCCAACGGACGTTGGCAAATTGATCTCTGGTTCCTTTGCCTTTTCTAAAACCAGCTTGAACATATGGAAGTTCATGGTTCATGTATTGCTGAAGCCTGGCTTGGAGAATTTTGAGCATTACTTTACTAGCGTGTGAGATGAGTGCAATTGTGCGGTAGTTTGAGCATTCTTTGGCATTGCCTTTCTTTGGGATTGGAATGAAAACTGACCTTTTCCAGTCCTGTGGCCACTGCTGAGTTTTCCAAATTTGCTGGCATATTGGTCTTCACTAAAGAGACCCCAAATTTTCACTGTACTAAAGACCCATACCCACAAAATAAGATCCAATAAATTTAAAAAGATGGAAATCATACAAAATATCTTCTCTGACCACATGGAATAAATCTAGAAATCAATAACAAAGAAAACTGGGAGATTCATGATCACATAGAATAAAGCTTGAAATCAATAACAAGGAAAACCAGAAGATTCATAAATATGGGGAAATGAAATACCATATTCTTTACCAAGAGATCAAAAGAGAAATCCCTGGAGGAATTAGAAAATATTTAGAGGTGTGTGAAAACAGAAAACAATAAACAGATAAGTGTATGTGATATATTGAAATAAAAACTCAGAGGGAAATTTTCAGATGTAAATGCCTACATTAAAAAGAAGAAATATCAAATCAATAACCTAACATTGCACCTTAAGAAATGAGAAAAAGAAGAGCAAGGTGAACTGAAAGCTACCAGAAGGAAAGAAGCAATAGATTACAGTTAGATAGATGAAACAGAGAATGGAAAAACAACAGAGATAAACAACAAATAAAAGTTGTTTTTTTGAAAAGATCAATACAATGGACAAACTTTTAGTTAGAATGACTAAAAAAGAGAGAGAAGATAAAATATTAATAACTAAACTCAGAAATGGAAGTAGGGACCTTACTACAGACCTTACAGATACAGATTATAAAAGAATACTCTGATCAATTATAGACCCACAAATTAGATAGCCTAGATAACATGAGCAGAAAAGGCAATGGCACCCCACTCCAGTACTCTTGCCTGGAAAATCCCATGGATGAAGGAGCCTGCTAGGCTGCAGTCCATGGGGTCGCGAAGAGTCCGACACGACTGAGCGACTTCCCTTTCACTTTTCACTTTCATGCATTGGAGAAGGAAACGGCAAGCCACTCCGGTGTTCTTGCCTGGAGAATCCCAGAAATGGAGGAGCCTGGTGGGCTTCCATCTATGGGGTCGCACAGAGTCGGACACGACTGAAGCAACTTAGCAGCAGCAGCAGCAGCAGATGACATGAGCAAATACTGAGTATGTAAGTGGAATATGAAACCGAATCTGCTTGATTCTATACCTCTATCCAAATCTACTGTCCCTCATATGAAGTCTGATGAGAGAAATGACTGGAGAGAAAATGTTTGGTTTCTAATAATGAGTATGTTTGCTTCCCATTTAGCAATAGTGAGAACTATACTAATGACTGGGTTTCCTTCTTTACCTTCACCACTCAAAAGTTAAAAACCATATTTGAAGCTCAATCACAGAAATTATATTGGCCCTCATGCTTGGGGGTATTTGAGGGATTTTCTTTTCTTAGAGTGAATTTTCCATTTTTATTTGTATTTTTATTATTAGTTCTGTGTGATTATTTTTTGTTATAAGACACAAAATCTTTTGTGGCTAAAAAGCAAACAAAACAAAACAAAAAATCATGGATACATAGAACAGAATGGTGACTGACAGAGGTCAGGGGCCTGGGGAGTGGGCGAAACAGGTGAAAGGGGTCAAGAGGCACAAACTTCCAGTTATAGATAAGTCACAGGGATATGATAAACAGCATGATGACTATCAGTTCAGTTCAGTCGCTCAGTCGTGTCCGACTCTTTGCGACCCCATGAATCGCAGCACGCCAGGCCTCCCTGTCCATCACCAACTCCCAGAGTTCTCTGAGACTCACGTCCATCGAGTCAGTGATGCCATCCAGCCATCTCAGCCTCTCTCATCCCCTTCTCCTCCTGCCCCCAATCCCTCCCAGCATCAGAGTCTTTTCCAATGAGTCAACTCTTCACATGAGGTGGCCAAAGTACTGGAGTTTCAGCTTTAGCATCATTCCTTCCAAAGAAATCCCAGGGCTGATCTCCTTTAGAATGGACTGGTTGGATCTCCTTGCAGTCCAAGGGACTCTCAAGAGTCTTCTCCAACACCACAGTTCAAAAGCATCAACTCTTCAGTGCTCAGCCTTCTTCACAGTCCAACTCTCACATCCATACATGACCACAGGAAAAACCATAGCCTTGACTAGCCGGACCTTTGTTGGCAAAGTAATGTCTCTGCTTTTCAATATGCTATCTAGGTTGGTCATAATTTTCCTTCCAAGGACTAAGCGTCTTTTAATTTCATGGCTGCAATCACCATCTGCAGTGATTTTGGAGCCCAAAGAAATAAAGTCTGACACTTTCCACTGTTTCCCCATCTATTTCCCATGAAGTGATGGGACCAGATGCCATGATCTTAGTTTTCTGAATGTTGAGCTTTAAGCCAACTTTTTCACTCTCCTCTTTCACTTTCATCAAGAGGCTTTTTAGTTCCTCTTCACTTTCTGCCATAAGGGTGGTGTCATCTGCATATCTGAGGTTATTGATATTTCTCCCAGCTATCTTGATTCCAGCTTGTGTTTCTTCCAGCCCAGCGTTTCTCATGATGTACTCTGCATATAAGGTAAATAAGCAGGGTGACAATATACAGCCTTGACGTACTCCTTTTCCTATTTGGAACCAGTCTATTCCATGTCCAGTTCTAACTGTTGCTTCCTGACCTGCATACAGATTTCTCAAGAGGCAGGTCAGGTGGTCTGCTATTCCCATCTCTTTCAGAATTTTCCACAGTTTATTGTGGTCCACACAGTCAAAGGCTTTGGCATAGTCAATAAAGCAGAAATAGATGTTTTCCTGGAACTCTCTTGCTTTTTCGATGATCCAGCGGATGTTGGCAATTTGATCTCTGGTTCCTCTACCTTTTCTAAAACCAGCTTGAACATCAGGAAGTTCACGGTTCATGTATTGCTGAAGCCTGGCTTGGAGAATTTTGAGCATTACTTTACTAGCGTGTGAGATGAGTGCAATTGTGCGGCAGTTTGAGCATTCTTTGGCATTGCCTTTCTTTGGGATTGGAATGAAAACTGACCTTTTCCAGTCCTGGCAGCCATGATGACTATAGCCAATAATATTTTACAGTATATTGGAAAGTTGCCAAGACAATAAATAACGTTGTATGGTGATGAATGGTAAGTAGACTTATTGTGGTGATTATTTCATAATGTATCAGGCTTCCTTCGTGGCTCAGACGGTAAACAATCTGCCTGCAGTGAGGAAATCCGGGTTCAATCCCTGGGTCAGGAAGATCCCCTGGAAAAGGGAGTGGCAACCCACTCCAGTATTCTTGCCTGGAGAATTCCATGGACAGAGGAGTCTGGTGGGCTACAGTCCAAGGGCTCACAAAAAGTCAGACACGCCTGCTCAGCTTAGCTGAAGTAAGGAGGATAGGGAAAGGGAAGATATTATAGATACGGAGCAATAGGGGAGACACAAAATTCAAGGGAATTCAAGAACTACGTGGAAGGGAAGGTCAGCTGACAAACACTGATGCTCTCCTTCCAAAGTGTAGGACTGTGATTGGAACAAAGCTGCCCAGCCAGTGAATCTAGTTCCCAGACACCTTGAACCTACATAGAGCCATGAAACTAGTTTTCACAAATGGAATGTAGAGAAACTGATGTGTGTTACTTGCAGGCCAAAGTAGATAAAAGGAGGTGTGCCTTCCTCCTGGTCTCTTTCCCCATCCACCAGCTGAATGGGGAGGGGAGGGACTCCAAGGACCTAGAAGAGTGCACAGCCATAAGATGTAAGGAGCCTCAGTCCCTGAGTGTGCACAGGTGGAAAGACACATCACTGGAAGCACCTGTGTTAGACGTGAAATGCGTGAGAAAGGGTAATTGTATTAAGCCATTGCGAATGCTATCTGTCCCTTAACTGACATATCCAGAGACCGTACTCTGACCATGCCTTACGATCACTGGATCTGGATCAAAGACAGCTCTGGGAACCTCGAGAGCCGGAATTTTGGGATTTTTTTTCTCTAGTGCTATATGATTAATCTGACTCATGTATAATCTGATCTTTGTGTTTGTTCTCACTTGTCTCACTTTCTTCTGGCTTTCTTCCCACTTTTCTCTATTTTTGTCAATGACATAGCTACAGCCTACTCATAGTTCTTGTTGCCTTATGACTTCAGCTTGCTCCTGGGCCCTCATGAGCCCCTCTCCTTGGGCCTTTCACACCTTAGATTCCCACTGCTGTCTAGTTCTCTTTGTATTTCCTGTAGCTAGAACCTGAAGGTCTAGTTTATTCCTGTTGACTAGAGTTGTCAGTGCCAGGCCACCTCCTAGGCTGATGGCTGGTTTAATGGATGGCTGCTCTTCAGCCAGGTTTCTACCTTCAATAAGCTGTAGTGTATGGATGGAGAGACAGGTGAGGATGAGATCATGGGGCATCAAACCTGGCTACTTAGGACTGGCCCATTAGCATGGGCTGTGAGGGCTGTGGGAATGGCAGAAACTGTGATTGTTCAGCACAGAAAGTCTGGCAGGAGAGAAATCTCCCCCTAGCCCTAGCAGCTAGAGGCACTATCTGCAGAGCCCAAAGGTCTAAAAGGATTCAGCCCCACTAGCTGGCAGAGCCTGTTCTAAGTCTCACTACCCTAAGCTCAGACACTGTCATGCTCAAGTCTCATCCACGGCCATATAGAACACGCATCATAAATCTGTGTCACCATGTCAATTAAGAACTTCTACTACTATCCTGCAGGGCAGTAGGGCTGCCCTGAATTGCAGCTCATTTGGCTCAAACCATGACCCCCGACCATGTACCTGTGAGCCCTCCTCACTAGAAGACGGACACTGCTCCAGGTTCCCCAGCCATAGTCTGGGCTCCTATTCCAGCAAACCAGACTACCCTGAATGCTTTCCTCTCTCTTTTCTCACCTCAAGGGTCATAACTGTCTGGTGCCATACCCCACTGGGCTTCTTTGGACAGCAACACTGGTCTGGAGGGAGCCCAAGCCCACTTTTTCTCTCTGTCCACCATGATTTAGATTGCATTCAGTCATTGCATGGACAGAAAAGGACTTGGCCAAAGTTCCAGGTAGATGTGTTAAGCAGCTCAGCCCTGGACAAAGAGGTAAACCAGCAAGGAGGAACAACGGCTGACAGGAGATAATATGATGGCCAACTTAGAGAGCGAGTGATATTTCACCCCAAATTAAGCAAACTGAGTAGCACAAGGTCATGATTGTGTCTGTAATTTCTCTAGGAGAAGGAGGGATAGAAAGGAGCATTTATTGTTGAGCAGTGATTCTAAGCCAGGCAGTGTGCCAGCTGCTTTACACATGTTTTATTTAATCTTCACAACAACGCAATAACTAGTACCATCACTCATTTTAAAGATGAGGAAATTGAGGTGCAGAGAACATTTGTGGCTTGTCCATGATTATATGGCCAGAAAGAGACAATACAGGAACTGAAATCTTGTATCAGATTTAAAAATGAATGCATTCTGCTCAGTACTGCATCATATAACTTGTTCATAGCATGTATTTGGCTGCAGTAAAAAATGGTTTTGAATGGCTGCCTGCACCACCTATAGGTTCTTTTAGTGATAGGATAAGGGTGGTGCCCTCAAAGAAGTGAAAGGCAAATGTCACCCCTCAGAGAAACCTGGTGTTTTGAACAGTGATCTTTTCCTCTCTCCCAGATTCTTTTCTGTATGGTGGAAGGCACCAGAAAAGTGTCCCAACAGCCTGGGGAGATATCTGCTCAAGGAGCTGTTTGGAGATGGTCCTGCGGGTAGTGAGCTTCCCTGATAGTTCAGTGTAAAGAATCTGCCTGTAATGCAGGACACCCTGGTTCGATTCCTGGGTTGGGAAGATCCACTGGAGAAGGGATAGGCTACCGACTCCAGTATTCTTGGGCTTCCCTGGTGGCTCAGCTGGTAAAGAATCTGCCTACAATGCAGGAGACTCCAATTCAATCCCTGGGTTGGGAAGATCCCCTGGAGAAGGGAAAGGCTAACCATTCCAGTATTCTGGCCTGGAGAATTCCATGGACTGTATAGTCTGTGGGGTTGCAAAGAGCAACTGAGTGACTTTCAATTTCACTTTCTTTCACCTGGGGGTAATAGGTAGCAATGTGACTATGCTTCCATGTGTAATCTCTTAATCATATTCACTCATATTGTCCATCTCTCTGTTACTTATTTTTTAGACCATGTGCTGTGTTGTGCTTAGTCATTCAGTCGTGTCCGACTCTTTGCAACCCCATGGACTGCAGCCTGCCAGGCTCCTCTGTCCATGGGATTCTCCAGGCAAGAATACTAGAGTGGGTTGCCATGCCCTCCTCCAGGGGATCTTCCCAACCCAGGGATCGAACCCAGGTCTCCCACATTGCAGGAAGATTCTTTACCATCTGAGCCACCAGGGAAGCCCTTTTTAGACGATATCTTTTCAAATACCACCTGTCTTGAGTGCTTACTATGTGCCTGCACTATCTCAAGTACTTTATTTGCAAAAGCTTTATTGGTCTTCTAAAACAATCCTATGAGGCAGATGAAGGACAAGAAATAAATCTAAGACCAAGCAGATAAATGAATGGCACATGCATGTAGCATTATTCTTCTATTTTACAGATGGGGAAACAGGAACACAGAACAGTTAAGAAACTGTCACACACACAGCAAGGAAGTGGCAAAGCCCAGATTTACACCCACCCAGGTAGCCTATCAGGGCTGCCCAGTAATGCTACTGGTAAACAACTCACCTGCCAATGCAAGAGACATGAGAGACGTGGGTTTGATCCCTGGGTTGGGAAGATCCCCTGGAGGAGGAAATGGCAACCCACTCCAGTTTTCTTGCCTGGAGAATCCCATGGACAGAGGAGCCCAGTGCCTGGGGTCCCAAAGAGTTGGACACGACCAAAGCAACGTAGCACGCAAGCACACAGGTAGCCTATGCTGAGGTCATGCTCATGTTTTTACGTCCTTCTTGTTCTTATATTCTCAGCTTCTGATCTTTTGTGTCAACTCTTCACTGTGGCCTCATACTTGACTATGGCTCTGAAAATGGATGCTGTCCCTCTGGTCCTGACCTGTGGCTCCATTCTTCTGTTAAGATAGATTCTGCTGCTCTGGGCAATTCTCCAAGCTAACCCAGCCCATTCTCTCCATCTACCTGACCACAGTCTGTGGGATTTTTCTCAGCCCTGGCATGAGGAACCAAACAAAGCCCAAGCCTTTCCTTTTAGAACTCTAAACCTCCACTTCTCCTATTTCCCACCAATCAAAATTACTGCTCAGAAATTTCTGCAAGGACAGGTTAAAAGCAAAGAGCTCCACCAACCTACATAATAGGGCTTTTTTTTTTTTTTTTTCAATAGAAAGTTACCATAGTGGTACATTGACTGCTAAACCATTCCCTTGTAACTAGAAGCATTAGCACAACCCACAGCTTTAAATCTTTCAATAGAGAGACTCAAAACAAGGCATAGTCGCAGATTTTTTTTTTTAGTAGTCCCGTTGTAACCAGACAAGCCTCTAGGGTGGGAAGAAGTTAGTCCTTTAACAAGGGCCAGCTCTTAATTACGCTGCTTCCAGGAATGCTGAGGCATGGTCTGTATTCAACGGGGCTCCGGAAGACTGGCAGCGGGCTCTTTGTCATCTAATCACCTGGTAAGAACATCATCTTTGCTTAGTCTTTCCAGAGCCTCTGAATGGTCAACGTTTGGAGTAAGTATTGCAGAACAGAGAGAGAATTGTTCATTATTTCATGGGCCTTCTCTTCCATGGGACAATAGATCAGGCTGGACGTTTATTGAGTGAGGGGGGAAGCAGGGGAGGCGGGTGCAGTGGTTTCAGGATGGCCCCTGGGTCACAAGGTCAGGTTTCTAAAAGTTATTGTACAGACTGCTGTTGGTAGCTCTGCTTATTAGAGAATTAGGTCCTTTGTGTTGTTTGTAAAAGCAAGAAAGTCCCGGCCAGACCCTGGCTTAAGTGAAACTTTTATTGCTGTCAGTCACACGGCCCCTCCAGTCTGAACCCTCTGTGGGAGTTCTTGAAAAGCCAACTACCTTTCCTCATTCATGAATCTGTCTAGGTAGACCCAAAACACTTCAGAGAGCAGAGCACTCCTTGTCATGGCTATACAGGTGTTTTTCATGAGATGACATGTTTAGACAGTTCTGAAAACTGTGGGTTGCAAGAATTGTTAGCTCTTATCATCCTTTATTATAATTATTTCCTTCCTGCTTGCCTTCTCCACTAGATATAAGCTCTATGAGACCACATCTATTTTGTTCCCTGCTCTGTTCTATGCCCAGGATCAAGTACAGAGCTTGGCACATAGTAGGAAATAAATACTTATTGAATAAAAGCAATTATTTATATACTATTAATACTTAAGGTGTGCCTGTCTAATATTCTAAGACTGTCTCTGTCTCTGTCTCTCTCTCTGTGTCTCTTTTTATGTCTCTCTCTGTGTGTCTCTATTTATGTCTCTCTCTCTCTCTCTGTATGTATATAGATATAGATATAGATATATAATGAAAACTGTGTAGATTAGTTTCAATTATTAATCCCAATTTACAGATGAGGCTACTGAGACCCACAGACATTAAATAACAATCTCCCCAAGGCCACGGAGCTAGTAAGTGGTGACATGGGATTTGAAACAAGGCATTGGGCTCCAATGTCTTATCCATGTTCTGACCCACCATGCTCTATTCCAAGCATGTTGTAGACATCAAGAATGGTAATGGGGTGGTTTTCCTCATGTGAAGGGTAGTAAGAAAACAGTAGGATCACTCCAAGGTTCGTCCAAATCAAAATTATTTTCTAAGAAACAAGGGTCTTCATTCCCTGAAATCTCTGAGCAAAGGGAAAAGGATACCAAACACAGTAGGGCAGCAAAAGCTTGGAGTGAATGCTGTGGGAAGCTGGGGAGGCCCCCTTGGAGACCATGGAAGTAAAGAGAAGAGACGCAATGCCCCAAGACACAAAGGATGGGGCTTTGGGGGAAAGATTGGCAACAGGGAACAGCAGCATCTTTGACAGCTTTAAAAGGAAGGAATGATCACCTTCAACAGCAAAGTGGGCACATAGAGAAAGTATCACAGCCAGACTGAGGGTGACATCTTGTAGTCAGCTTTCCCGAGTGTCTCCCATTGGAAAGAAGGAGGACAGCCAGTCCCCCCGACCTTCCTCTAACATTTCCAGCAGCAAACTGGAACGGGATTTTTGTGAAACCTCAGAACCAGTCCTATCTCCCTAGGTACCTTAAAAACTGCAGCACTCATCTCCAAAATATCAAATTTACAGAATTCAAGCTCTGCTGTTGAGGAAAGAAAGAAAACAAATGGAGAGAAAACAAGAAGACAGTGGTAGGCTAAGGAGTTGCAGGAGCTAATAAAATTGCCCATGTTACTTCCTCAGGTCTTACTACATATTACACTAACAGTGTTCATTTAGTTTCTGAGTGTCCCATAGGGTATGCACTCAAAACTGTTTTAAAATATTCATTTACTTTAAATCCAGTTATCCATATTTCCATTCTGATGTACCATATATTCAAGGATGCATTTAAATATTCTATTAAAATGGATTCATTGTCAAATAACATAGAATCCACCAAAGTAATAGCTAACATTTCAGCACTAAGCCTTCATCACCGCTACGTCAAACCCTTGATACCCCCTTCATTTCTTTCCAATTCTGGCACCTGTAACCATAGCAACGTACACTGAAACCTTTCAAGCAGAACAGAACTGACAATCACACTAACAGCACAAATACCTGAGCTGAGAAAAGAGAGGGGCGGCCCAAGTAGGTAGCTGTTGAAATTAAAAGCTAATGACAAGAAAACAGCTGGAAACAAGCGCCGGCTCACACTGCTGCTTCTTTCTAGCATATGAATGCTATGTAGAGCCCAATTTGATTTATGTTTTATTGGTGATGTTGCCATCAATGAATACTTCATTAGGCATCATCTCAACAAACAATTGGAGTGGGAACTTAAGAAAAATAAGTTGTTTGGAGGAAAATTTCAAGGGCTGTGTCTGTTTGCCAAGAATTTGCAGCATGCATGTTCATGGTTTCTACTCATCCATGTAGCAAGAGACAGAAAAGTGAACCCCTCTTACTGAATCCTCTCGAAATGTAAACACGTGTCCGTAAACTGCAAGGAATTGTCTGCTATTGAGAAAAGACTCCCATTAGCCAATTAGAGTAATTACATGGATTAAGATTTCTTGTTTCTGGTGGTTTCTTTTTTTTAATCCCTAATTCTTTCTTACCCAGCAAAGGAAGGGATAAACAGCTGATATAGCCAGAGAATTAAATGGGGGCAAACTAGGGCATTCTCATTTTCAGATCCCAAAATGTAATTGAAATTTTATGCTTACCATAACATAACAACATGTGATGATTTCTGTGCAACGGAAGGCATAAAGGGTCACGTTTCCCTAAGACTTCAATTACAGTAGCTTCTATCTTCCCTAAAACAGCATTTGGTCTCAGAAAATTGCCTTTAATGGTGCAGGTGTTTGCCAAAGAGTATCTATCATATTTAGTCCCAAGCACTCCATATTAATTCACCAGTTTCATTAGCAAAAGCCTTTTCTTCCAGATGACAATGAAAAGTAAATATAATTTCAAACAGATGTGCTTGTTTTTCTGTGAATCTGAAAGGGGAAAAAAAAAAGCTGGCATTGGCTGAAGGCAGGGAAGATGAGACTCCAGCACTTGAATGCACAGAGCATGGATCTGTAGGGCGTATCCTGAACTTGATCCACATGCATGTCCAGCTCTGCCTCACAATGAAGTCTGCCCATGCCCAAGCAGCTACCTACAAACACCACCAGTACTTACCACACAGACTGTTTCCCAGCCCAGTGCAAATGACAGGCATTATTAGTATTAGGAAAGGTGACCTGAAATGCCACTGGAGACAGCTTACCCAGATTCAGTTTACATTATTTCAGCTGGTAATGTTTCCCTAGCCCTTAAAAAAAAATCACAATAATGAATCACTGACCATAATTGTAAATGTCTCTATATGCATGTACACATAATGTCATGTTCAGAGGTCACCTCTCTGGGAGCCTCACTTACCCATGATACAGCCAAGAATTGGAGAGTCAGCAAACAAAAGCCTGTCTGCTCACAATTATTTCAAGTGTGACGTTAAAAAGCAGTGTTCAATTCATTTCAACAAATATCCATGGGACTCTTGCCCCATACTTATAAGGGCAAAGAAGGGTCTGGACCTGGTTTCCCACAGCAGCCAGTTTTGTTTCCAGAGCAAGGAGAGATCTTTCTGTAAGCTTTGGCCTGCACGGTTTTGTCTGTTAATTAACAGGCCCTCTATCCCATCAAGGTCAGTTCCTTGGTGATGCAGAAGCTGATTGTTAGCAGCCAAGCCCTCTAAAAATCCCTTAGAAGCATCTTCCCTCTAAAAGAATTACTGTTTTGCACAAGCCTGCATGCAGGTGAAGGTGAAGAGTCTGTTTATAGGACGCAGTAGTTCCAGCATTTCTATTAGGAATGATGACTCTGCCAATAATTTTCTGTTAGATGAGAAAGGTCATTGGAAGTCAGCTACTCCACTCACAGCCTAAATGATTATTGAAAGAAAGCTCAGAGAAATGAAAGAACTTTAATTCCTTGAACACCAAAGTAACTACACTGCTTCGCAGTTAAAACCCTTTTTGGGCTCCCATGGCCTCCAGGACAGAGGCCAAACTCCTTGGCATGGATTGTAAGGCCTGCATCGCTGAGCTTTGCCAACCTTCCCAGTCTTTCCTCCTTGCTGCCACCCTAAGCCCCCACCCTTTGTGATCCAGCCACAGTGAGCTTTTGGGGCAGAGGCTATCAACTTTGGCTACACACTTGAACCACCTGGCACACTGAAACATCTCGATGCTCAGGCTGTATCTCAAGAGACTCTGATTTAATTGACCTCATCTGGAATCCAGACTTTGGTATTTTCTATAAACTCCCTCCAGCAATTCTAACATTTTGCCAAGGTTGAGAACCACTGAGTTAACTGATTTTTGAGTTCCTTTGTGAAAATGAGATCCCTTTCCCTGGTGGTGGTGGGGAGAGGAGGTTGTCAATGAGGATAAATTTAAGTACATCTTTTAAAGATAGAATTTCAGTAGGCAGAAATAAGGAGTAAGGGGCAGAGAAAGCCAGGTGTGGTGGCCCAACTGAGCAGGTGGTGACATGCCAACATTTTTCTTCACTCTCTTGTACAGAATGATATGGGTGGATGATAAGCATACAATTTGTAGCCTATGTGTTTATCCACTTCTAATCACACTTTGCCCAACAAATATTACAACTGTTGCCAATATGCTCAAGCATAAATACTTCAAGTGATAATTGGATGAACAGGTATTCCTCTAAATACAAAAACAAGTTTCATGTAGCTTCATTTTAGAAAGCTAGAAGAATCAACTGCAAGGTGACAAAACCAATAGCAAGCATATCTTAATCTTCAACTGGCTAGTTCATCTGCAAAATTTTACATTCATCAGAGCATTTGTAGTGGTGATAGAAAAGTGGGAAGATTTATTAATGTTCAGATCCATCATTACTATAGAGAGATAGACATTTACATATGACATTTAGTAGCCAGTTTCTATGATTCCCCTTGGCAAACTAGTTGTAATCTGCAACCATTTAGTATCATAGCAGTTTAACCTGGAAAACGTTTCAGTATGGAAGTAAAAGGGATTAAAATGAGCTAAATGTTTGCACCACACATTCATGGTGATGTGATTAGGATATAAAGGCCCCAAAAGACTAGGAATCTAAGGTATGGTTTATAAAAGACTTAAAGATCTTTGAGTGATTATCTAACAAATGCTGTGGTATTTGATGAGGTTAAATGTGAAATGCCAGAATAAATATTTGAAAGTAAAATAATCAGTCCCTTAATTTACTCAACAGACAGTTGTGATGCACTGCACTAGGCGTTGGTGGCACAGCAGTTGGGTGGACAACATCCTTACTTGCCGAGCGCCTGCAAGTCTGATGGAAGAAAGCAAAATGGTAACTGTATGATTGGTGCTAAGTTTGGAGAAAGGACAGGATACCATAGAGCACAGAGCAGAGTCATTTATGGGAGACAAACGCTTCCTGGAGTGAAATTTAACTTGAGATCTAAAATACAAGTGCTATTCATGGTGTGTGTGTGTGTGTGTCTGTGTGTGTCTTGCTTAGAGAGCATAAATCATCCCTAGAAACCAAAAGTTCAGTACCGTTAGGATATAGATTGTGAGTGTGGGTCATGGCAATAGAGGAAACCATACTGATAAAGTCTGACTGAGTCCTGAGGTGGTTGTTAGCATTTCATCACAACATTCTTGTTGTTAGCTGGAAGCAGCTTTGAGAGGGGGAAAAAAAAGGAATTAGTTAGATGATGGCTACACAGGATACAGCCTGGGAATTAACTGGCTTGGAAGTGGGGCCTTTTAGAGATGCTCTAGCACAATCATTCAGTTGCTTAATTCCAAAGCATGGACCTTCTGAATAAAACCATATGGAAGTGATCTTCATGGGCTGAACTATGAAAGTGGAACAAGGTATTTCCACCTTGGGGACCCTCCAACCATACCTCACGTTTGTTTCTTGTTTTGGTCTAGGAAAAAGCCAAATGAGGGTCAGCTCACTCTGACGCTGGCAGACAGAGGAGTGTCGTCAAATAGATCCTAGTGTAAACGACACCTTGCCTCAAACCTTGTGGAAATTCAAACAACATCAAAGAGTGTTGGCAATAGAGAGAGAAGGGTCACTGAGATGTGATCCTCCGTGGCTAGCAGTGTAAAGTGACTAATTTGACTCATGGCTGACATGGCATTTGCTTTTTTGCACAGAAATAATTCAGAGATAGGATGAGATTTCATATCATAAAGCGCTTGGAGTTGCTTATACTCAAGGCGTAAAAGAAATGTGGGGGAGTTTTATAACAAGCACTCAAATGATTCTGAGAAATACCACAGGGTTAACAAGTTCAAAGAAATTTTGAACAATAATAGCAAAATGCTTGATCTTTCCTCCTTTCTTTTTTCATTTTCAGCGTCTTTACTAGAAAAAAAAGCATAACTGAATAAACCCTAGAATTAAGATCTCTTTTGAGTGACAATCTCTTTAGTTCTACACTGTTAAGAGAACCCCTATGGGGTTAATAGAAGACTTTGCCTCCTCAGCAGTTATATATTCCATTTAAAACTCTGGGTAACAAATCATTACCAAGCCTTCTGGGACATCATTTTGCTGCCTTTGGAACCTCTTTCTGGAAGCAGAGCATTATCTTGATACTGCTTAGGAAGTGGGGTGCTCCTAGACCCTGCAGGACATCTAGGGTGACAGTCATGCCCAGGAGCTCACAATGTTACTCCAAGCAAGGAGCCCAGAGCAGACTGTCAGCACTAAAAGGAGCAGAGGAAGTCCTTTAGTGGGACTGTCATTATAGTGCAGGTGGAAACATAGACACTAGCAGTTGACTCCAAACCATGGGGCTAGTCCCAAACCTGGCCTAGAACGCAGGTATCAGAGATTATAAAAGTCAGTTAGTCAATTCAGTCGCTCAGTCATGTCCAACTCTTTGCAATCCCATGGACTGCAGCACGCAAGGCCTCCCTGTCCATCACCAATTCCTGGAGCTTGCTCAAACTCTTGTCCATCGAGTCGGTGATGCCATCCAAACATCTCATTGTCCCCTTCTCTCATCCCCTTCTCCTCCTGCCTTCAATCTTTCCTAGCATCAGGGTCTTTTCCAATGAGTCAGTTCTTCATATCAGGTGGACCAAGTATTGGAGTTTCAGCTTCAGCATCAGTCCTTCCAATGAATATTCAGGACTAATTTCCTTTAGGATGGACTCGTTGGATCTCCTTGCAGTCCAAGAGACTCTCAAGAGTCTTCTCCAACACCACAGTTCAAAAGCATCAATTCTTCAGCGCTCAGCTTTCTTTATGATCCAACTCTCATATCCATACATGACTACTGGAAAAACCATAGCTTTGACTAGACAGACCTTTGTCAGCAAAGTAATGTCTCTGCTTAT
This sequence comes from Bubalus kerabau, assembly GCF_029407905.1. Lineage (NCBI taxonomy): Eukaryota > Metazoa > Chordata > Mammalia > Artiodactyla > Bovidae > Bubalus > Bubalus kerabau. The sequence continues at coordinate 25,920,487 of NC_073647.1, read as the reverse complement.
TAATATGCTATCTATGTTTGTCATAGCTTTTCTTCCAAGGAGCAAGTGTCTTTTAATTTCATGGCTGCAGTCGCCATCTGCAGTGATTTTGGAGACCAAGAAAATAAAGTCTCTCACTGGTTCCATTGTTTCCCCATCTAAGTGCCATGAAGCGATGGGACCAGATGTCATGATCTTTGTTTTTTGAATGTTGAGTTTATAAAAGTAAGAGCTGTTATTTGCTGAGTACTATACCTCGGGTACAAAGATAAACCCTTTCCATGCATTAACCCATACTATTATTATCCCCATTTTACAGATGCAGAAACTGAGAGACAAAGTAACTTGCTCGGGGTTACACAAAGAGCAAGAATCAGAGCCCGAATTCTAACCCGGACCAATGTGATTGTAAAGCATATTGTCATCCTGCTTCTAGAATGAGGTGAAGAAGATGAAAGTACTGAGTCAGGAGTATGCTCTTAAGCATCCTGCCAGGCTGTATTTGAAACTTTGACTAACATTGCAGAACCTGGAGTCTCATAAGGAGAAAAAGCTTCTCCAAATGAAGTAAACATAATTCAATATTTTTGTGGAGAATATTGCCTCATTAAGCAGGTTAATTCCATGAATTTGATGATCATTTGTTAGTCAGCGGAGAAGGCAATGGCAACCCACTCCAGTACTCTTGCCTGGAAAATCCCATGGATGGAGGAGCCTGGTAGGCTGCAGTCCATGGGGTCGCTAAGAGTCGGACACTGAGTGACTTCCCTTTCACTTTTCACTTTCATGCATTGGAGAAGGAAATGGCAACCCACTCCAGTGCTCTTCCCTGGAGAATCCCAGGGATGGGGGAGCCTGGTGGGCTGACGTCTATGGGGTCACACAGAGTCAGACACGACTGAAGCAACTTAGCAGCAGCAGCAGCAGTTGTTGGTCAGAGATTTTTGTTGCAAAGACACATGCAAAAGGCTTCGGACACACAATTGTCTAAAGTCAGTGAGGGCAAAAGGAACTAATGGAAAAGAAAAGAACTTGAGCCAAGACAGCCTTGGGTTGTCTGTCAGTTATTCCTCATGGCACCCAGTTTTTTGTTTTCTCCTTCTATTTGAATGCTTACCACACCTTAGTGTAATTGTTTTCTGTTCATAAATCTTTCCTTTTAAACAGAATATAGTTTCCCTAAAGAGTAAGGACCTTGTTTTTTCTCCTTCATATTCCTGGTGCCAAGCACAGTGCCTGACATAAATAGATGCTCATTAAAAGACTTGTGGAACTGAATGTTTGTTTACTGAGTGAATAGCCCTGTAGCTATATTGGCAGGACTTAATAGACCATCTTAGAAACCAAACCAAATGGGGACTTTGGTAGAAAATGAGTGACCATGAAAATTCTAGTCTCTGGGATTATTTTAGTACTTTAAACAACTGTTGGGGGACTTCCCTGGTGGTCCAGTAGCTAAGACTCCCAAAGCAGAGGGCCTGGGTTCATTCCCTAGTTGGGGAACTAGATCCCACATGCCTCAACTAAAATCAAAGTTCTAGTGTGTCGCAACTAAGAACTGGTGCAGTCAAATAAATAAATAAAAATAAATATTAAAAACAAAACTCAACTATTGGAAATGAACAAGGACAGACAGTTCAATTTCTAGAAGTCTCTTAGACTACTCCACCTGAAGACACAGAACATGAGCCTGGTTCCTTCAGTTTTGAATACTAGGCTTGGCTATTAGGAGTGCAGTATCTGGGGAGCAAAAGGGCATGATATGATTAAAGGGTCTGTTACATGAATCAGGGACTGTACAGCAGATGGAGAAAAAGCAGCAAGATTTTTTGCTCTAAAACTTTATATCACAGCAATACACAATGATCAATGAGATCTCATGATTAAAAACAGCAAAGCCTAACTCATATAACTTGGTAGCACATGAAACCACCTATCAGGCACAACAAAGGAAACCATGGTGACTTTTCTTTGTCTCACATTTGTTGAAGGTTTCAAGGGCTGCAACATCAAGCGAAAACATCAAGGAGTAGGTTAGTTGCTCCCTCCGCCACCCACTCTCCCTCTGTGTTCACCTCTAACTCCAAGAGTCTCCCTAACACGGAATCTGAAATCTGATTTTCCCCTGTTTCTGAAGGCCGAGGTGAGGTATGGGGGAGGAGGGCAGCAAAGTGCTCCGACAGTACGGAGTGCTCTGCGTTCTGCCTGAAGTCTCTCCATAGAGCCTCCCGGAGCTCATTTGAGAGAGAAGAGAGCTGCCTGTTATTTATGAGCACATAATATCTCCGCATAGAAAGTCTCAGTCAAAAACGTTTTTACCAACATGGTAAGAGTAACATGCTATGCTTAAGTAGATGAATCTATGGTTTAGAAAGAGGCAGTTCAAATAAATGGCGAGTTTTCCCATTAGAAGAGTTTTCAACTATATCCAGATGGGGGAAAAAAGAAAGAAAATTAACTGGGATCACAGGGCTCCCTCCATCTTGGGTGCTAATGTTCTATTGACAAGTTATAATGAGGGCTTCTCTGTCCCAGAGTGAGGAATAGGCTCATTAAAACTCGAGGAACGGGAGAGCCAGCTTTCAACTCCCTTGTTTTTTAAACTTCACTGGTTTTTAGAAATACTAAATGAATTGCCTGACAAAACGATGTTATTGATTTCAAAGTGTGTCTGCATTCTTGGGCTTGCATTTGCATTTGAATCTGAGCTACTTAGAGTGTCAGTTGTTGGACAGAAGAATGGAAATGAGAGTTCTGTGGTGGGCTCAGAAAGACTGATGTGTTGACTCTTCCACTTAGTCACTGTGGAAATAAGCCTTATACTAACCTTGGTTTCTTCTTGATCAAAACACATCAATTAACATGGTTTGAACATTGCTTTCTTCTGGGTTTGAAGAAAGGAGGATCCCAAATTTCAAACCATTAAATAAGATGGCTATTCCACAATGTAACCCTATTAGGATGCCAGGCTGTAACTCTGGAAGGGCCTGTTAATGTACACTCTCAACAATCCAAGCCCGAGCACACATTATGCTGAAACAGTAAATAATTCAAAAATCACTTAGATTTGGTTCTGAGAATTCACTATGTGATTTGTGTGTATGTGTGGCAGGTGTAGCCTCCTAATTACTTTTTCTTATGCTAATATTTGCGTGGATTTCTATGCCTCAAGCACATAATCGGTGGCAGAAAGAGGGAGAAGTCAAAGGCCACTCTGAAGTTCAGAGTCATTATTAGGAACAGAAGTAGCTTCAAGGGAGGACAAAGCTTTAGACATGTTGATTTGGAGTCGATGCAGAAAGATGAACACAGTGAAAATGCCCAGTCTTGAGCACTGGAGTTCTCTGTCTTCATGGAGACCGTAAAATGAATCTCAGGGAATGGCCACAGCTGGGAAAAGCTGGAAGCAGAGGGACGATAGCAAAGGAATCACAGAAGGTGCTATGATTGAGAAAGGAGGAGATTCATCCTGCCTCTACATCCCAAATTTGCAAGGAATGAAAGTTTTTAAAAAGTGTTATGAAAAGCTTGCAAGAGATTCAAGGGGGCAAGGACTGCTACAAGACCAGTAGACTGGAGTTTGGGAGGTCATTGGACTTCGAAGAGTACAAATAGAATTGTTTAGTCGCTAAGTCGTGTCTGACAGAGTAGAGCGCTCAGTAATCAGGCTTCAAGGAGAAGTGGAGTGGGCTGGAAGGGAAATCAGACTTATACAGAAAGGGGTTGAAAGATAATTATAAAAATAAACTAAAATAAACCTGATACTAACCTGGGGAGTGGGACTGCTTGTCTACTTCAAGACAGACGTGACCTGTGTCTTTTAAATTTTATTTTGTCAGAGATACGGAATATAGCAGACCAAGGGGTGACCAGAGAAGCATAGTTTTGAAGGTAGTGACACACAGTGGGGTTAGGAACACCCAGAGGCATAGGGCGACTCGGAGGGAGGAAGCACAATCTCTGAGATGAGTTGAGAAGTGAGACGAGAACAGCTACATGGGGATCTGTGTTGAGGTAGAAGAGAACGCTCATACAATCATGCAATAGGAGGTGAGGGGTGGGGCTGCAGTCATGAAGAAAGCAAGGGAGTTTGGAATGTTATGAGCAGGAGTGTCCTAGGAAATCCAAATTAATCAAAAAGATTGTTGAGCAGCTGTGGGAGTCCTGGTGGAATAAAGTAAGCATATTTCTATCTGACCAACTCTGCTCAAGTCAAGTATTTTTGGGGACCAAGAATAGAATTAAATCCACAATCAGGGAGAATGTTCTAAGAAGGCAAGTTAGCAGGTGTGATCCAGCAAAAGAGAAGGTGTGTGGAATAATCCCAAAGTGCCTTTCTCTTTAGGAGCCACAAGATGCTGCTGCTGCTTTGTAGCTGTAGGATGCTGGTCCCAGGAAACGCTCCATTCATTTCTGCATGCATGCAGAAACTGAGAGGAGTGTGGAATGAAGTTTGTTTTGAAAGAAAACATGGAGTTTTAACCAAAGACAGACAAAATGTGTGAAGAGGAAAGCCATGCAGAGGAAAAGAAGAAAGAGGAATTTTGAGAATTTGTAATTTATCTAATTACCTTGAGGATTGGAGTTTTCCATAATCCCCTGTCCATGAAAAACCAATCAAAATTTTCTATGGAAGATAACCTGGGGTGTGAGCACAGGTTCTCAGATTCCCTATTAGTCCATGAGTTATATCTCATGACTAAAAGAAGACATACACTATAGGGATACTAGGCAAGGACTCAGAAGGCAAAGTATATGGGTTTAAATCCAAACTGTTGAGACTTTAGGCAAGGTACTTACCCTCTTGGTGCCTTAATTTTTCTCATCTAAAAAACAGGCACAATAAGTGGCTATGTCTCACAGGCCTGTCAAGAGGAGGAAATGCATGAGACTTTATTCATTTGATATGTACAATACTTACAAAGCACAGGCAGAAAGTGCTTTTGTCATTATGAAGTGCCTTTGCTCAGTATTTTCAAAAAGTGAGGCTTATACAACTATTAATGTGCAAATATGACTTTTATTTTGCATCTTTTCCACACTTCATCTCTTTATTTTTCATCTTTGTATCTCTCTCACCACTGCTCCTGCTGCTAAGTCGCTTCAGTCGTGTCTGACTCTGTGCGACCCCGTAGACGGCAGCCCACCAGGCTCCCCCGTCCCTGGGATTCTCTAGGCAAGAACACTGGAGTGGGTTGCCAGTTCCTTCTCCAATGCGTGAAAGTGAAAAGTGAAAGTGAAGTCGCTCAGTCGTGTCCGACTCTTAGCGACCCCATGGACTGCAGCCCACCAGGCCCTCCGTCCATGGGATTTTCCAGGCAAGAGTACTGGAGTGGGGTGCCATTGCCTTCTTCGATCTCTCTCACTTCCCTCCCTGTATTGTTAGCTCTTGGAAGGCAAAGGCCATATCTTACACATCTTTATATTTATCCTTGTTCTGATTATCAGGTCATGTCAGTAACAATTTCACAACTTGGTGGCGTAAAACAGCAACCATTTTTTTATACTCACTTATTCTGTGGGTCAAGAATTTGGAAAGGAGACAGCAGGGTTGATTTCTCTCTACTTCATGATGGCTTGAGGGTCAGCTCCATGACCCAAATGACTTGTGGAGCAATATGAACAGCTGAGGGCTACAATAGCTGGGGCTGGGGGATGCACTTCAAAGGTGCCTTCATCACTCAGGTATCTAGTGCCTGGGCAGGAATGGATGAAGGACTGACTTAGCTGGGACCTATGCATAGGAAATGATGCCCTTGTTACCATAAGTTGCTATGGAAACACTCGAATGAACTTTTTGGCCAATCCAACACATGATATCAGGAAACTAATTTTGTTAGGTGTGTAAAGTACATGGAGATTTGACAAAATGTTCTTAAATTTTTTAGAGATTCATATGGATGTATTTATGGTCTAAATAACTAATTTACTTTGTATTTCCAGGGAAAAATAGATGAGGCATATATGACAAAATATTGTTGGAGTTTGCTCAAATTCATGTCCATTGAGTCAGTGATGCTACCTAACCATCTCATCCTCTGCCATCCCCTTCTCCTTCTGACTTCAGCCTTTCCCAGCATCAGAGTCTTTTCCAATGAGTCGGCTCTTTGCATCAAATGGCCAGAGTACCGGACCTTCAGCTTCAGCATCAGTCCTACCAATGAATATTTAAGGTTGATTTCCTTTAGGATGGACTGGTTTGATCTCCTTGCTGTCCAAGGGACTCTCAAGAGTCTTCTCCAGTACCATAGTTCAAAAGCATCAGTTCTCTGGTGCTGAACCTTCTTTATGGTCCAACTCTCACATCCGTACATGATCTTTGTCAGCAAAGTGTGGCTCTGTGGTAAAGAATCTGCCTGTTCAATGCAGGAGATGCAAGGGCTGAGGATTCAATCCCTGGATCAGGAAGATCCCCTGGAGAAAGAAATAGCATCCATTCTGGTATTCTTGTCCATGTCCCATGGACAGAGGAGCCTGGCAGGCTATAGTCCATGGGGTCACAGAAGAGAAATGACTTATTGACTAAACGACAACAATGACAAAATATTAAGAATTTTTACATTTAGATGATGGGTATTCATTGTACTATTCTCTCTAGTTTTCTTCTTGTTTGAAAATTTAATAAGAAGTAAAATAAAGAAATAAAGAGAATAAACAGAGGGTAAAAGGTCCATCTATGATAGTTCTAGAATCATCTACTTCTCTTCATTCCCAGCCATTGCTCTAATATACAGGTTAGCAAAATTTTCCCATATAGGGTCAGATAGTATACATTTTAGAGTACATAGGCTGTATATTCTCTATAAGAACTATTCAACTCTGCCATTGTAGCACAAAAGCAGCCATTGGCAATATGTAAATGAATGGGCATGACTTTTTCCAATAAAACTTTATATAAACAAGCAGGTGATCAGCCAGATTTAGCCAGTGGGCTATAGTTTGCTGACCCCTGCTCTAACTGAAGCACTCATCCATTCTAACCCAGAGTACAAGTACTCCTACAATCCTTTTACCCATCTTCTTCCATTTAGACTTGTCATCTCTCCACTCTGCCCCTTATAGATCAATAGTAGCCGTTTCCCTACTTAGAACTGGGCCATAGTTTCCCATCATCTCCTCATCCTCACTATGTTTCCAAACCTGACTCCATCATTAACCCCAACAGGTATGCCCCCCATCACACGCATCCTTTTCTTTTCACGTCTTTATATTTTAAACAACTTTATTAACACATCTTTGACACATAAAAATGGATATATTTAAACTGTACAGCTTGATGTTTTGATATATGTATACATTGTGAAAAGATCACTACAGTCAAGCTAACTAACTTATCCATCACCTCTGTAGAGTTATCATGTGTGGAGAGTTATGGTGAGAATATTGAAGATCTATCCTCCTACCAAATTTCACATATACAATATAATCCTGCTATCATCAGCATGCTGTATGTTACTCATTCATCATGCATAATCGAAATTGGTGCCCTTTCATCAACATCTCTGCTTTATCCTCTTCCCCCAACCCCACTTGCACCTGGCAATTACCATTCCCCTCCCCGCTCCTATACATTTGACTATTTTGCTGCTGCTGCTGCTGCTGCATTGCTTCAGTCATGTCCAACTCTGTGCAACCCCATAGATGGCAGCCCACCAGGCTCCCCCGTCCCTGGGATTCTCCAGGCAAGAACACTGGAGTGGGTTGCCATTTCCTTCTCCTTGACTATTTTAGACATCCCATATAAGTGAGATCAACACAATATTTGTTTTCCTGCACACACACATTCTTTAGTCTCCTAGATCTTCTTGTTTTCAGACATCTCCTGCTTCCCTACTTCACTTCCATACTTAAAGGGTTGCTCAAACTTCCCCTCCTTCAAGACTCAGCTCAGTCATCACCTCTCTGGTAAGCTGCAGTCTTTTCCCCAACACACATGTATGCATGTGCATGTTCACACATACACACCAGAAATAGTCAAGGTTGGGGCTCCTTCTTAGTACTCTCAGTATCTTCAGGGTATCTCTTTGTCATGGCACTTGTCACACTTCCTATCATGATGTGATTACTTCTCTGCTCTGATCCTTGGCCTAGAAGCTGGTTGAGGGCAGAGACTATATCTTATTTACCTCAATGTCTAAAACAGAGCCTGTCACAGGGTTAAATGAATATTAAGATCTACTGCAAACATGCCCTTCATAAGGGAATTTCAAGATACTATGATGAAAAGTAGTTGGATTTCACATGATCTCTAAAAATACAAAAATTATGAGCAAACAAATAAACAAGAGACACCAGTGCTTCTGAATGGAGGTAAGTTAGATCACAGTAGGATCAAATAACCTAGAGATCACTGAAGCACTCCTTACTATCCTAGGAGAAACTATAGTTTCCTGAAAGATGTAATATACTCAAAAATGATTATATCATGCTCAGGGCTGCCATCCCTAACCCATGTGGGATCCTTCCATTGGGTAATTACAGCCCCCTAACCAGATTAGGTCGCTTGATAAGTAGAGCTCTGTCCATAGGATTTTCCAGGCAATAGTACTGGAGTGGATTGCCATTTCCTTCTCCAGCAGATCTTCCAGACCCAGGGATCGAACCCAGGTCTCCACATTGTAGACAGACACTTTACCGTCTGAGCCACCAGGGAAGTCCGGTAAGTAGAGCATGGGCTGGATTTCAGGCCCCATTCACCATGTTGACCAGAAGCCCTTGTGCAATGAACAGTATGTGCAAACATGTGCGGTGGCCTTTTATGTATCCCCAGATCATCTTTACGGGTGAGTCAAAGCAAACAATGGCATAATTTTTGAAGAGTGGGCAAACAATCCATTGATCCTTTGGTACAGTATTTACTTCTCAGTATGTTTTCTACCAGTAGTTCTCAACGGTGGCATATAGTGAGCATGGTATCAGAGTCACCTGGGGAACTTTTTCAACCTACACATGCACGCTCCCACACTCCTGCTCCTGATCTCAAAATTCTGATGTACTTCATCAGGGGTGTTCTTAGATCCAAAATACAGTGTACCTCAAGGGGTAGAATTGCAGAATGTCTAGATGCTTTTGTGACTGGCCAATTAGAATTGATGCTTTTGAAGTGTGGTGTTGGAGAAGACTCTTGAGAGTCCCTTGGACTGCAAGGAGATCCAACCAGTCCATTCTGAAGGAGATCAGCCCTGGGATTTCTTTGGAAGGAATGATGCTAAAGCTGAAACTCCAGTACTTTGGCCACCTCACGCGAAGAGTTGACTCATTGGAAAAGACTCTGATGCTGGGAGGGATTGGGGGCAGGAGGAGAAGGGGACGACAGAGGATGAGATGGCTGGATGGCATCACTGACTCGATGGACGTGAGTCTGAGTGAACTCCGGGAGTTGGTGATGGACATGGAGGCCTGGCGTGCTGCGATTCATGGGGTCGCAAAGAGTCAGACACGACTGAGCGACTGATCTGATCTGATCTGAATGTTCCACAACTGGTTCAAGTACCCTTTCTATCACCCCATATATTTGTAGCTCCTTGAAAATCACTTTCCACTGGTTTAATCTACAAGCAAAGGAATTGGTTTGAGCTCTGTTCCATATACCTATAAACACAACCAGGTCAGCCTAAACCTTCTGGAAGACCTTGGTTATATGCAAACCAGGCAAGGTCTCACTCATGAACTCAAACACAAATGATTATTTTAGTTCATGTCATGATCAAAGTTGTGGCCTAAATTATTTAAGCAAGAAAACTTTAGCATAAAAATATTGAGCAACGAGTTTTACCACACTAAAGAATCAACCCATATAATTGGGAAATTAAACTATTCTATTTATAAGAAAGAATTTATTTGGGATTTTTAAACACACCAATATCAGATTCCTTGAGCAGGAGTTATATTTCAGTTACACTCAATGGGAATTTCTTAAACTTTTATTATGTGCAATTCTATGTATTGGGAACTATAAAGGAAGTAAATATTTAAAAATAAGAAATATCATGTCTTCAAGGAGCTTCAAGACTGGTTGTGAATAAATCAAATGGAGAAATAGTTCAAGGTATATAGGAATTCTCAGACAGGAGGGACAGTATCCTTTTCTCAAGAAGGGCCTTTGGGATCTTTGCAATAGAGATTCTGCTACAGATGCCATTTGTGTTGTAATGAAGAAAAATATTTTAAGTTTATAGTGTACATTTTCTGAAAAAGTTGATCCACATGATAATATGGGATATCATGTAGTATAGGACAAGGGCTTTTTGAAATAACACTGCCCGCTCTTCCAGTTCTATTTCTCTTTATATATGCCAATTTTCACATACTCCTTTAGAGTATGGGAACCCCCTTCCTGCTCATATGAGATCGTTGGATGGCATCACCTTCTCAATGGACATGAGTTTGAGCAAACTCCAGGAGATGGTGAAGGACAGTGAAGCCTGGCGTGCTGCAGTCCATGGGCTCTCAAAGATTTGGACATGACATAATGACTTAACAGCAACAATAATAGATAAAGCAAATATTAACAGAACTGAATGGACAAGCAGACAGCAATGCAATAATAGTAGGAGACTTCAATATTCCCTTTTCAAGAATGGATTAGTCATCCAAAAAGAAAATCAAGAAGGAAACAGAGGACTCGAACAACAATATAGCCAAAATGGATATAACATATGCAGAGTAGTCCATTCAATAGCAATAGAATACACATTCCTCTAAAGTGTACAGAATACTCTTCAGGGTATAGCAGGTGTTAGGTCAAAATTGCGACCCCACGGACTGTAGCTTGCCCAGCTCCTCTGTCCATGGAATTCTCCAGGCAAGAGGAGTGGGTAGCTCTGTTCCCTTCTCCAGGGGATATTCCCAACCCAGAGATCAAACCTAGGTCTCCCGCATTGCATGTGGATTCTTTACCATCTAAGCCACCAGGGAAGCTCCTTAAAAAGTTTAAGAAGATAGAAATCATACCTTTCCAATCACATGTTAGGAAATGAGGAATCAGTAACAGTAAGAAAACCGAAACATTCACAAATATGTAGCAACTAAAAAACACACTCCAAAACAACTAGTGGATCAAAGGAGAAATCAAAAGGGAAATTTTTAAAAATGTATTGAGACAAATGAAAATACAAATACAACACACCAAAATTTATGGAATGCAGCCAAAGCATTTCGAAGATGGAATTTTTTGGCAAAAGTATCTGCATTTAAGAAAAGGAAGATCTCAATTAAATAATCTAACTTTAAACTTCTAGAAGCTAGAAAAAGAAGAACAAAGTTCAAAGTTAACAAAACAAAAGAAATAATAAAGATTAATTAGAGCAGAATTCAATGAAATAGAAACTAGAAGAATAGAAAAGATTAATGAAATTAAGAGCTAGTTTTTTGAAAGATGAATAAAATTAGCAAACTTTTAGCTAGACTCAGATAAAAAGAGAAGACTCAAATGAATAAAACTAGAAATGAAAGAGGAGATGTTACCACTGATACCACAGAAATACAAAAAATAAGTGTCTACTATGAATAATTATACACCAACAAATTGGATAACCTAGAAGAAATTTATACATTCCTAGAAACATACAACCTACCAAGACTGAAACATGAATGAATAGAAAATTTGAACAGACCAATAACAAGTTAAGAGATTGAATCAAAAAATTAACAAAGAAAAAGTCCTGAACCATATGGCTTCACTGGTGAATATCACCAGTTAAAAAAGAATGAAGAGCAATCATTCTCAAACATTTCCAGAAAAATGGAAGAGGATAAACATCTAAATGTATTTTACAAGACCACCATTATCCTAATAACAATGCCAAATAAGAACACTAAAAGAAAATTACAGACCATCTCCCTGATGAACACAGATGTAAAAATCCTCAACAAAATATTAGCAAACCAATTTCAACAGCACATTAAGAGGATTATACACCATGATCAAGTGAGATTTATTCCTGGGATGCAAGGATGGTTCAACATATGCATATAATATATGATATATAATATATGATACATTAATGGAATGAAGAATAAAAATTATATGATCATCTCAATGGAGGCAAAAAAAGCATTTGACAAAATTCAACATCCTTTCATGATAAAGACCATCAATAATCTGGACATAGAAAGGATGTATCTCAACATAATAAAGGCTATATATGACAAGCCCACAGCTAATATCATTGTCAATGTGGAAAAACTACAAGCTTTTCTTCTGTGATCAGGCACAAGGATTCTCACTCTAACTACTTCTATTTAGCATAGTACTGGAAGTCCTAGCCAGAGCAGTTAGAGCAAGAAAAAAAAGGCATTCAGATTGGAAAGGAAGAAGTAAAGTTGTCTCTATTTGCATATGGCATGATGTTATATGTAGAAAACCTAAAGACCCGACAAAAAAACTGTTAGAACTAATAACTTTAGTAAAGTTTATAAGGTACAAATCAACACACAAAACTCAGTTATGTTTCTACACACTTACAATGAACTAGCCAAAAGAAATGAAATTAAGATAACAATCTCTTTTACAGTAGCATCAAAACTAATAAAATACTTAGAAATTAACTCAATTAAGGAGGTGAAAGATCTGTACACTGAAAACTACAAGACTGATGAAAGAAATTGAAGAAGACACAAATAAATGGAAAGATATAATGTGTTCATGGATCAGAAGAATGAATATTGTTAAAATGTCCATTCTACCCACAGCATGTACAAATTCAATGCAATTAATCTACAGATTCAATGCAATCTCTATCAGAATCCAAATGGTATTTTTCACAGAAATAGAAAAAAAAAACCAACCATAAAATTTGTATGGAACCACCAAAGATCCTCAATAGCCAAAATAATCTTGAGCAAGTACAAAGTTAGAGGCATCACAATTCCTGATTTCAATATATATTTAAAAGCTACAGGACTTCCCTGGTGGTCCAGTGGTTTAGAATCTGCCTGCCAATGTAGAGGACATGAGTTTAATTCCTGGTCTGGGAGGATTTCCTGGATTTCTGGGAGATGCCACCAGGCAACTAAGCCCATGTGCTATAATGACTGAAGCCTGCACACTCTAGACCCTGGTCTCTGCAACAAGACAAGCCGCTGCAGTGAAAAGCCCATGCACCACAACTAGAAAATAGCTCCTGCTTGCTACAATTAGAGAAAGTCTGGTGCAGCAATAAAGACCCAGCACAGTCAAAAAGAAGAATCTACACTAATCCAAACAGTATGGCAGTGCCATAAAAACAGACATATGGACCAACGTAACAATATAGAGAGTCTAGAAATAAATCCATGCATTTACAGTCAACTGACATTTGACAAACAAGCCAAGAACACACGACAAAAAGACAGTCTGTTTAACAAATGGTGCTTGAAAACTGTATATTCACAAACAGAAGAATGAAATTGGACCCTTATCTCACACAAGATACAAATATCAACTCAAAATAGATTAAAGACTTAAAAGTTAGACCTAAATCTGTAAAACTACTAGAAAAAAAATACGAGAAATCACTTTGACACTGGTCTGGGAAATACATTTTTCAGATATGACCCCAAAAACAGAGGCAACAAAAGCAAAACTAAGCAAGTGCAATTGCATCAAACTATAAACAAACATCAGAGTGAAGGAACAACCTAAATGATGGGAGAAAATACTTAAAAACCATACATCTTATAAAAGAATAATATTTAAAATATATAAAGAAATCAATTCAACAGCAAAAAGAAAAAGAAATAACCTGATTAAATAAATGAGCAAACAACCTAAATAGGTAGTTTTTCAAAGAAGATACGCAAATGGCCAGTAGTTATATAAAGATGCTCAACATCACTAATTACCAGGGAAATACAAATCGAAACCACAATGAGAAGTCACCTCACTCCTGTCAAAATGGCTATCATCAAAAAGACTACAAATAACAAATGTTGGAAAGGATGTGGAGAAAAGGAAACCCTTGCACACTGCTAGTGGGAATGCAAATTGGTGCAGCCACTGTGGAAAACAGTATGAAAGGAAGGTGGGAGGGGGGTTCAGGATGGGGAGCACATGTGCGCCTGTGGCTGATTCATGTCAATGTATGGCAAAAACCACTACAATATTGTAAAGTAATTAGCCTCCAATTAAAATAAATTAATTAATTAAAAAAATTAAAACTAGAATTACCATATGATCTAGTAATCCCATTTTGGGTATATATTGAAAGGAAATGAAATCAGTATCTTGAAGAGGTATCTGTACTCCCATGGTCACTGCAGTGTTTTTCACAATAGCTAAGATTTGGAAGCAATATAATTGTATACAGATTAATTAATGAATGGAAAAAGATTATAGATATATGATATTCAGCCTTTAAAAACATCTAAATCCTATCACTTGTGACAATATGGATGTGCCTTGAGGACATTATGCTAAGTGAAATAAGCCAAACACAGAAAGGTAAATACCATATGACCTCACTCGTATGTGGAATCTAAAAATGTTGAACCTACAGAAGTAGACAGTAGAATGCTGGTTGCCAGGAACTGAGGGGCGAGGGCGATGGGGAGTCAGTGGTCAAAGAGTACCAAATGTCAGTCATGTGGGATGAATAAGTTCTGGGGATCGAATCTATAGCATAGTGATTATAGTTAATAAAACTATATTGTATACTTGAAATTTTTTGAGAGTAGATCTTGTGTCCTCACCACAAAAAAAGTTAACTGTGTGAGGTAATGGGTGTGTTAATTAACTTGACTGTGGTAATCATTTCACAATAAATGCCTATTTCGAAACATCACGTTGTCCACTTTTTTAATAGTTTTTAATTGGAGTATAATTGCTTTACAATGTTGTGTTAGTTTCTGCCTTACAACAAAGTGAACCAGTTGTGTGTATATATATATATATCTCCTCCCTCTTGAACCCCCCTCCCATCTCGCTACCCCCATCCCACTCCTCTAGGTCATCACAGAGCACTGAGTTGAACTCGCTGTGCTATACAGCTGCTTCCTACTGCTACTGCTAAGTCACATCAGTCGTGTCCGACTCTGTGCGACCCCATAGATGGCAGCCCACCAGGCTCCCCCATACCTGGGATTCTCCAGGCAAGAACACAGGAGTGGGTTGCCAGTTCCTTCTCCAATGCATGAAAGTGAAAAGAGAAAGTGAAGTCGCTCAGTCGTGTCCGACTCTTAGCGACCCCATGGACTGCAGCCTACCAGGCTCCTCCGTCCATGGGATTTTCCAGGCAAGAGTACTGGAGTGGGGTGCCATTGCCTTCTCTGGCTTCCTACTAGCTACCTATTTTATACACGGGAGTGTATATATATCAATGCTACTATCTCAAGTCACATTTTACACTTTAAATATATACAATTTTTATTGTTAATTATGCCTCAATAATGTTTGGAAAAAATTTTTAGAAATAAAGTATCTGGAATTGCCAAAAAACAACAACAACAACGAGCACTAGGGATAATGAAAGGTTTTGTCTATAGGAGTGTGTGAATAGAGTGGAGGCAAGAGTGAAAGGTTAAGATTCACAGATATAAGTGTCCTAAGAGAAATTATGACATGAATTGTTATGATAGCCTCAAAAATTTATTTTGAATTCAAAAGAGGGAAAGACTTGACATTGAGGATCTCAAGAGAGAGGTGAGGTTGGAGATAAACCTCAAAGGATCATAAAAATTTCCAATTAACTTTTGAAAGCATTAGAAGGAATAGCAGAGGCAAAGGCTAGAGGTGGGAGAGTGCAGATAAAAGCATTCGGGACAAGGCAATGACTATGCTTAGAACACAGGCTGTGGGCAGTGCCTACTGTGAGATCAGTCAGGGGAGGGAAGTCAGCCTGGGGCTTGACCTCCAGGTGAGATCTCCATCACATGCTGCTTTAGGCATAGACAATGTCTGGTTTCAATTTCAGGTAACTTTTGGATTGAAAGGAAGCACCTTTATATCATTAAGCCCCATGAATTTCTCAAGTTATGTTCCACTTGGCATAACATTGATACTGATGTCAAAATTGAGAGCGATAAAGTAGTGGTTCGGAGCAGAATCTGGGGCACAGCCTGGGTTTCGTTAGAACCATTACCTAGTGTATGAGTTGAATTGTGCCCCACCTAAATTCATAAGTTTAAGTCTTAACCCTCAGTACCATATACTGTGTCCTAATTTGGAGAAAGGGTTTTTTACAGAGACAATCAAGATAAAATTACAGCAGGCCCTCATATAATATAAGCAGTGTCCTTATAAAAAGGGAAAATTTGGACACAGAGGCAGACATGCACAGAAGATGCATAGAAGGCATCAGTTTAGTTCAGTTATTCAGTCGTGTCCGACTCTTTGTGACCCCATGGACTGCAGGACACCAGGCTTCCCTGTCCATCACCAACTCCTGGAGCTTGCTCAAACTCATGTCCATTGAGTCGGTGATGCCATCCAACCATCTCATCCTCTGCCATCCCCTTCTCCTTTGGCCTTCAATCTTTCCCAGCATCAGGGTCTTTTCCAATGAGGTAGCTCTTTGCATCAGGTGGCCAAAGTATTGGAGTTTCAGTTTCAGCATCAGTCCTTCCAATGAATATTCAGGACTGATTTCATTTAGGACTGACTGATTGGATCTCCTTGCAGTCCAAGGAACTTTCAAGAGTCTTCTCCAACACCACAGTTCAAAAGCATCAATTCTCTGGTGCTCAGCTTTCTTTATGGTCCAACTCTCACATTCATACATGACCACAGGAAAAACCACAGCTTTGACTAGATGGACCTTTGTCAGCAAATAATGTCTCTGCTTTTTTAATATGCTGCCTAGGTTGGTCATAGCTTTTCTTCCAAGGAGCAAGTGTCTTTTAATTTCATGGCTGCAGTCACCATCTGCAGTGATTTTGGAGCCCCCCAAAATAAAGTCTGTCACTGTTTCCATTGTTTCCCCATCTATTTGCCATGAAGTGATGGGACCAGATGCCATGATCTTAGTTTTTTAAATGTTGAGCTTCAAGCCAGCTTTTTTACTCTCCTCTTTCACTTTCATCAAGAGGCTTTTCAGTTCCTCTTCACTTTCTGGCATAAGTGTGGTATCATTTGCATATCTGGGGTTATTAATATTTCTCCCAGCAATCTTGATCCCAGCTTGTGCTTCATCCAGGCTGGCATTTTGCATGATGTACTCTGCATATAAGTTAAATAAGCAGGGTGACAATATACAGCCTTGACGTACTCCTTTCCCAATTTGGAACAGTCTGTTGTTCCATGCCCAGTTCTAACTGTTGCTTCTTGACCTACATACAGATTTCTCAGGAGTCAGGTAAGGTGCTCTGGTGTTTCCATCTCTTTAAGAATTTTCCACAGTTTGTTGTGATCCACACAGTCAAACGCTTTGGCATAGTCAGTAAAGCAGAAGTAGATGTTTCTTTGGAACTCTCTTGCTTTTTCGATGATCCACCAGATGGCAATTTGATCTCTGGTTCCTCTGCCTTTTCTAAATCCAGCTTGAACATCTGGAAGTTCTTGGTTCACATACTGTTGAAGCCTTGCTTGGAGAATTTTTGAGCATTACTTTACTAGCATGTGAAATGAGTGCAATGGTGCGGTAGCTTGAGCATTCTTTGGCATTGCCTTTCTTTGGGATTGGAATGAAAACTGACCTTCACCAGTCCTGTGGCCACTGCTCAGTTTTCCAAATTTGCCAGCATATTGAGTGCACTTGATCAGCATCATCTTTTAGGATTTGAAATAGGAATTCCATCACCTCCACTAGCTTTGTTCGTTAGGATGCTTCCTAAGTCCCTCTTAAGACTCCAGGATGTCTGGCTCTAGGTGAGTGATCACACCATCGTGGTTATCTGGGTCATTAAGATCTTTTTATTATAGTTGTTCTGTGTATTCTTGCCACCTCTTCTTAATATCTTCTGCTTCTGTTAGGTCCATACTGTTTCTGTCCATTATTGTGCCCATCTTTGCATGAAGTGTTCCCCTTGTATCTCTAATTTTCTTGAAGATCATACACAGACAGAAAATGATACGAAGAGATGCATGAAAAACCAGCTACCTATAAGCTAAGGAGACAGGCCTGGGACAGATTCTTCCCTCACAGCCCTAAGAAAGAACCAGCTGTGCCAACACTTTGACCTCAGACTTCCAGACTGTAAGGCAATCAATTTCTTTCGGTTAAGCCACCCAGTTTGTGATCCTTTGTTATAGCAGCCCTAGAAAACTCACATACTTCACCTCTCAGGCTTCAGTTTCCAAACCCAAATGTAAAATGACTATCATAGTAACTGCCTTATAGGGTAGTTGTGATGAACAAAAGACTTAAAACCCAAAAACTGCTTAGAGTGAGGCTCAAAAAATAAGCAAGTGTGTGCTACTAATATTAAGGATATAATGCTTTTTTCTGTCAAACCATTTATCTTTCTACATCCAAGTAACTTCCTTGTAGATATCTCTATAAGGAAGGGTTAGATATTTGTCTTTTACTTTCAGCTAGCTCCTCTTAGCTTGTAATCACTGTTCTACTTTAAGGTTGCTTCCCATGGAAGTTTTTATATTATACTTTGCTTTCCAATCAAATGGCTTCTCAAGGCAAACATACCTCTTTTGTTAAATGTAGTATTTTCTTTCACTCCTGTTGCCTGCACTCCCTTGACCCTATCAAATAGATAGCCCACAAATTCCTTATCCTGGTATCTATTTTAAGGATACACTCTCAAAGAACATACCTCTTTTCATTTCTTACCTGCAAATAGCAAAACAGTATCAACTGGCAAAGATAATTATCCACTTGTGAATGAAAGTGTAATTTCTTTCTATGGCAATGCAGTGCAGTAGACATGTCACTCTAAGGCAGTTTATATTAAGTAGCTTTATGTCACATGACACAGTGTGAACTGATGCATGCTGTGTTCCCGGATTAGATCCGGGGGTCACAAATCTAATGGAACGCTTTTGTACAGAAGTGATTACTACTGGCTCTAAGTAACAAACCTACTATTCTTACTTTTCTCCTGTGGTTTTTACTTTGTTGGGGGCAATAAGGATGTTGAAATTGTGTCATTTAACCACATCTCTAGTGCTAATTTTTAGCCATGTTGAGTACCTTGGTTCCTGTCTTTGCGTGTCTGGGAATCTTGCCACTGACCATATGACCTGAGTTACTTTCCTTTCTCTCACTAGGAAAGCACCTTAGGTAATATGGTTTCTCCACTTGCCAAATTAGAGTGCTGGACTAGGTGATCTCAAAGTGTCACCCAGCTCTAAAATACTAAGATCTTCTTAAACTTGTGATAATACAATGTAAGACTCTATTACAGCATAAAGACCAGCTGACTCAGGTTTTTCCCAGTGGCATTTTGGATTTCTATCTGAAGTCTCTATAACTCGCATTTTAAATTCTGCTTTAGCTCCCCATGAGGCTTTACTGACAGCAGCAGAATTAGAGAGCTAAATATCTTATACGCCTCCCAATAATTACATAATGAATACTAATATATCACCAGAAAGTTCTTTCACAAGGTAAGTAACATTCACATTCAATGAAAGGCTTCAACGAGGCACTGATGTGAGGACCAAAGACAAATTACAAATAATTGATTGAGGTTTTCATGTGTGTGATGAACAACCGCATTTTCAATTATATGTGAAATGTAATCACCCTCCTTTTTTTTTTTTTTTTGCAGTAGACAAAAGTTGTCTTATGGATGTTCTATGTAAATGTGGGTACTTGAAAATATTCATCTTAATGAGACAGAATTTGACTGGCAGGAAAGAGAACAAAGGGGAAGAGGAGATCTGAGGGTCCTAAAGACGGCTCTGGGGTAGAAGCATGAACACTTCTTCCTCGACCCTACTGCCCTCACACACTCATCCCACGGGGACTGAGCGGATCTGGTGGCAGAGATGTTGCAAGTACAATGAGATGCATTTTTAAAGGTATTTGATTAGGAAGGAGTGTCTGAAAGAATTAAATTCACCTTAGAACGTCAAGAGAAAAAAGGTAAAGGAACCTATCCTAGGCTGAGCACATGCCAAAGAATGTGGGATTTAGGAGAGAAAGTGACTAGCATGGATGAGTGTGATGGGGGAAGGAAGTAGGACAAGTAGATGACTGTGGAGAAACGTCACTAGAAAGGACCTGGCTTTTTCTCTCTACTAGTAGCTGAGGAAAACACGAGCTGGAAAGCTAGGTTTTTTTTTTATCCAGCCAGAGCAAACTGGACTGATATCACAGAGTGGTGAGTTACACATATATCCATCTATATCATATTTGGGCTTCCCTAGTGGCTCAGCTGGTAAAGAATCCACTTGCAATGAGGGAGACCTGGGTTCAATTCCTGGGTTGGGAAGATCCCCTGGAGAAGGAAAAGGCTACCCACTCCAGTATTCTGGCCTAGAGAATTCCATGGACTGTATAGTCCATGGGGTCACAGAGTCAGACACCACTGAGTGACTTTCACTTTCAGATCATATTTGAGGTTCAGAATGGTCATCCTGCACTTAAATACAATTTGTTCTGTAAGTGGCTGGAGGGGCAGGAGAGTACTGAATGACTAGGGAAGTGGCATTTAGGAAAAGAGAAAAGCAGTAGAGTCTCATGGTTTTTTGGCTAAAGAGGAAAACTCCTTCAATCTCAAGATTTCCAACCTGAGGACCAGGGATCTTGGAAGAAAACCTCATCATGCACTATATGTGGACAGCATATGTAATGCTCCTCACATATATACCATTTCCTACAACTTTTTTTTTTCCAGAGAACTGCATGCCACTTTGTGATTAATAAAACAAAACTCCATCTTTAGATAAAAACAGTTTCACCATGAACAAACAGGGGTTAGAGGTGCCAACCCTCCACACAGTCAAAATTCTACATATAATGCAGTTCTGCATCTCCCGAGGCAACCAACTGCAGGTCGTGTAGTAGTGTAGTATTTCCTACTGAAAAAAAAATCAGTGTGTAAATGGACCTGTGCAGTTCAAACTTGTGTCGTTCAAGGATCAGCTGTACGCTCATGAGTCATAGTTTCACTTAGGTGTTTTGTACTTTGTCAATCATAAAATCATGCGGAGTTACCTGACATTTTTAAAAGGGGATCTTTAACCTGCCAATGTTTGGGACCTCACCTTTAATGTCTTAGATGGTGGCAATGGACAAGTCTAACAGAAAATGTCCTGGTAACAACTTCCTTGACAAATTCGGGTAAGTTGGGGGTACTGGTGGAGAGAATTTTTTAGAGAACCTCTTGTGATGGATATGGTGAGCTTTGAGTGTCTGCTGTCTCCAGAGCCGGGCAGAGAATGTGAGAAGCAGTAACAGACTTGGGGGCTCCCTGCATTGCCAAGGGCCATAGACTGCAGACAAATGGAGAACAAGTATCAGAAAGTAGTCTCTCCTCTTTAGAAGGCATTAAATGTACAAAAGAGTTAGGTCCCATAAGCTCCTGCCATTTGGCATTCATGGGGGTGACTCTCAGTCTGCTTGGGCTGTTGTTAACGCATACCTGATAGAATGGATGGCTTATAACAAAAAGAAATATATTTCTCACAGTTCTGCAGGCTGGAAGTCCAATATCAGGGTGCCAGCTTGGTTGGGTTCTGGTGAGAGCCTACTCCCTCATTCGATAATGAATGTCTTCTCTCTGTGTCTTTATATGGTGGAACAGAAATGATGAGTCTCTGGGGTCTCTTCTATAAGGGCACTAATACCACTCATGAGGACTCTATCCTCATGACCTAATTACCTCCCAAAGGCCCTCCATCCTAATATGTCACATTGGGCATTAGGATTTCAACACATGAACTTTGGAGGGGCAAATGTTCAGTCCACAACCGTGACCTTTTCACAGAATTCTGATCTTTCTTTCTCTTAAGAGGGATGGTATAGGGAGGGAGGTGGGAGGGGGGTTCAGGATTGGGAACACATGTACACCCGTGGTGGATTCATGTTGATGTATGGCAAAACCAATACAATATTGTAAAGTAATTAGCCTCTAATTAAAATAAATAAGTTTAAATTAAAAAAATTTTTTAAAAAATTGAAAGACTATTAGGTACATATTTTTAAATACTCCACCCTCCACAAACACACCACTACAAGCATATGGTACTTGAGGTTTCAGACATAAGTGGGGTCACTTGATAAGAGCATACATAGATGTTCTCCATTTTCCATCCTTTCTACCTCCACTCATTCAGATCAAGGGCTTATTTGTGCAAGTTCCTGACTGGCTAGCAACACTGCTAAATATGAGTACTGTTACAGTTAAATTTCAAAGCATTCATTGAAATTGATTGTGGGTGGGCCCACACTGGGAAAAATGCTGCCCAGCCCACTAGTGGTAAAAGATTTTAGCTACTTCCTAATAATGAAACATGAATTTGTCACTGCTTCACATCAAAGGACTGGCATGTTATCAGAAGAATAAAAAGGAACAGTGATTTTATTTTTGCAAAGATTTATTTTCAAGAGTAGAAAGTCAGAATCTTTGGTAATATAACTCCATCAATGTGCAGAGGAAAGAAATTTCAATAATCCAAGAATGACCTCATTGGATAGGCAATGCTATAACTTAAAGAACGTGTTCATTTAAAAGAAATATTGAAAGAAGAAAAAACCTTGCTTCCCAACCTACAGACATCAGACATTATAGCAGCACAAAGAAGAAAAAGAAAACTAGGTTGCAAGAGAGTCTTTATACCTAAATCCTTTTGGGAGGTTCAGGACAGATCTTAACTATACAACATTTCCAGGTTCTCCAATGGTTGGTCACTTTTTGCCATTTTCACCACTCTCTCCACAATTGTTAAATATTATTACTGCATTTGCCACAGATGCCTTGCTTTTAGGGATTTTATTTAAAAGCTGAAGTACCCAAGTGTTTATTTTTTTGTAATACAGCATATTCTAATGGTGCTATTTAGCTAATGCTGCAGCCACCTCATGCCCAATTTCCATTATAAGTCATTATTTTAAGATGTGTAACTTGGCTATAGAAAATTGCTCTATAAAGACACCTGAACAGCAAGTTCTTACATGCTCAAGGAAAATTTAGGATGATTAAATGTTAAAAAAAAAAAAGAAGACAATAAATAGTCTTTAATAGCTTAGACTACCTTTCTGAGCTCTTAAAAGTTGAAAATGAGTTGTTGAGGTTTTGCTGTCAGTTTTTTTCTCTTTTTCTTTTTTGGAAATAAAGACAACCTAATAGGCCTCCATCTAGAGCAGACTTCTAACTTCTTTGCCCTTATAAATCAGGCTATAAAGAGGTGAGAATCAGCTCCAGATTTGTTGCACCTTTCTTTCCTAGCGTCATGAATATTGCTATTTTCATTGGCCTTAGAAAAAATACAGTGCTGTTTGCAGTCATTAAAATAGACATTGTTTAAGGAAGGTCTCATTAATGTTCACTTAAAAAAATTCTGCCCTTGGGGCATTAAGTGGTAAAAAGAGCAGGAGCTTAATAGCACAAAATTCAAATCCTGACTCCAGACTCAGAGCTTCAGTTTTCTCAAGCCTAAAATGAGGACTATATGAATGGTAAGGATCCCACGAGATGAGGCACACAGTATCACCTAACAGTGTCCAGTGCCGTAAGCGCACAGTAAGTAGCAGCCAAGGTGATGATGATGGTGGCCATGATTTCTTTTCTTGGGAACAAAAATATAGCGTCTCATCTGGGCCAAAAAGATTGGCAGAACTGTAAGTCAACGTAGGGGAAGGCTCTTATTAATCACATTTCATGAACTTCAGTTAATGGTTGGGGAACACACACACATACGCAATGAACCTTCCATCCTTCTGAGTCTCAGGAAATATGCAGTGAAGAAAAGTTTCTGAAAGTAGAGAAAAGGAAGGAAGATATAAAATCCATGGAAAAATAACTACTTATTTCCCAGTCTCCTGTGCAACGTAAAGTAAATTAATATAGTGCCCAAAGAAAAGCCTACAAATAAGTATCAAGGAACTTCTAGCAGCCTTAATATAGCATAAGAATAAGATCTCACAGGATAAAGCTAGCGAGAACCCCACTGCCCTTTAAATCCCTTTTCAATCACTATCACCAGAAGCAAGAGAGATTTTCTCACTTGTTTGACCCAGACTTAAGTGATAACAGAGCATCCTCTGTTAGGATGGTGGATACCACAATCGTGCTGAAAGACCTTGACACAGAAAACCAAGCTAATATGTTCCTGAGTTAATCCAACCAACTGTCTGGGAGTTAAATCATATTCTTGTCATCTTGTGGATGTATGCTGATACAGTTCACCATGTATCCCTTGTATGTACTTCACACAATTCATCCCATTTAGCCAGCAACACTGAAATAATGGATTCTTGACAGTGACTCCAGTTTGGATGTTGCATTTGCAAGCAAAACACACTCTACTTCCTCAATATTGGCTGCTTTAGTGGAGGCTCTTACAGCTGACAACACAACAGAGAACTTCATAAAGAAAGTCTCATGATAGCTGTTATTTATTATGCAAATACTGCCTGCCATGGCAACATTGCATCCAGGAGTTTGCTTTATTTGCGCTAGGACATGGCCTGCATATTCAAATGAAGGCAGCCGTACATTATGCCTACACATTACAAAGATTTTGTTTTCCTTGACACTTACAGGAGAACAAACTGCAATTAATATAGCCTGTTTAAGCAGACAGCACCCAATTAGTTATCATCCATTTTCAGATTGGGATGCTAGACAAAAAACATGGAGCTGGGTTCCTTATTCAAAAGGAAAATACATCCAAACTACAGGTTTTCAAAGACACATTTAACTCACAATGGCAAGGATACTCACTTAGCCTTTAATGTGAAATGGAGTGTTAATTTTTCTCTGTCACCTCTTAATTGCTTCCTTATTATACTGTTCAAGCAGTTAATTGCTAGACTGAGTGAAAGAGTGTTTTCAGGGGAAAGGAAATGCCACAGCATGAAAGAAAAAAAATAGAAGCAGTTCACTAGCGTAATTGGGTCTGATATAACATTAGCTATGGTATTCCTTTTAATGGTACCTACAAAAATTAATAGGCAAAGCCAAATTGTTTGTGATTGGGGAAGTAGACAAAGATTAAGTCACTTGGCATACCTACATGTGACTTGCGTCTCCATCATTTTACCAAGCAAGCAAGCGAGTAGACCCTTCCATGCCATCCACACTTGGCCCAGATGCCCTCTGCCTTTCCCATGTGTGCTGCAGATGGGACATCTCCATGAGCCGGATGTTCCGAGTACAGAAGCTGGTTCCAGAGAGCCTTGTAGACACTTATTTGCTGCTCTCCCTGGATTAACCCCTAACAGTATAATTGAAGGGGAAGAGAAAACAGAAAGCAGTTGACACGAGTCCTGTGCTTCTCAATGCTTTGGGGCTCCCCCTACAATTTCATTTGTCCCTTAGAAAAATTGACCCCTCCTTTCAGTACCATCAAAGATGGGAGTTGACACTGTCAGAGCTTGATTGTGCTTCTTCAGGAAAGAAACGGATAGTCAGGAAAAAAGGCAAGAATTAAAGACATTTTTCGAAACAACAAAACATAGATCACTGGCTTTAATGAGGATGCTTGCATGCCAATGGTAGAGAATTCATAATAAGTATTATTTTCTACATCCTCTAATTTTATTAGAGCATAGCAATTATTAATGAAGAAAGATGGTAAAGAAAACACTTGCTTAAACTGTGAGGTTAAAGAGAGATTTTTTGTTTGTATTGCATTTTAATTATGATCAAAAGAATTAACTTTGTTGTATCTTACATTTTACTTCCCAATGAAATATAGGAAAATGTAAACCATTTACTGAATTGTGTTCATTAGCCTTTACTCAATGATTAGCTCATTAGCCTAACTCTATCTGCCATCCCTGTTTACTGCTTAGTGAAATCTGCTGATCTTCTCTTGGTTTTGCCTCTAGAAAGTGAGGGATAAACAGTGGAGAGAGTGACTGGGGGGTGGATTCCTTCTGAGTGGAACAATAATATCAAACTGTACAAATGATCCACCTCCAAAGATGCAGTAGCAGAGAAAATTCAATCCTGAAGTAGATAATGCTCAAGTATAAGGTAGAGAACTACTAATCAAGTAATTAAAATGCTTAATATAAAACATTACAAACAAAATCTTCTAAGCTTTGCACACTTCTGCCTATGACTATAGGGCAAACAATCTAGAATAGTGGTTCTTAACCTCGGATCCATTCATGGGAATCAGGGGTCCATAATCAACTTAAAATGTTGCATAAGAATTCTATGTGACTATGAGTCTCTGTACATTTTTCTCAGAGAGGTAATCATTTTGTATGCCATATAACAAATTATCAGAAATTTAATGGAATAAAACAGCACACACATTTATCTTACTGTATCTGTTGGTCAAGTGTATGCATGCCTTATCAGGATCCTCTGAGAAGTTGCCACCAAAGTGTCAGGCAACATTTCATTGTCATCTCCAGATTTGACTGGAGAAGGGTCTCCTTCCTAGTTTACTCTGGTTATTGGCAGAATTCACTTCCTTCTGGTTGTAGGACTTGTGGCAGCTTGCTTCATCAAAAGCAACAAGGAGAGAAAAACCCTAGAGTCAGTCTGACAACAAGAAGGAGTCTTATAATAAAATAAACTATAATAAAACATAGAGTGATAGCACATCAACTTTGCCATATTCTATTGGTTATACAAAAGCTGCATATACTACACACATCCAGAAGGAAGGGAATATACAAGGCGGCAAATACCAGGAGGCAGGGGAACTGGAGGCCACCTTAGCTTTTCAGATCTTCAGATGGATATAAGATTTTTTAAAAAGTTATAAACCACTGATCTGGTCTACAGAGTGAGTGGAAGTCACTCAGTCATGTGACTGACTCTTTGTGACCCCATGGACTGTACAGTACATAGAATTCTCCAGGCCAGAATACTGGAGTGAGTAGCCTTTCCCTTCTCCAGGGGATCTTCCCAAACCAGGGATCAAACCCAGGTCTCCTGCATTGCAGGCAGATTCTTTACCGCCTGAAATACCAGGGAAGCCACATGGGAATTCTAGCTAGGTCAGAAAAAATGATGTGGCTTCTGCTGCGTGTACTCTCTGTCTCTATGTTTCTCTGGGCTCTTCCTTGGAATGCTCACCTGTGGAGGCAGGCCACCATTCCATAAGGAAGCCCAAACTTGCCCTTACAAGTTTGGTCTACAGAGTACATATATATTATTCATTATCTATTGCTGAGTTACAGATTAGCACAAAACTTAGTTTCTTATAACAATGATAATAACTTATCCCTCATGGTTTCTGTGGGTCAGGAATTCAGACAAGGTACAGTGTGGAGGGCTTGTAGTTGCTCCAGCATCTGAGGTCTCAGCTGGAAGATTCTAAAACTGGGAGTCACCTGAAAGTTCATTCAGTCATACGTCCAGTGGTTCATTCTTACTATTGGTTAGGGCCCTTGGTTCCTCTACACATGCGTTTTTTGTGTGGCCTCTTTAGGGGCAGGTTTGGGCTTCCTTACACAATGGTAGCTGGCCTCCACAGGTGATCATTCCAAGAAAGAGCCCAGAGAGACAGAGAGTGCATGCCAGCAGAAGCCATATCAATTTTTGTGACCTAGCCAGAATTCCCATAGCTTTACTTCTAATGTATTATTCTATTCATGAAAGCAGTTATAAAGATTTACTCAATCTCAGGATAAAGAGAAAACAGAGTCCACCTCTCACTGGCAAAGGAGATGGAATAAATATGTGGGCTGGGTCATTCTGGAAAATATAATCTGCCACAATAAATGTAGGCCTTCAACAAATATTTACTAGAATCCTCCAGTTTGTGTAGGTAACTGATCTAGTCCATTTACCAACATTTATCGAGCTGTAACTCTGAGACTTAAAGCATCCCAGAGAAGTCCCAACACTGAACAGAAACTCAAGAGTTTGTAACTGAGTCTCTGTTATCTTACAGAGACCTGCTCTTTATAAGGGTCTTTCACCTTTAATGGACACAGACTCTCCAGTCTCACAAATGAATTCCCTTCATCTTACCATAGAAATGCTCTAAAAATGGTTCCCCTGCATTTTGCAGATACAGCAAATTAACAATCACATGATTCAGTACTCATTTATTTCTTTTTCATTTATTCAATACATATTTATTGAATATCTACTATATGCCAGACACTGTTCTAAGCACTGGTGAACAAGCACTGAATTACAAGGATGAACAAAGTAGACATTGTTCCTGCACTTAGTGAGCTCCCAGTCCAGTGCAGGAAACTAAAAACTAAGCAAGAAATTGTAACACACTGTGATAAATGCTATGAAGAAGAAAATACAGAGTGCCATGGGCTTGGGTTGAAGGAAAGCTATGACCAACCTAGACAGCATATTAAAAAGCAGAGTCATTATTTCACCAACAAAGGTCCGTCTAGTCAGTTATGTTTTTTCCAGAAATCAAGTAGGGATGAGAGCTGGACTAATAAACAAAGTTGAGCGCCAAAGAATTGATGCTTTTAAACTGTGGTATTGGATAATACTCTTGAGAGTCCCTTGGACTGCAAGGTGATCCAACCAGTCCATCCTAAAGGAAATCAGTCCTGAATATTCATTGGAAGGACTGATGCTGAAGCTGAAACTCCAATACTTTGGCCACATGATGCAAAGAACTGACTCATTGGAAAAGACCCTGATGCTGGGAAAGATTGAAGGTGGGAGGAGAAGGGGCTGACAGAGGATGAGATGATTGGATGGCATCACTGATGTGAAGGACATGAATTTGAGTAGGCTCCTTGTGTAGGCTCCGGGAGTTGGTGATGGACAGGGAAGCCTGGTGTGCTGCAGTCTATGGGCTCGCAAAGAGTCGGACATGACTGAACGGCTGAACTGACTAACTGATGGGCTTGGGTTAAGAAATAATTCTTAAAGGAAATGACAGTTACCTGCAAATTCTGTATGTTCTTTAAAGGCAAATAATTCCTACAGTATAAAACATAGGCACTTACTGAGTGTTTAATAAACCCTTGCTCTCTTCTAAAATCTTCAATGGAGTGCAACTTTTTAGTAGGACATTTAGAGCTTTATGTGACTTGGCATTGCCCTTCTTTTCCAGTCCCATCCATCACCACACCCTTCCAACCACCCTGCATTCTCAGCATTCCTAAAAATGGCATACACTTTTACACTGCTACAATTTTTGTGATGTTAGTATAGCTTCGAGTGCACCTCCTGTTCTGTGTGTGTGTTTCCTGTCTTATTCATTCCAAATGAATTCATTCCAAAAGAATTAATTCAAATGTTATGTTATACCTGAAGCCTTTCTTGATCAACGTCACCCAAGCTGGGACTAACTGTACCTTTCTCTTGGTATCCACAATATTAAGCTTACACCAATTATTTCACTTTGTCTGGCATTTTAATTAAGGCTTCCCTGGTGGCTCAGAGGGTAATGCATCTGCCTGCAATGCAGGAGACCTGTGTTCGATTCCTGGGTTGGGAAGATCCTCTGGAGAAGGAAATGGCAACCCCCTCTGGTACTCTTGCCTGGAGAATCCCATGGATGGAGGAGCCTGGTAGCCACAGTCCATGGGGTTGCAAAGAGTCGACACGACTGAGCATTATAATGACTTCTCTTTGTCTGTCACCCCCCTCTTTATTCATTCATTCATTCATTGATGGGGCAACAAGCATATATTAAGTATATGTTATATATTGTATGTCCTCCCTAGTGGCTCAGACAGTAAAGCATCTGTCTGCAATGCAGGAGACCCAGGTTCAATCCCTGGGTTGGGAAGATCCCCTGGAGAAGGAAATGGCAGCCCACTCCAGTATTCTTGCCTGGAAAATCCCATGGACCCAGAGCCTGGTAGGCTACCGTCCATGGGGTAGCAAAGAGTTGGACATGACTGAGCGACTTCACTTTGTGCTTTGTATATATTGTATGCATTATGCCAGATGCTGGAGATACAATATCAGAAAAAATAGGCAAGTTTCTTGCCCTTAAGAGAGTACCCCACTGTCATTATTCTACTGCTGGTTGACTGGAATTCACCATATCATTTGTTCCCTTTTTTGCTTCCTTCTGCCCCACAGAAAATAGTTTCAAACAAATGATTCATTATTACTATAGTATTAAAATCAGGAATAAAAAATATTAACACAAAAAAGAAATTATCCCACTGTTCTTAGCACAATAATTCATGCAGTTCAGAAGTCCAGTGTATGTTTAATATTGGGATCAGTGGTTTGAATCTCGACTATATCTCTCTAAATATATCACAGAAAGTGTATGATTAGAAACTAAGACTATATGTTACTTCTTAGATGGATCAACTAGTTCAAATCCAAATGACCCCAAGATGAGCTGTTCCAAAGGTTCTGTTGATTACCATTTTAATAAAATAGATAAATTGCCCCACATAAGCTGAGAGACTGAATCATTTGGATGTGTAGTTTCATTCACTCTAACAAGCTATCACTGTATCAATCCTAGAGTAGTATGATTCCTAGAATAGAGTTTTGTTAAGTGAGTAGCACTGTTTGCATAATATCTTTTCCCCTAATTTTATTGAGAAATAATTGACATACATCACTGTATAAGTTTAAGGCATCCAGCATGGTGGCTTAATTTACATA
Organism: Bubalus kerabau; assembly: GCF_029407905.1. Classification (NCBI taxonomy): domain Eukaryota; kingdom Metazoa; phylum Chordata; class Mammalia; order Artiodactyla; family Bovidae; genus Bubalus; species Bubalus kerabau. Next base: position 25,889,944 of record NC_073647.1, on the reverse strand, counting down.
TATTATGAAATGATGACCCCAAACACATCCATCATCTCAGATAGACATAATGAAAGAAAAGAAAAAAATTTTTCCTTGTGATGAGAAGGATCACATACCTTAAAAACATTAATGCAGAATGAGATTCCTGGATGGACTTCCCATTTATTTTCTTCCCTTCAGATAATAAGTCCATGGACCATTTGTCTTACTGTACATTTCATACTGCCTTCATTTTCTACAACAAATTATCCCCAGGTGATATGTACTGTGTTTAGGCACAGTAGATTGTCTAGGAAAACCAACAAAAGCCATCAAACTACTTGAGACAATAGAAATAGAGGCACTGCTATTCTAGCTCCCTCTCCAACTTATTCTAGATAAACTAGTATTCACTCTCTTTCCAAACCTTATCAGCACTCCCTAGATCTAATCACTCTTCCTTCTAATCCATGTTGTCACCTTCTCCCTTCAAATGAGACCTCTGACAAGCTTTTAAATGATCCTCCTCTGTTAGCATAATCTTAATAATTCTAATAACATAGGTCTGATTTACATATGTAGAACTCCTAAATCAGTATATATACCCTGAGTGACACTAAATTTTTTCTTAATATATTATGTATGCCATGAATTCCTTCCTGTACTATAGCCTATATTCAGATCTCTCACAGTGTCCCACATTTGAAATAAAGAATGCTGTTTTGTACAGCTGGTACAGTTTGAAAGTAAAAAAAGTATATATTGTTGGTGGATAACTAGATTGAACAATCTGATGTCTGACTTCTGTACAAATTCATTTTTATTAAGCTATGTATCCATTCCTGCCTCTCTGTATTAACTTCTTTACCTAAATCTCTATTCTTTTTTTGTTAGCTTCCAGTTCTCTATTGTCTAAGCATACAGACAATGTACCCTATACCTTGAACTCAATTTAGCAGACAGTCTTTTTGTACCATTTTACAATCTGCAATATTTGCATTTCTATACATCCCTTTAATTCACAAAGAACTGTACATCTCCTCCAGAGAAGGCTGAAAAATGCAGGTAAAGAAATATTAAAATCCTATATAACTTGGAAAATAATTTAAAATATCCATTCATAAAAATATAAATGATCCCTTTTTGTTGCTAGCTTCTAATGGCTTCATTTTTAAAATATGTAGAAGGTCCTCATTATACCACAAAAGAGTCAAGGGAGACAATTTTCCTTGCCAGCCCATGAATTTATGCACTTTCTCATAGAGTTGGAAATTGCTGTTAACATAATCTTTCTGAGATTCCATCTCTGTATACTTTATTTGATGTCTGCTGACACCAAATCAAATCTAAACTGTTGTACAAACCAACATAAGACAGGTCATCTAAAAGTGGGGCTCTTCCATTGTTTTTCCCCTACAAGCCCAAAGTTATTTTTTTGTGTATGTCATAATTGGAACAAATACAACAATAAATATATTTCAAAAAGTCCCTGAAATAGACTATTTTTAATAATCTTTAAATTATTAGAAGAAAGGATATCTGTAGAGTAAATGCAAATTAGCAATAATGAGAAGTAATTTTTTAAAGACCAAAGAATCAGAAAAAATGTGGAAAAGAGTAAATGGTAGAAATCCAGGATTAACACTAGAACTTTATTTACTCTTTCTGTAAATAATCTGGCAATCATGTATAGCAAAATCTCCATGAGTATTTTGTTTTTGCTGATTCACTTCATTGTACAGCAGAAAGTAACATCACATTGTAAAGCATTTATACTCCAATAACAATTTTTTTTTAATCTGGGACTGAACAAATCAAGCAGAAAGGGGACAGGGGCACTGGCAGCAGCAGTCCTGAGAGGCACGGGGTGTTGGCATAAGTCCTTTTGGAGGTCTACCATAGATCTGTAGCCCTACCATAGAGACTGCAGACTCTAGAAATGGGCCACCTCAGGCCAAACAACTAATAGGGAGGGAACACAGTCCCACCCATCAGCAGAAAACTGGATTAAAGATTTACTGAACATGACCCTCAAACTACAGCACAATTGCACTCATCTCACATGCTAGTAAAGTAATGTTCAAAATTCTCCAAGCCAGGCTTCAGCAATACATGAACCGTGAACTTCCAGATGTTCAAGCTGGTTTTAGAAAAGGCAAAGGAACCAGAGATCAAATTGCCAACATCCGATGGGTCATCAAAAAAGCAAGACAGTTCCAGAAAAACATCTACTTCTGCTTTACTGACTATGCCAAAGCCTTTGACTGTGTGGATCACAATAAACTGTGGAAAATTCTGAAAGAGATGGGAATAGCAGACCACCTGACCTGCCTCTTGAGAAACCCGTATGCAGGTCAGGAAGCAACAGTTAGAACTGGACATGGAACAACAGACTGGTTCCAAATAGGAAAAGGAGTACGTCAAGGCTGTATATTGTCACCCTGCTTATTTAACTTCTATGCAGAGTACATCATGAGAAACGCTGGACTGGAAGAAGCACATGCTGGAATCAAGATTGCCGGGAGAAATATCAATAATCTCAGATACGCAGATGACACCACCCTTATGGCAGAAAGTGAAGAGGAACTCAAAAGCCTCTTGATGAAAGTGAAAGAGGAGAGTGAAAAAGTTGGCTTAAAGCTCAACATTCAGAAAACGAAGATCATGGCATCCAGTCCCATCACTTCACGGGAAATAGATGGGGAAACAGTGGAAACAGTGTCAGACTTTATTTTTGGGGGCTCCAAAATCACTACAGATGGTGACTGCAGCCATGAAATTAAAAGACGCTTACTCCTTGGAAGGAAAGTTATGACCAACCTAGACAGCATATTCAAAAGCAGAGACATTGCTTTGCCAACAAAGGTCTGTCTAGTCAAGGCTATGGTTTTTCCACTGGTCATGTATGGATGTGAGAGTTGGACTGTGAAGAAGGCTGAGTGCCGAAGAATTGATGCTTTTGAACTGTGGTGTTGGAGAAGACTCTTGAGAGTCCCTTGGACTGCAAGGAGATCCAACCAGTCCATTCTGAAGGAGATCAGCCCTGGGGTTTCTTTGGAAGGACTGATGCTGAAGCTGAAACTCCAGTACTTCGGCCACCTCATGCCAAGAGTTGACTCATTGGAAAAGACTCTGATGCTGGGAGGGATTGGGGGCAGGAGGAGAAGAGGACGACAGAGGATGAGATGGCGTGCTGCGATTCATGGGGTCGCAAAGAGTCAGACATGACTGAACGACTGAACTGAACTGAGCATGACCCTGCCCACCAGAGTAAGACCCAGTTTTCCCCACAGCCAGTCCCTCCCATCAGGAAGGTTCCATAAGCCTCTCATTGTCATCATTCAGCAGGCAGACAGAAGAAGCAAGACCTATAATCCCACAGCCTCCAGAACGAAAACCACAATCCCAGAAGGCTAACCAAATGATCACATGGATCACAGCCTTGTGTAACTCAATGAAACTATAAAGCATGCTGTGCTGGGCCACTCAAGACAGACTTACCATAGTGGAGAGTTGTGACAAAACGTGGTCCACTGGAGAAGGGAATGGCAGACCACTTCAGTATTCTTGCCTTGAATGTTGAACAGAATGAAACAGTATGAAAAGGGGGAAGGAACAATGATCAATTATAAACATTTGAGAATGCAAGCAATTGAGGATTCTGCTTCTTGCCTCAGGATGAAGGAACAGCACACAAAGGACAAGAATTTCCTCTTCAGATTTCTCATTCAAAGCTCTAATAGCAGAGCATACTGCAGCCATTGCTCAAAGAATCTTCCTTTCACTGAGGATAAACTGAGCTGAATTTCAGCCAGCCAGATAGGTGTGGTGGTGAAGGAAATGTACCCTTCCTCATAGATTGGCCATTTACATCTGTAATAACTGCTCCACAGTCATTTGCCTCTCAAACAATTTGAGTTCAAGCGTCAACAAAGCTAGGGAACTCAACCTAGTTCTAACTTACATTACAAAGCACCAAAACATTTTATTTCAACTAAAAATATCTCCTCCTGATTTACATTGTTATCATCTATAGTAAGCCTTATCTTGAATGAGTACAGTTATTACAGGCACCTAGGACAGTTCTTAGTTATAAAGACATTAAAAATTTATCATTTAAAGATTATTGGTAAATGCAAAAACTTCTAGTATCCCCTAATATTAGAAGTATCAAGAAAGTACTTAATTCCATTGTTTGAGAAGATTTAACTGTGGGAGTCCCTCAAGTTGACTCATGGAACCTTAGCTTAAGTAAATTTTTAAGAAGACTTTATTTTTGTAGAGTAGTATTTGGTTCATGGGTAGTAAAATTTAGAGGAAAGCACTTCCCGTATAACCCTTGAGTTCACACATGAGTAGTCTCTCCCACTTTCAATAATACTCACCAGAGTGGTATATTTGTTAAAGTTGATAAACCTACATTAATAAATCATATTCAACCAAAGTTGACACTACATATGGTTCATTCTTGATGTTGTACAGTCTATAAGAGTAAAGTGAAGTCACTCAGTTGTGTCTGACTCTTAGAGACACCACAGACTGTAGCTTACCAGGCTCCTCCATCCATGGGATTTTCCAGGCAAGAGTACTGGAGTGGGTTGCCATTTCCTTCTCCAGAGGATCTTCCCGACCCAGGAAACGAACCCAGATCTCCCACATTGCAGGCAGACGCTTTACCGTCTGAGCCACCAGGGAAGTCCTGTACAGTCTATAGATTTGGACAAATGTATAATGTCATGTGGGGCTTCCATTGTGGTGCAGACAGTAAAGAACCACCTGCCAATGCAGGAGACACAAGAGATGTGGGTTGGATCCCTGAGTTGAGAAGATCCCCTGGAGAAGGGAATGGCTACCCACTCCAGTATTCCTGCCTGGAAAATTCCACTGACAGAAGAGCCTGGTGAACTACAGTCCATTGGGTCAAAAAGAGTCAGGCATAACTGAGCAGTTTTCACTTGCTCACTTTCATAATGACATGTATCCACAATTATGGTATCATACAGAGTATTTTCCTCTGCTAGAAGAAAATGCAAAGGAACCAGATATCAAGTTGCCAACATCCATTGGATCAAATCTGGAACTCTTTACTGACTACGCCAAAGCCTTTGACTGTGTGGATCACAACAAACTGTGGAGACTTCTTCAAGAGTTGGGAATACCAGACCACCTGACCTTCCTCCTGAGAAATCTGTATGCAGGTCAAGAAGCAACAGTTAGAACTGGACACGGAAAAACAGACTGGTTCCAAATAGGGAAAGGAGTTCGTCAAGGCTGTATACTGTCACCCTGCTTATTTAACTTATATGCAGAGCATATCATGAGAAATGCTGGACTGGATGAAGCACAAGCTGGAATCAAGATTGCTGGGAGAAATATTAATAACCTCAGATATGCAGATGACACCACCCTTATGGCAGAAAGTGAAGAGGAACTAAAGAGCCTCTTGATGAAAGTGAAAGACGAGAGTGAAAAAGTTGGCTTAAAACTCAACATTCACAAAACTAAGATCATAGCATCTGGTCCCATCACTTCATGGCAAATAGATGGGGAACAGTGGAAACAGTGATAGACTGTATCTTTTTTTATTTTTTAAATCGGAGGCTAATTACTTTACAATATTGTGGTGGGTTTTGCCATACATTCACATGAATCATGGAGAAAGCAACGGCACCCCACTCCAGTACTCTTGCCTGCAAAATCCCATGGACAGAGGAGCCTAGTAGGCTGCAGTCCATGGGGTCGCGAAGAGTCGGACACGACTGAGTGACTTCACTTTCACTTTTCACTTTCATACATTGGAGAAGGAAATGGCAACCCACTCCAGTGTTCTTGCCTGGAGAATCCCAAGGATGGTAGAGCCTGGTGGGCTGCCGTCCATTGGGTCGCACAAAGTTGGACACGACTGAAGCGACTTAGCAGCAGCAGCACATGAATCAGCCATGGGTGTACATGTGTTCCCCATCCTGACCCTCCCTCCCAGCTTCCTCCTGATCCCATCCCTCTGGGTCATCCCAGCACACCAGCCCTGAGCACTCTGTCTCATGCATCAAACCTGGACTGGCGATCTATTTCACATATGATAATATACATGCTTCAATGCTATTCTCTCAAATCATCCCACCCTCACCTTTTCCCACAGAGTCCAAAAGTCGGTTCTTTACATCTGTGTCTCTTTTGCTGTCTCGCATATAGGGTCATCATTACCATTTTTCTAAATTCCATATATATGTGTTAATATACTGTATTGGTGTTTTTCTTTCTGACTTACTTTGCTCTGTGTAATAGGCTCCAGTTTCATCCATCTCATTAGAACTGATTCAAATGTATTCTTTTTAATGACTGAGTAATACTCCATTGTGTATATGTACCACAGCTTTCTTATCCATTCATCTGCCAAGGGACATCTAGGTTGCTTCCATGTCCTGGCTGTTGTAAACAGTCCTGCAATGAACATTGGGGTACACGTGTCTCTTTCAATTCTGGTTTCCTTGGTGTGTATGCCCAGCAGTGGGATTGCTGGGTCATAGGGCAGTTCTATTTCTAGCTTTTTAAGGAGTCTCCAAACTGTTCTCCATAGTGGCTGTACTAGTTTGCATTCCCACCAACAGTGTAGGAGGGCTCCCTTTTCTGCGTACTCTCTCCAGCATTTATTGTTCGTAGACTTTTCGATAGCAGCCATTCTGACCAGCCTGACATGGTACCTCATTGTGGTTTTGATTTGCATTTCTCTGATAATGAGTGATGTTGAGCATCTTTTCTTGTGTTTGTTAGCCATCTGTATGTCTTCTTTGGAGAAATGTCTGTTTAGTTCTTTGGCCCACTTTTTGATTGGGTCGCTTATTTTTCTGGAATTGAGCTGCAGAAGTTGTTTGTATATTTTTGAGATTAATTCTTTATCAGTTGCTTCATTTGTTATTATTTTCTTCCATTCAGAAGGCTGTCTTTTCACCTTGCTTATAGTTTCCTTCATTGTGCAAAGGCTTTTAATTTTAATTATGTCCAATTTGTTTATGCTGGACTGGAAGAAACATGGGCTGGAATCAAGATTGCCGGGAGAAATATCAATAATCTCAGATATGCAGATGACACCACCCTTATGGCAGAAAGTGAAGAGGAACTCAAAAGCCTCTTGATGAAAGTGAAAGAGGAGAGTGAAAAAGTTGGCTTAAAACTCAACATTCAGAAAATGAAGATCATGGCATCTGGTCCCATCACTTCATGGCAAATAGATGGGGAAACAGTGGAAACAGTGTCAGACTTTATTTTGGGGGGCTCCAAAATCACTGCAGATGGTGACTGCAGCCATGAAATTAAAAGATGCTTTACTCCTTGGAAGGAAAGTTATGACCAACCTAGATAGCATATTCAAAAGCAGAGACATTACTTTGCCAACAAAGGTCTGTCTAGTCAAGGCTATGGTTTTTCCACTGGTCATGTATGGATGTGAGAGTTGGACTGTGAAGAAGGCTGAGTGCCGAAGAATTGATGCTTTTGAACTGTGGTGTTGGAGAAGACTCTTGAGAGTCCCTTGGACTGCAAGGAGATCCAACCAGTCCATTCTGAAGGAGATCAGCCCTGGGATTTCTTTGGAGGGAATGATGCTAAAGCTGAAATTCCAGTACTTTGGCCACCTCATGCGAAGAGTTGACTCATTGGAAAAGACTCTGATGCTGGGAGGGATTGGGGGCAGGAGGAGAAGGGAGTCTCCTCCTGCCCCCAATGAGACAGAGGATGAGATGGCTGGATGGCATCACTGACTCGATGGACATGAGTCTGAGTGAACTCTGGGAGTTGGTGATGGACAGGGAGGCCTGGCGTGCTGCGATTCATGGGGTCACAAAGAGTCGGACACAACTGAGCGACTGAACTGAACTGAACAGAGTATTTTCACTGCCCCCTGAAATCCTCTATGTTCTTCTTATTCATCCCTCCTCATTGGCTATTACAAATCATTTTACTGTCTCCATGGTTTTGTCTTTTCCAGCATTTTATACAGTCAGAATCATAAAGTATTCAGCCTTCTCATATTGGCTTCTTTCATTAGGCAATAGGGTAACAGTTGAGGTTCTTCCATGTCTTTCCATGGCTCAATAGCTCATTTAAATACTGAAAATTCCACCTCCCAGAATATTGGAAATAAAAGCAAAAATAAACAAATGGGACCTAATTAAACTTAAAAGCTTCTGCACATCAAAGGAAACTATTAGCAAGGTGAAAAGACAGCCTTCAGAATGGGAGAAAATAATAGCAAATGAAGCAACTGACAAACAACTAATCTCAAAAATATACAAGCAACTCCTACAGCTCAACTCCAGAAAAATAAATGACCCAATCAAAAAATGGGCCAAAGAACTAAATAGACATTTCTCCAAAGAAAACATACAGATGGCTAACAAACACATGAAAAGATGCTCAACATCACTCATTATCAGAGAAATGCAAATCAAAACCACTATGAGATACCATTTCACTCCAGTCAGAATGGCTGCGATCCAAAAGTCTACAAGCAATAAATGCTGGAGAGGGTGCGGAGAAAAAGGAACCCTCTTACACTGTTGGTGGGAATGCAAACTAGTACAGCCACTATGGAGAACAGTGTGGAGATTCCTTAAAAAACTGGAAATAGAACTGCCTTATGATCCAGCAATCCCACTGCTGGGCATACACCCTGAGGAAACCAGAAGGGAAAGAGACACATGTATCCCAATGTTCATTGCAGCACTGTTTATAATAGCCAGGACATGGAAGCAACCTAGATGTCCATCAGCAGATGAATGGATAAGAAAGCAGTGGTACATATACACAATGGAGTACTACTCAGCCATTAAAAAGAACACATTTGAATCAGTTCTAATGAGGTGGATGAAACTGGAGCCTATTATACAGAGTGAAGTAAGCCAGAAAGAAAAACACCAATACAGTATACTAACGCATATATATGGAATTTAGAAAGATGATAACAATAACCCTGTGTACGAGACAGAAAAAGAGACACTGATGTATAGAAGAGTCTTATGGACTCTGTGGGAGAGGGAGAGGGTGGGAAGACTTGGGAGAATGGCATGGAAACATGTGTAATATCATGTATGAAACGAGTTGCCAGTCCAGGTTCAATGCACGATACTGGATGCTTGGGGCTGGTGCACTGGGACGACCCAGAGGGATGGCGTGGGGAGGGAGGAGGGAGGAGAGTTCAGGATGGGGAGCATATGTATACCTGTGGCGGATTCGTTTTGATGTTTGGCAAAACTAATACAGTGTTTCAGGTTTAAAAATAAAATAAAATAAAATAAAAAATAAATAAAATAAAAAAAATAAAAAATAGTCAATGGAAGTTTAAGAGCAAAAAAAAAAAAAAAAAACAGAATGGAAAAAAACAAAACAAAACAAAATACTGAAAATTCTTGCATTCTCTGTACATACATATGTACCAACATTTATTTATCCATTGAACTACTGAAGGGCATCTTGGCTGTTTCCAAGTTTTGTCAATGATAGATAAAACTACTACAAACATCCACATGCAGGTTTTTGTGTGAACATAAGTTTCAGTTCCTCTGAGTAAACATTAAGGCAAGTGATTGCTGGATCATATGGTAAGAGTATGTTTAGATTTTTAAGAAACTTCAAAACTGTCTTCAAAATGGCTGTACCATTTTTCAGTCTCACCTGCAATGTATGAAATTTCCTGTTTCTTCACATCCTCACCAGCATTTACTGGTGCCAATGTTCCAGATTTTGGCCATTGTACTACATATATAGTGGTATCTAATTTTTGTTTTAATTTACATTCGCCTGATGACATATGATGTGGAGCATCCTTTCATATGCTTACTTGCCATCTGTATATCTTTTTGTTGAGGTATATTTAAGGGCTTTGATCTATTTTTTAATCAAATTGTTTGCTGGGTTTTCAGAGTTCTTTGTATATTTTGGATAACAATTCTTTATCAGATTGTTTTTTGCAAATTTGTCTCCTAGTCTGTGCTTTGTCTTCTAATTCTCTTGGCATTTTCTTTTACAAAGCACAAATTTTTAATTTTAATAAAGTCCAGCTTATTAATCATTTCTTTCATGGATGATGACTTGGGGATTGTATCTAACAAGTCATCACCACACCCAAGGTCATCTAGGTATTCTATGTTATCATCTAGGAGTTTCATAATTTTGTGTTTTGCATTTAGGTCTGTGATCTTGAGATCTTAAATTTTGAGATTATTATGAAAATCATAAGGTCTGTGTCTAAATCTGCTGTTCATATGTCGATTTTCAATTGTTCCAGCACTATTTGTTGAAAAGCCTACATTTGCTTCATTGTCTTGCCTTCATTCCTTTGTCAAAGATCAGTTGACTGTATTTAGGTGGCTCTATTTCTGGGTTCTTTATTCTGTTTCATTGATCTGTCTATTCTTTCACCAATACCATACTGTCTTGACTGCTGTGGCTTTATTGTAAGTCTTGAATTCTTGTAATGTCAATCATTTGACTTGTTCTTCTCACTGTTCTTCAACAAATCATTGACATTTGTTCTTCTCCTTCGATATTGAGTTGGCTATCCTGGGTCTTTTGCCTTTCCATACAAACTTTAGAATCAGCTTGCCAATAGCCATTAAATAACTTGCTGGAATTTTGTTTGAGATTGCATTGAATCTATAGGTCAAGTTAGGAAGAACCGACATGACAGTTTTGAGTCTTTCTATCCATGAACATGGAATATCTCTTCATTTATTTAGTTTTTTTATTTCTTCATCAGAGTTTTGTAGTATTGCTTATATAGATCATATATATATATATATACACACATATCATGTATGTGTGTGTATATATATATATATATATATATATATATATATTGCTAGAGTTATACCTAAGTATTGCACTACTTGGGGTGCTAATATAAATGTTATTTTTTAAAATTTCAAATTCCACTTGTTCATTGCCGACATATAGGAAAATGATTAATTTTTAGACGTTAACCTTGCATCCTGAAGCCTTACTATAATCAATTATTAGTTTCAGGAGTATTTTGTTGATTCAGATTTTCTACATAGATGATCATGTCATCTGTGAACAAAGACAGTTTTACTCTTCCTTCTCAAACTAAAAGAAAAACTTGTTTCTTTTTCTTGCCTTATTGCACGAGCAAAAACTTCCACTATCATGCTGAAAAAGACTGGTGAAAAGAGGTATCCTTGCCTTATACCTGATCTTAGTGGGAAAACACTTCAGTTGGTTTTCATACTGAACAGCTAGCTCTCAAGGATTAAACTAGATAGCCATTGATTGGACTCTACGTTTTGGAGGTTAGTTGAGTGAATCCTTACAGTATGTTTTCAGTGGACTTCAGAGAACAGCATGAAATGTCAATGCTGAATCAGGGAAATCAATGACAGTATAATTGGTTTATTTAATAAAATATTCTGAAATTTATAAAACAATAACTAGCATGCATCTGACATCTGGTATTTGAGGCATGTCAATTAAGGTGGGTTATTAGCAAAACAAGTAATTATCTTAAATTATATTAGCAAGTCACCAACTTTGTTTATTTGCAAACCCATGGACTGTAACTTGCCAGTCTCCTCTGTCCATGGGATTTCCCAAGCAAGAATACAATAGAGGGTTGCCATTTCCTTCTCCAGGGGATCCTCCTGACTCAGAGACAGAACCTGCATCTCCTGCAATGGCAGGAGGATTCTTTACCACTGAGCCACCAGGGAAGCACCGTGTCACCAACTAGAGACATTAATAATACTGCACTAGATTTGCATCTTCCTTTTATTCTAACTAAGTGTACTTCTAGAGTGTCCTCCCAATTCTTCCCTATGTTGGGCAACTTACAGTTTATAATTAATCATATTCTTCTTCACAGCATTCTTATATTAACTTGATTTTGTAGAGAGGAATGCAGATGTTATTTTGTTGAAAAACAAAATGTTTTTCAAATTTTCAAACATTTTTCAACAAATGTTTTGTTAAAAGACAAACACAAAATTATGAAACATCTAGACGATAACATAGAATACCTAGATGACCTTGGGTGTGGTGATGACTTGTTAGATACAATCCCCAAGTCATCATCCATGAAAGAAATGACTGATAAGCTGGACTTTATTAAAATAAAAAATTTGTGGTTTGTGAAATAAAATGCCAAGAGAATTAGAAGACAAACAATTAGGCAACTTCCTCTTCCCATTGCTTCATGTAACATACAGTCACTATGTATCTATTGTGTACCAGCCCAGATTAGCTATCAGTGTGATGATTGCTATGATAGTGCTTTTTACAAGACATCATTTAGTACCAAATGTTTTCTTCCACTTTGGCTTATCTGTGCAGCACATGACGAAACACAAGAAACAGTTTAAGCCAAATTTGGAATATCCTGATGAACAGATCTTAATAAGGACATCTTTAGATACAATTTCATGAGCAATGTGGAGAAGATATAGTCAGGTGAGTGTGGAGAAATCAGGTGAAAAAAGGAAGGTGAGGAATCAACGCTGAGTCTTTCTTTCAATAAATTTACTCATTTCAACTTTTCTCACATATTCTCTAGGACTGCTTTTACATTAATAGTCTCTCCAGCTTTTCTACTTCCATGTTTTATATGAAGACCAATGTGGTGAGTGTTGGCGTGTGTCTAATAAAGTCCCCATTAATGCAGATATATGGCAGAAGAATTATTTCCTGGCTTTTGTACATCATAACTCTGATCACAAAGCCCAGGCACATACTAGCCTTTTAAACAATGGCCCTGTCTTGTTTCCAGTTATTCAAGGTATGATTCAGAGTGATAGTTTCACCAGCCATTCCTCAGCAGGTATTCATGTGGTTTGGATTTGAGGAGCACGCAGATTGCCCGTTACTGTCCCTGCTGAACATCAAACGTCAGCCTCTTTCTGACAGACCATTTTTCTAATTGGTCAAGGTCACCTTGGATTTTACTCTTGACTTGCAAGGAATTTTCAGTTTTCATTTCCTCTGTCCTCAAGCCCTGTTTCCCAATGTGGTATCTTCTGCAAATGTAGTAGGAATTTTCTTATTTTTCTCATTCCAGACTTTGCAGGAAAAAATTAAAAGCTCTGGGACAAATCTATGTGTTCTCTGGAATATGTTGTCCCAGGTTCTTCCCAAAGCATCATTTAGTAGCCTTGGAATAAGACTCATATAATAGTACAACCCAGGTTTGATATCCCTAACTCATTAATAGAAATGCCTTGCAGATCCATAAAGCTTTAGTGAAGTCCAGATGTCTCCTTCACTGATCTCTCTCTTCTTCGTTCAAGACCTGCAACTCTGTCACAGAAGGAAATTAAATTGTTTTAACATGAGTTGATCTTCATAAAGACAGTGCCTTGAAATATTTTGTTAGCAAATGGTTTGCCCTATTTTTTTCTATCATCTTCAAGTGCATTACAGAGAAAACAACTCAGCATAAGGAATAATTTTCTTAGTGTCAGAGCTATCCAGATATGGAGTAGGTACCTTGAGGAGATGGTAAAGATGCCATCACTGGAAGTACTCAAACAGAACTATAAGAGGATAATACTGACTTGGTTAGGACATTGGACTGGGTGACTTCCAGGTTTACTCTCAATGCTAAGTTATTGCAATTCTTCAATTATTTATTTTCCAGTAATATTTTTTCTTCATTTTTAATAACCATTTTTAATTGAAGTATAATTAATTTACAATGTTGTTAGTTTCAGGTATACAGCAAAGTGATTCATTTATATATATATATATACTTTTTGAGATTCTTTTCCATTATAGGTTATTACAAGATATTGAATATAGTTCCATGTGCTATACAGTAGATCCTTGTTTATTTTACATAAAGTAGTGTGTACATGGGCTTCCCAGGAGGCACTAGTGGTAAAGGACTCACCTGCCAATGCAAGAGACATAAGAGACAGTGGTTTGATCCCTGGGTCAGGAAGATCCCCTGGAGGAGGGCATGGCAAACCACTCCAGTATTCTTGCCTGAAGAATCCCCATAGACAAAGAAGCCTGGAGGGCTACAGTCCATAGGGTCTGAAAGAGTTGACACATTGAAGTGACATAGCACACACATACTTGCAGTATGTATATGTTAATCGCAAATTCCAAATTTGTCTCTTCCCCCCCTCCCCTCACCACTATTCCCTTTGGTAACCATAAGTTTGTTTTCTATGTCTGGGGGTCTGTTTCTGTTTTGTAAATGAGTTCATTTGTATCAATTTTTTTTAGATTTCACATATAAGTGACATCATGCAATATTTGTCAGACTTCAGTTCAGTTCAGTTCAGTTGCTCAGTCATGTTCAACACTTTGCAACCCCATAGACTGCAGCACGCCAGGCTTCCCTGTCCATCACCAACACCGGAGCTTGCTCAAACTCATGTCCTTCGAGTTGGTGATGCCATCCAACCATTTCATCCTCTGTCATCCCCTTCTCCTCCTGCCTTCAATCTTTCCCAGAATCAGGGTCTTTTCCAATGAGTCAGTTTTTTGCATCAGGTGGCCAAAGTACTGGAGCTTCAGCATCAGTCCTTCCAATGAATATTCAGGATTGATTTCCTTTAGGATTGACTGATTTGATCTCCTTGCAGTCCAAGGAACTCTAAAGTGTTCTCAAACACCACAGTTCAAAAGCATCAATCAGACTTACTTCACTTAATTTGATAATCTATCCATGTTGCTGCAAATGGCATAGTTCATTCTTTTTTATGGCAGAGTAATATTCCATTGTCTATATATACCACATCTTTTTTACCCATTCATCTGTTGATGAACATTTGGGTTGCTTCCATGTCTTGGATAATGTAAATAAAGCTACTATGAACATTGGGGTGCAAGTATCTTCTTGCGTTTACAGCTTTCTCTGGATTGGGCTTCCCTTGTGGCTCAGCTGGTAAAGAATCCACTTGCAATGCAGAAGACCTGGGTTTGAAACCTGGGTAGGGAAGATCCCCTGGAGAAGGAAAAGGCTACCCACTCCAGTGTTCTGGCCTGGAGAATTCCATGGAGTGTTTAGTCCATGGGGTCACAAAGAGTTGGGATATGACTGTGCAACTTCCACTCACTTTCTCTGGTTATGTGATCAAGAGTAGGACAGTAGGATCATATGGTAACTCTATTTTTAGTTTTTTAAGGAACCTCCATACTGTTCTCCATAGTGGCTGTACCAATTTACATTACCACCAACAGTGTAGGAGTGTTCTCTTTTCTGTACACTCTCTCCAGCATTTGTTGTTTATAGACTTTTTAATGATGGCCATTCTGACTGGTGTAAGGTGATACTTCCTTGTAGTTTTGATGTTTATAAATTAATTCTTATTGGGAGTGTAGTTAATTTATAATGTTTCTGCTATACAGCAAAGTGAACCAGTTATATAGTACATATATCCACTTGGTTTTTTGGGGTTTTTTTGCAATCTATGGCTCAGATGGTAAAGAATCTGCCTGCAGTGTGGGAGAACTGGGTTCAATCTCTGGGTTGGGAAGATCCCCTGGAGAAGGGAATGGCAACCCACTCCAGTATTCCTGCCTAGAGAATTCCATGGACAGAGGAGCCTGGCAGGCTACAGACCATAGGGTCACAAAGAGTCAGATATGATGGAGTGACTTTCACTCACTCATACCCATATAGATCATTACAGAGTACTGAGTAGAGTTTCCTGTGCTATATAGTAGGTTCTTATTAGTTATCTATTTTATATATAGTAGTAAGTACATGTCAATCTCAATCTCCCAATTTATTCCTCTCCCCTTCCCCCTTGGTAATCATAAGTTTGCTTTCTGCATTTGTGCATTGTAGTTTTGATTTGCATTTGTCTAATATTTATGATCAAGTCAAGTTAGCATGCATGTGTGCATGCTAAGTCACTTCAGTCACGTCCAACTCTTTGTGACCCCATGGACAACAGCCCACCAGGATCCTCTGTTCATGGGAGTTTCCAGGCAAGAATACTGGAGTGGATTGCCATTTCCTCCTCATGGGATTGAACCCACACCTGCAGACATCTGCTGCATTGGCAGGCTGGTTCTTTACCAATAGTGTCACATGAGAAACCCAGTGGTCTGGTGATATTGAGCATCTTTTCATGTGCATGTAGGCCATCTTCTTTGGAGAAAGGTATAATTAGGTCTTCTGCCCAGCTTATGACTGGGTTGTTTGGTTTTTTTATATTAAGCTGTAAGAGCTAATTCCTTTTCAGTAGCGTCATTTGCACATTTTCCCTCCAGTCTGTCAGTTCTTTTCATTTTGTTGATGGTTTCCTTTGCTGCACAAAGGCTTTTAAATTTAATAAGGTTAGTTCCCATTTGTTTATTTTTGCTTTTATTTCTACTACATGAGGAAATTTGGCATTTGACATAAATAGTAGCAATTGTTTTTTGGATCCATTTCTGAAAGAGATGGGAATAGCAGACCATCTGACCTGCCTCTTGAGAAATCTGTATGCAGGTCAGGAAGCAACAGTTAGAACTGGACATGGAACAACAGACTGGTTCCAAATAGGAAAAGGAGTATGTCAAGGCTGTATATTGTCAGCCTGATTATTTAACTTATATGCAGAGTACATCATGAGAAACACTGGACTGGAAGAAACACAAGCTGGAATCAAGATTGCCGGGAGAAATATCAATAACCTCAGATATGCAGATGACACCACCCTTATGGTAGAAAGGGAAGAGGAACTAAAAAGCCTCTTGATGAAAGTGAAAGAGGAGAGTGAAAAAGTTGGCTTAAAGCTCAACATTCAGAAAACGAAGATCATGGCATCTGGTCCCATCACTTCATGGCAAATAGATGGGGAAACAGTGGAAACAGTGTCAGACTTTATTTTCTTGGGCTCCAAAATCACTGCAGATGGTGACTGCAGCCATGAAATTAAAAGATGCTTACTCCTTGGAAGGAAAGTTATGACCAACCTAGATAGCATATTCAAAAGCAGAGACATTACTTTGCCAACAAAGGTCCGGCTAGTCAAGGCTATGGTTTTTCCTGTAGTCATGTATGGATGTTAGAGTTGGACTGTAAAGAAGGCTGAGCACTGAAGAATTGATGCTTTTGAACTGTGGTGTTGGAGAAGACTCTTGAGAGTCCCTTGGACTGCAAGGAGATCCAACCAGTCCATTCTGAAGGAGATCAGCCCTGGGATTTCTTTGGAGGGAATGATGCTGAAGCTGAACCTCCAATACTTTAGCCACCTCTTGTGAAGAGTTGACTCATTGGAAAAGACTCTGATGCTGGGAGGGATTGGGGGCAGGAGGAGAAGGGGACGACAGAGGATGAGATGGCTGGATGGCATCACTGCCTCGATGAACGTGAGTCTGAGTGAACTCCGGGAGTTGGTGGTGAACAGGGAGGCCTGGCGTGCTGTGATTCATGGGGTCGTGAAGAGCTGGACACGACTGAGCGACTGAACTGAACTGAACTGATGTCAAATGCCTATGTTTTCCTCTAGGAGTTTTCCCAAACTCATTCTATGAAGTCACCATCTCCCTGATCCCAAAATCAGACAAAGATATCACACACAAGAAATGACAGCCCAATATTCTGGATGAACACGAATGTAAAAATCCTCAACAAAACCCTAGCAAACTGACTCCATCAATATTTTAAAAGGATCACACACCATGAGCAGATGGAATTTATTCCAGGGATGCAAGAATTCTTCCATGTCTGCAAATCAATCAATGTGATACTCCAAAATAACAAATTGAAGACTAAAAACCATATGATCATTTCAAAAGACACAGAGAAAGCTTTTGATAAAATTCAACATCCACTTACAATAAAAACTCTTCAGAAAGTGAGCATAGAGGGAAACATACCTCAATATAATAAAGGCCATATATGACAAGCCCACAGCTAATGTCATACTTAATGGTGTAAAGTGAAAGTCGCTCAGCTATGTCCGACTCTTTGCAATCCCATGGACTGTAGAGCCCATGGAATTCTCCAGGCCAGAATACTGGAGTGGGTTGCCTTTTCCTTCTCCAGAGGATCTTCCCAACCCAGGGATCGAAGCCAGGTCTCCCATGTTTCAGGAGGATTCTTTACCAGGTGAGCCACAAGGGAAGCCCAAGAATACTGGAGTGAGTAGCCTATCTCTTCTCGAGCAGATCTTCCTGACAGCATCGAACCAGGGTCTCCTGCATTGCAGGCGGATTCTTTACCAACTGAGCTATCAGGGAAGGCCCAGTGGTGTAAAGCTGAAAGAATTTCCTCTAAGATTAGGAACAAGTGTTCCACTCTCAATGTTTTTATTCAACACAGTTTTGAAAGTCTGAAGTAAGTGAAAGTGAGTCACAAAGGAAGCCCTTGGAAGTCCAAGCTACAGAAATTAGAGAAGAAATCAAAGGAATAGAAATTGGAAAAAAAAGGAAGTAAAGCTTTTACTGTTTGCAGATGACATGATGCTATACTTAGAAAATCCTAAGGACATCACTAGAAAACTGCTTAAGCTCATCAATGAATTCAATAAAGTTTTTGCATATATACAGAAATCTGTTGCATTTCTATATATTAACAATGAAAGTTCAGAAAGAGAAATCAAGGAAACAATCCCATTTACTATCAAATCAAAAAGAATAAAACACCTAGGAATAAGCCTACCTAAGGAGGCAAGAGTGAACATTGACATTTTAGAAATCAGCGAACTAAAATGGACTAGAATGGGTGAATTTAACTCAGATGACCATTATATCTACTACTGTGGGCAAGAATCCCTTAGAAGAAATGAAGTAGCCATCATAGTCAACAAAAGAGTCCAAAATGCACTACTTGGATGCAATCTCAAAAATGACAGAATGATCTCTGTTTCCAAAGCAAACCGCTCAATATCACAGTAATCCAAGTCTATGCCCCGACCAGTAATGCTGAAGAATCTGAAGTTGAACAGTTCTATGAAGACCTACAAGACCTTCTAGAATTAACACCCAAAAAAGATGTCTTCTTCATTACAGGGGACTGGAATGTAAAAGTAGCAAGTCAAGAGATACCTGGAGTAATAGGCAAATTTGGCCCTGGAGTACAAAACGAAGCAAATCAAAGGCTAATAGAGTTTTGCCAAGACAACGCACTGGTCATAGCAAGCACCCTCTTCCAACAACACAAGACAAGACTCTACACATGGACATCACTAGATGGTCAACACTGAAATCAGATTGATTATATTCTTTGCAGCCAAAGATGGAGAAGCTCTATACAGTCAGCAAAAACAAGACTGGGACCTGACTGTGGCTCAGATCATGAACTCTTTATTGCCAAATTCAGATTTAAATTGAAGAAAGTAGGGAAAACCATTAGGCCATTTAGGTATGACTTAAATCAAATCCTTTATGATTATACAGTGGAAGTGACAAATAGTTTCAAGGGATTAGATCTGATAGACAGAGTGCCTGAAGAACTATGGACGGAGGTTCATGACATTGTATAGGAGGCAGTGATCAAGACCACCCCCGAGAAAAAGAAATGCAAAATGGTTGTATGATGAGGCCTTACAAAGAACTGAGAAAAGAAGAGAAGCTAAAGGCAAAGGAGAAAAGGAAAGATATACCCATTTGAATGAAGAGTTCCAAAGAATAGCAAGGATAGATAAGAAAGTCTTCCTCAGTGATCAGTGCAAAGAAAGACAGGAAAACAATAGAATGGGAAAGCCTAGAGATCTCTTCAAGAAAATTAGAGATACCAAGGGAACGTTTCATGCAAAGATGAGCACAATAAAGGACAGAAATGGTATGGACCTAACAGAAGCAGAAGATATTAAGAAGCGGTAGCAAGAGTACACAGAAGAACTATACAAAAAAGATCTTCATGACCCAGATAACCACAGTGGTATGATCACTTACCTAGAGCCAGACATCCTGGAATGCAAAGTCAAGTGGGCCTTAGGAAGCATCATGAACTAAGTTAGTGCAGGTGATGAAATTTCCATTGAGCTATTTCAAATCCTAAAAGATGATGCTGTGAAAGTGTGGCACTCAATATGCCAGCAAATTTGGAAAACTCAGCAGTGGCCACAGGACTGGAAAAGGTCAGTTTTCATTCCAATCCCAAAGAAAGGCAATGCCAAAGAATGTTCAAAACACCGCGCAATTGCATTCGTCTCATACGCTAGCAAAGTAATGCTCAAAATTCTTCAAGCCAGGCTTCAATAGTATGTGAACCCTGAGCTTCCAGATGTTCAAGCTGGATTTAGAAAAGGCAGAGGAACCAGAGATCAAATTGGCAACATCTTTTGGATCATAGAAAAAGCAAGAGAGTTCCAGAAAAAAATCTACTTCTGCTTTATTGACTATGCCAAAGACTTTGACTGCGTGGATCACAACAAACTGTAGAAAATTCTGAAAGAGATGGGAATGCCAGACCCCCTGACCTGCATCCTGAGAAATCTGTGGGAAGGTCATGAAGCAACAGTTAGAACTGGACATTGAACAACAGACTGGTTCCAAATAGGAAAAGGAGTACGTCAAGGCTGTATACTGTCACCCTGCTTATGTAACTTATATGCAGAGTACATCACATGAAATGCTGTACTGGATGAAGCACAAGCTGGACTCAAGATTGCCAGGAGAAATATCAATAACCTCAGCTATGCAGATGACACCACCCTTATGGCAGAAAGCAAAGAAGAACTAAAGAGCCTCTTGATGAAAGTGAAAGAGGAGAGTGAAAAAGTTGGCTTAAAGCTCAACATTCACAAAACTAAGATCATGTCATCTGGTCTCATCACTTCATGGCAAATAGATGGAGAAACAATGGAACAGTGACATACTTTATTTTGGGGGGCTCCAAAATCACTGCAGATGGTGACTGCAGCCATGAAATTAAAAGACGCTTGCTCCTTGGAATAAAAGCTATGACCAACCTAGACAGCACATTAAAAGGCAGAGACATTACCAGCAAAGGTCCATCTAGTCAAAGCTATGGTTTTTCTGGAAGTCATATATGGATGTGAGAGGTGGACTGTAAAGTAAGCTGAGTGCTGAAGAATTGATACTTTTGAACTGTGGTGTTGGAAAAGACTCTTGAGAGTCCCTTGGACTGCAAGGAGATCCAACCAGTCCATCCTAAAGGAAATCAGTCCCAAATATTCATTGGAAGGGCTGATGCTGAAACTGAAACTCCAATACTTTGGCCACCTGATGCGAAGAATAAGCAATTGAAAAGACCCTGATGCTGGGAAAGTTTAAAGTCAGGAGGAGAAAGGGATGACCGAGGATGAGATGGTTGGATGGCATCACTGACGCAACAGACATGAGTTTGAGTAGGCTCCAGGAGTAGGTGATGGACAGGGAATCCTGGCCTGCTGCAGTCCATAGGGTCACAAAGAGTAGGACACAACTGAGTGACTGAACTGAAGGAGGCAAAAGACCTTTACTCCAAGAACTATAAAACACTTATGGAAGCAACTGAAGACAACACAAACTGATGAAAAGATATACCATGTTCTTGAATGGGAAGAATCCATATTGTTAAAATGACCATACTACTCAGTGCAATCTACAGATTCAATGCAATCCCTATCGAATTACTAAGGCATTTTCCACAGAACTAGAACAAAAAATTTTTAAATTTGTGTGGAAACACAAAAGCCTGGAAATTGCCAAAGCAATCTTGAGAAAGAAGAACAAAGCTGGAGGAATCAGGTGCTGAGACTTTAGACTTACAACAAAGCTACAGTAATCAAAACTGTATGGTACTGACATAAAAGTAGACATATACATTAATGAAACAGGATAGAAAGCCCAGTAATAAAACCACACACTTACAACAACTGAGAGAAGAATATACAGTGGAAAAAAAGACAGTCTTTTCAGAAAGTGATGCTGGGGAAACTGGACAGCTAAACGTAAAAAATGAAATTAAAACTCTCTAATACCATATACAAAAATAAAGTCAAAATGGGTTAAAAACCTAAATGTAAGACAAGATAATGTTTTCTTTCATTTTTAAAAGATCGCTTTTTCAGTTGTTTCTTTTTCAAAGATATTCTCAGGCTTCTACAAAACAGTGACAAATTTTCCTCTTTTTTCCCTACATGTCACACCACAATGAGTATACCATATGATTGAAAATTAGCAGAGGTTAATGATTAACTGAAAATTTAAACATTTATTAATATCTTTAGCTTGGTACTTAGGTAGACAAAAGGAAGCAATTGTTTTCCTTCCTTTATCTAATCCTTCCACACTGGATAAATTAAAGTGGGAGTTGACTTATAAATTCAGAGTTCTAGGTGCTCACAAAGGTTGCATAAAGACCAGTGAAATTTCTCAGTTTCCACATAGTTTGTTCTTTGAGGGGCATAGGACATTTGTTTACTAAAAGCCCTTTCCAGCACTGAGAAATAACCACCCACAAGTCTAGTAAAATACAAGCCAACTTTTAATTTAATTAAATTTTTATTGAATTATAGTTAATTTGCAATGTTGTGTTAATTTCTGCAGTACAGCAAAGTGATTCAGTTCTACATATATATGCATTCTTTTTGAAATTATTTTCCTATATGGTTTATCACAAGATATAAAATACAGGATACTAAATCTTAAATAGTAGGATCTTGTTGTTTATCTATTCTATGTATAATAGTTTGGGCTTCCAAGGGGGCACTAGTGGAAAAGATTCTGCCCACCAACACACAAGACTTAAGAGACAAGGGTTCGATTCCCTAGGTCAGGAAGATCACCTGAAGAAGGATATAGCAACCCACTCCAGTATTCTTGCCTGGAGAATCCCATGGACAGAAGAGTTTGGAGAGCTATAGTCCACAGGATCACAAAGAGTTAGACACAACTGATGTGACTTCACACACACATATAATAGTTTGCATCTGCTAACCCCAAACCTCCAATCCTTCCTTCCCCCACCCCCACCTTGCTAAGCACAAATCTGGTTGTTGTTTTTTTCTGTCTAGGAGTTTGTTTCATAGATAAGTTAATTTGTTTCATATTTTATTTTTTTATTATTTATTTATTGGAGGCTAATTACTTTATAATATTGTATTGGTTTTGCCTTACATTGACATGAATCCGCCACGGGTGTACATGTGTTCCCATCCTGAACCCCCCTGCCAAGTCCCTCCCCATCCCATCCCTCTGGGTCATCTCAGTGCACCAGCCCTGAGCACCCTATTATCATGCATCGAACCTGGAATGGCGATGCATTTCACATATGATAATATACATGTTTCAATGCCATTATCCCAAACCATCTCACCCTCGCCCTCTCCCACACAGCCCAAAGGACTGTTCTATACATCTGTGTCTCTTTTCCTGTTTCACAAACAGAGTTATCATTACCATCTTTCTAAATTTCACATATATGCATTAGTATACTGTATTGGTCTTTTTCTTTCTGGCTTACTTCACTCTGTATAATAGGCTCCAATTTCATCCACCTCATTAGAACTGATTCAAATGCATTCTTTTTCAGTTCAGTTCAGTCATGTCTGACTCTTTGTGACCCCATGAATCACAGCACGCCAGGCCTCCCTGTCCATCACCAACTCCCAGAGTTCACTCAAACTCATGTCCATTGAATCAGTGATGCCATCCAGCCATCTCATCCTCCGTCGACCCCTTCTCCTCCTGCCCCTAATCCCTCCCAGCATCAGGGTCTTTTCCAATGAGTCAACTCTTCGCATGAGGTAGCCGAAGTATTGGAGTTTCAGCTTTAGCATCAGTCCTTCCAATGAACATCCAGGACTGATCTCCTTTAGGATGGACTGGTTGGATCTCCTTGCAGTCCAAGGAACTCTCAAGAGTCTTCTCCAACACCACAGTTCAAAAGCATCGATTCTTCAGCACTCAGCTTTCTTCACAGTCCAACTCTCACATCCATACATGACCAGTGGAAAAACCATAGCCTTGACTAGACGGACCTTTGTTGGCAAAGTAATGTCTCTGCTTTTCAATATGCTATCTAGGTTGGTCACAACTTTCCTTCTAAGGAGTAAGTGTCTTTTAATTTCATGGCTTCAGTCACCATCTGCAGTGATTTTGGAGCCCAAAAAATAAAGTCTGACACTGTTTTCACTGTTTCCCCATTTATTTCCCATGAAGTGATGGGACCAGATGCCATGATCTTTGTTTTCTGAACATTGAGCTTTAAGCCAACTTTTTCACTCTCCTCTTTCACTTTCATCAAGAGGCTTTTGAGTTCCTCTTCACTTTCTGCCATAAGGGTGGTGTCATCTGCATATCTGAGGTTATTGATATTTCTCCTGGCAATCTTGATTGCGGCTTGTGCTTCTTCCAGCCCAGAGTTTCTCATGATGTACTCTGCATAGAATTTAAATAATCAGGGTGACAATATACAGCCTTGACGTACTCCTTTTCCTATTTGGAACCAGTCTGTTGTTCCATGTCCAGTTCTAACTGTTGCTTCATGACCTGCATATAGGTTTCTCAAGAGGCAGGTCAGGTGGTCTGGTATTCCCATCTCTTTCAGAATTTTCCACAGTTTATTGTGGTCCACACAGTCAAAGGCTTTGACATAGTCAATAAAGCAGAAAGAGATGTTTTTCTGGAACTCTCTTGCTTTTTCCATGATCCAGCAGATGTTGGCAATTTGATCTCTGGTTCCTCTGCCTTTTCTAAAACCAGCTTGAACATCAGGAAGTTCACGGTTCACATATTGCTGAAGCCTGGCTTGGAGAATTTTGAGCATTACTTTACTAGCGTGTGAGATGAGTGCAATTGTGCGGTAGTTTGAGCATTCTTTGGCATTACCTTTCTTTGGGATTGGAATGAAAACTGATCTTTTCCAGTCCTGTGGCCACTGCCGAGTTTTCCAAATTTGCTGGCATATTGAGTGTAGCACTTTCACAGCATCATCTTTCAGGATTTGAAAGAGCTCCACTGGAATTCCATCACCTCCACTAGCTTTGTTTGTAGTTATGCTTTCTAAGGCCCACTTGACTTCGCATTCCAGGATGTCTGGCTCTAGATGAGTGATCACACCATTGTGATTATCTGGGTCATGAAGATCTTTTTGTACAGTTCCTCTGTGTATTCTTGCCACCTCTTCTTAATATCTTCTCTTTTTGCTAGGTCCATATCATTTCTGTCCTTTATTGAGCCCATCTTTGCATGAAATGTTCCCTTGGTATCTCTAATTTTCTTGAAGAGATCTCTAGTCTTTCCCATTCTGAGTAATATTCCATTGTGTATATGTACCACAGCTTGCTTATCCATTCTCCTGCCAATGGACATCTAGGTTGCTTCCATGACCTGGCTATAATAAACAGTGCTGCGATGAACATTGGGGTACACGTGTCTCTTTCAATTCTGGTTTCTTTGGTGTGTATGCCCAGCAGTGGGATTGCTGGGTCATATGGCAGTTCTATTTCCAGTTTTTTAAGGATTCTCCACACTGTTCTCCATAGTGGCTCTACTAGTTTGCATTCCCACCAACAGTGTAAGAGGCTTCCCTTTTCTCCACACCCTCTCCAGCATTTATTGCTTGTAGACTTTTGGATCGCAGCCATTCTGACTGGCGTGAAATGGTATCTCACTGTGGTTTTGATTTGCATTTCTCTGATAATGAGTGATGTTGAGCATCTTTTCATGTGTTTGTTAGCCATCTGTATGTCTTCTTTGGAGAAATGTCTGTTTAGGTCTTTGGCCCATTTTTTGATTGGGTCATTTATTTTTCTGGAGTTGAGCTGCAGGAGTTGCTTGTATATTTTTGAGATTAATCCTTTGTCAGTTGCTTCGTTTGCTATTATTTTCTCCCATTCTGAAGGCTGTCTTTTCACATTGTTTATAGTTTCCTTTGTTGTGCAAAAGCTTTTAATTTTAATTAGGTCCCAATTGTTTATTTCTGCTTTTGTTTCCAATATTCTGGGAGGTGGGTCATAGTGGATCCTGCTGTGATTTATGTCAAAGAGTGTTTTGCCTATGTCTTCCTCTAGGAGTTTTATAGTTTCTGGCCTTATATTTAGATCTTTAATCCATTTTGAGTTTATTTTTATGTATGGTGTTAGATAGTGTTCTAGTTTTGTTTTTTTACAAGTTGTTGACCACTTGTTAAAAAGATTGTCTTTTCTCCATTGTATATTCTTGCCTCCTTTGTTGAAGGTAAGGTGACCATAGGTGCGTAGATTTATCTCTGGGATTTCACATATTGAAAACTAAAAACCATGTGATTATCTCAATAGATGCAGAGAAAGCCTTTGACAAAATTCAACATCAATTTATCATAAAAACCCTCCAGAAAGCAGGAATAGAAGGAACATACCTCAACATAATAAAAGCTATATATGACAAACCCACAGAAAACATTATCCTCAATAGTGAAAAATTGAAAGCATTTCCCCTAAAGTCAGGAACAAGACAAGGGTGCCCACTCTCACCACTACTATTCAACATAGTTTTGCAAGTTTTGGCCACAGCAATCACAGCAGAAAAAGAAATAAATGGGATCCAGATTGCAAACAAAGTCAAACTCTCATTGTTTGCAGATGACATGATCTTCTACATAGAAAACCCTAAAGACTCCACCAGAAAAATACTAGAGCTAATCAATGAATATAGTAAAGTTGCAGGATATAAAATCAACACACAGAAATCCCTTGCATTCCTATACACTAACAATGAGAAAACAGAAAGAGAAATTAAGGAAACAATTCCATTCACCATTGCAACAAAAAGAATAAAATACTTAGGCATATATCTACCTAAAGAAACAAAAGACCTATATGTAGAAAACTATAAAACACTGGTGAAAGAAATCAAAGAGGACACAAATAGATGGAGAAATATACCATGTTCATGGATCAGAAGAATCAATATACTGAAAATGAGTATACTACCCAAAGCAATCTACAGATTCAATGCAATCCCTATCAAGCTACCAGCAGTATTTTTCACAGAACTAGATCAAATAATTCCACAATTTGTATGGAAATACAAAAAACCTTGAATAGTCAAAGCAATCTTGAGAAAGAAGAATGGAACTGGAGGAATCAACCTGCCTGACTTCAGGCTCTACTACAAAGCCACAGTAATCAAGACAGTATGGTACTGGCACAAAGACAGAAATATAGATCAATGGAACAAAATAGAAGCCCAGAGATAAATCCATGCACCTATGTGTCATATTTTAGATTCTACATATAAGTGATATTACATGATATTTGTCTTCTCTGACTCACTTCACCTAGTATTATAATTTCTAGTTCCATTCATGCTGCAAATGGCATTTATTTTGTTCTTTTTTATGGCTGAATAGTATTCCACTGTATATACCACATTTTCTTTATCCATTCATCCATCGATGGACATTTAGGTTGTTCCCATGTCTTGGCTATAGTGAATAATGCTGATATAAACATAGGAGCTCATGTATCTTTTTGAATTATAGTTTTGTTCAGATATATGTCCATCAGTGGGATTGCTGGATCATATGGTAATTCTATTTTCGGTGTTTTTGAGGATCATGCATACTGTTCTCCATAGTGTCTGCACCAATTTCCATTCCCAACAATAGTGTGGGAAGGTTCCCTTTTCTCCACACCCTCTCCAGTATTTGTTATCTGTAGATTTCCCTCTCCAGTGTTTGTTATCTGTAGATTTCTGTTGATTGTCATTCTGACAGCTGTGAGGTGATATAGCTCATTGTGGTTTTTATTTGCATTTCCTTGATGACTAGTGATTTTGAACACATTTTCATGTGTTTTTTGGTCATCTGTATGTCTTCTTTGGATAAATGCCTATTTAGGTCAGCTAGGCAAATAACCAGCAGCATCCCTGACCAACCTAAATATGGGGTATACTTCCAGGTCCCAGGCTAATTTCAACTTTCCACCATCTCCCCTCTATTAGAAACAATGTTGGATATAAGCAAGATGGGGGTTCAAATCCTGGTTTTGGCATTTACTGGATCTGAGCCTGTTTTCTTTTCTTTTCTTTTCTTTTTTTTTTTTTTTTTTGAGCCTGTTTTCTTATCTTTGAAATGAGGATAATGACAAGATTGGCCTCATAGTGTTACTATGTGGATTAAGTGAGCTGGTAAGATAAAGTATTCAAAGAAGTGCCTGGCACATGGCATTTACCCAGTAAGTGGTAATGTTTAATGACTGCCTTTATGTAACACTGATAGAGTGGCTAAATGTCCAAGTTCTAAAATTAGATTGTCTGGGATGTAATCATTGGTCTGCTACTTTCTGGTTGTGATAGGTAATTTACTTAAACTCATTGAGCCTCAGTTTACTCACTTGAAAAATAAGTTTTATAATGGTGATTATATAGGTGAAAAAAAGAAAGACATAGATGAATTGGGTAATATAATATCTGGTACCATATAAATGCCATTTTTCTTAATTTTAATTTCTTATCTCCCTTTACCTCAAGATGGCAATTACATTTGGCCATCTACACTCATATCTCTATCAATTCAGTAAAATGTATACATACTTCTGGGACATTTGCAGGATTGATATGGAACAATTTGGGGAGTATCTTAGACCAGTGGATGGATTTCCAAATTCCACCATAGAGAAGCAATGTTGCATAGTGCTAAAAGTATAGCTCAGGGAATAAGTGGCCTGGATTTCTATCCTGGCTTCATCACTGCATTACCACAAACAAGTCATTTCTTCTGTACCTTAGTTTTTTCAATTGTAAAATGGTGATTACAAAACACATACAAGAGTCATAAGAGACCACTATTAACAATTATGTGCCAACAAATTGGATAATCTAGAAAAAATGGATAAATTCCTAAGAACATATAACTTGCCAAGACCGAATCAGGAAGGAACAGAAATATGAATAGATCAATAATAGTAGGGAGATTGAATCAATATTCAAAATCCTCTGAACAAAGAAAATCCCAGCACCAGATGGTTTCACTGGTAAATTCTACAAGACATTTAAATAAGAATCAATACCAATCCTTCTCAAACTCTTCCCAAAAATTAAAGAGGAGGGAATATCTCAAACTCAGTTTACAAGGCCAGTATTACCCTGATATTAAAACCAAATAAGGACAATACAAGATAACTAGACTAATATCCCTGATGAATACAGATGCAAAAATTCTCAACAAAATATTACCAAGTCAAACTGAACACAAACATTGAGAGGATCATGCATATGATCAATTGGAATTTATCTTTGGGATACAAGGATGGCTCAACATATGCAAATAAATATGCTAAACCACATTAATAGAATAAAAGATAAAAATCACATAATCAATAGATGCAAAAAAAATATTTCACAAAATACAACATCCTTTCATGATAAAAACTCTCAATAAATTGAGTATAGAAGGAATATACCTTAACAAAATAAAGGCCATATATGACAAGCCCACTGCTAACATCATATTCAATGATGAAAGGTTGAAAGCTTTTCCTTCAGCAGTATCCATTTTTACCTCTCTTATTCAACAACAGTACTGAAAGTTCTAGCTAACGCAGTCAAATAAGGGAAAGAAAAGACATCCAAATTGGAAAGGAAGAAGTAAAATTTCCTTCAGTAATTTGTAGATTTGATGATGTGTAGATTTTATACTACTTATAAAAATTAACCTGAATTACAGATTTAAAGGTAAGACCCGAAACTGTAAGACTCTTAGAATAAAATATAAGGGAAAAGCTCTTTGACATAGGTCTTAGAAATGATTTTTTTGGATATGAAGCAAAATATAGAGAAAATATAGAGAAAAATTTAAAGACTTAAAAAAAAACTGTTAGAATTGATCAATGAATTCAGTAAAGTTAAAGGATATAAAAAAGTCAACATATTTGTTGCATTTTTATATACTAGCAATGAAATACCTGAAAGTGAAATAAAGAAAATAATTTCATTTACAATAGCAACAAAATCAACAAAATTGTTAAGAATAAATTTAACCATGGAGATGAAAGATCTATACACTGAAAACTGTAAGATTCTGATGAAAGAAATTAAAGACAAAAACAAGAGATATGCTCATGAATTGGAAGAATGAATATTGTTAGAATGTCCATACTACTCAAAGCTATCTATAGATTGAAAGCAATCACTATCAAAATTCCAATGACATTTTTCACAAAAACAGAAAAAAGAAATCCTAAAATTTGTATGGAACCATTACTCTGAATAGCTAAAGCAATCCTAGGAATACAGAAAAAAGCATCACACTTCCTGATTTCAAATACTACTACAAAAGCTATGGTAATCAAAACAGTATTGTACTGGCATAAAAATGGACATATGGGTCAATGAAACAGAATCAAGAGTTCAGAAATAATCCCTATATCTACAGCCAACTAATATTTGACAAGAAATCCAAAAATACTCAGTGGGGAAAGGATAGTCTTTTCAATAAATAGTGCTGAGAAAAGTGAATGACCACATGCACAAAAATGAAATTGGACTCTTATTTTATACTACTTGTAAAAATTAACTTGAATTACAGATTTAAAGGTAAGACCTGAAACTGTAAGACTCTTAGAATAAAATATAGGGCAAAAGCTCTTTGACACAGGTCTTAGAAATGATTTTTCTGGATATGAAGCAAAAGGAACAAAGGTGAAAATCAGTGTGATGACATTAAAGTAAAAGAAATAATTAGCAAGATGAAAAGGCAACTTACAAATTGGGAGAAAATATTTGTACACTGTGTATCAGATAAAGGGTTAATATCCAAACTATATAAAGAACTTATGCAACTCAATAAAACAACAAAATCTGATTTTTAAAATGGGACAAGACATTTTCCCAAAGACATAAAAAGTCCAATAGACAGACGAAAGGGTTCTCAATACCACTAATCATCAGGGAAATGCAAATCAAAAATATGATGAGCTATCACCTAACATCTGTTAGGATGACTGTCATCAAAAAGACAAGAGATAACAGTTATTTGGGAGGATATGGAGAAAAGGGAAGCCTTGTGTACCACTGGTGAGAATCTAAATTGGTACTATGGAAAACAGTAAAGGTTTGTCAAAAAACTTAAAATGGAACTACCATATGATCCAGCAATCCCACTTCTGGTATACATTCAAAGGAAATAAAAACAGGACATCAAAGAGATATCTGTACCTCTCTACTTATTGAAGTAGTATTCACAATAGTAAAGGTATGGAAACAACCTAAGTGTCCATCAATAGATGAAGGGATAAAGAAGATATGATGTACATTGAATAGTATCCAGCCATGAGAAGAAATGAAATTCTGCCATTTGCAGTAACATAGTTCTCAGGGACATCGTGCTAAGTGAAATCAGCCAGACAAAAAATAAAAAAATACTGTATTATATCACTTATATGCGGAATCTAAAAGAGCCAAACTCATAGAAACATACTGGAATGGTAGTTACCTGGGCTAAGGTTTGGGGGATATGGGAAGAGGTTCATCAAAGGGTACAAACTTCTAATTATAAGCTGAATAAGTTCTGAAAATTGAATGCATAGCATTGTAATTAACAATAACAATACTGTACCATATACTGAGTACTTGATAGTTGCTAAGAAAATAGATCTTAATTGGTCTCACCACAAAAAAAGAAATGGTAATTATATGATGTGATGGAGGTGTTAGCTAATGCTATGGTAGTAATCACATTGCAATACATAAATGTATCAAATCAGCAAGTTGTATATCTTAGTTACACAATGTTATAAGTCAATTATATCTTAACAAAGCTGGAAAAAATAAAGGGAAGAAGTTGCAAAACAAACCCTACATCATAGAGGTGTTATAAGGTAAGTCTTAAATGAGTTAATACACGTGAAATGCTTAGTACAACACTTGGAACACAATAAGCGTCCGTTATTTTTGCTACTTTAGAATAAGCTATGACACTGATGATCGTGGAATAAAAGACATCATTGTGATTGGCCAGTTCACTGAGCGAAAGCCTGTGTAAACCTGTGTATGCTTCATATATGGTTATCTCCCATCCAAAGGTATTCTGTGGCTAAAGCCATCATGAATTAGGTCCTGTAGAACTAAAAGGGAGGACAGAAGTAGGATAAAATACTACTGAGAAAAGAGATTGGAGTTTTTGCCAAAAGATCCAAATTTGAGGCCTGGTCTGTGGCCTAATAGTTGTGCAGCCTTGTGAAACTCAGTTACCTTCACTGTCTTAATTTATTGAACAAACAAAAATGGACACTAAAAATCCTATGTTACAAGCTTTTTGTGAAGACCATAATAGAAATTGAAAGGAGCTTGGCAAATTATTAAGTACTATGCAAATAAAATGTCCTTCTCTCATCACAGTTGTTCCTATTGTGGTTGCTATTTTACAAATATGCATGTCCTCATTCTGCTCAATTGTAAAATGGGCTTTTGCCTTGGGGCTTTGTAGGACCATCTGCTGAGATCTGGAAGGTGGGGGATCTGGACCTGGGGTGGTCAGAACTGATTCAAACTCCAAGGCCCCTGATTGAACTTGGTGCCAGTGTCCTCACAATTGCACTCGCACTTAAACTTGGGTGGTTGTGAATATAGGTAGGGTCACTAATCAACCAGGTGGCTACCCGCTGCCTGGAACGTGGGCAATTAAGTACAAGGGCCATTTTCATCCAGAGGGTTTGCTATTTCATAGCCAATTACCCGGGCAGCTTCACCCCACTTTGAACTTTGTGGGAAGTAAGGGCAGCACATGCATCTGCAGCCTCAATAGCTTCCCTGTAGCTCCTGCCATCAACCCTATTCATCTCTTTCTAAAGGAGCGTCAGCATCCACCTGCCTTTCAGTATTTAACTCCTTCATTTAGAAAGAAGCAGCAGGAAATTTGAACCAAGAGCTATTTTTATCTTTATAATGGTAAAAGCAATTTTAACACTATATCCATGTTGTAATCTGCATTTCTGCAATCTGCTATATTTTAAAATATCAAAATCGAGAATGAATGTGTTCTCAGACATTCACGTGGCTCCCTAATGCAATTTTTTCCTAATTAGAATGGTGCTCAGTTAAGAGGAAGACATTTAATGTTCTTAAGTCCCTAGAGCAAATGGAAATCTAACTGAAGACCAGTTGTACTCAGCTTTACCAAAGAAAATGCAGCTTTATGGTGTGAGCTTATTTGAAAAGAGACTTTATTATTAAAATGCACCAATTAGGCCTATAGCATTAGAAGAGTCCTGAGGTGGAGGCTTACACACATATATGCTCATGCAAAGGCACATGGTACACACACACAGACTCACACACACAGGACTATCAGCTAGTGGTCCATCTCTCTGTCCCCAGCCTACCTCCTAAAGGGCTGATCCTTCAAGGGAGGAGAAGAGGGTGGGATGTGGAGTAAGTGTGCAAATGACACATGTTCTCCATTCCCGTTGGTGGAATTGGAACTCTCTGATAACCCCTGTGGGCTTTCCTCGTGGCTCAGACGGTAAAGAATGTGAGACACCCAGGTTCGATCCCTGGATCAGGAAGATCCCCTGGAGAACGGCATGGCAACCAACTCTAGTATTCTTGCCTGGAGAATCCCATGGACAGAGAAGCCTGGCAGGCTACAGTCCATGGGGTCACAAAGAGTTGGACACGGCTGAGCAACTAACCATAACACACTCCTGCACTTTTGTCACTCCTCAGTTCCTTCCCTTATACTTTCTAATACACTGAATCCTTCCCTTATACTTGAAGCAAAAAGAACCCTATCTCTCTATGCTCCCATCACTATTCTTAGAGTAGCCCTCCCAGGCCCTCTGCAGACTAGAAATGGTTTTCAAAAGAAGCAAGCCAACTTAAGATAGAGTAACAGCCCCCCTGCCTTCAAAGCTTAGTTCCAAGCACCTCCTCCTTGACACCTCTCCTGCCTACTCCCTGTAGCACTGATGATCCATAAGAGAACTTTTCTAACTTTATTTTGTATGTAAGTTGCCAGAGGATCTTATTAAAATGCAGGCTTTGATTCAGTAATACTGGACCAAGATTTTTGTATTTCTGTTGGGTTCCCAGTTGGTGAAAATGCTGCTGATTCAGAGACCATATTTTTAAGAGTACAAGTCTGTACCATACAGTTTAACAATCCTAATCTCTTTGACCTCTCCAAATAGGTTATCAAGTTTCTGAGGGCGGGA
Source organism: Bubalus kerabau (assembly GCF_029407905.1). Taxonomy (NCBI): domain Eukaryota; kingdom Metazoa; phylum Chordata; class Mammalia; order Artiodactyla; family Bovidae; genus Bubalus; species Bubalus kerabau. The sequence goes on along the minus strand of NC_073647.1, from coordinate 25,855,952 downwards.
ATTCTATCTTATATCTCTCATATACATTCTTACAATGATGAGCTCATAATTGAGGTCACTTAGATGTTTCTGGGTTAACTGATTGATTAATTGCTGTAACAAGGGCTTCAAAGTCAGATAACCTGGGTTGAAATCCTAGTGCTACGTTTACTATCTTTCTTCCTCTCCGTTGAAGACAGAGTCAGATCCTACACCCACAGACCTGTCAAGATGGGCAGTTATGAATTTTGTTCAAAATCTAGACTGGCAGAAAATTATAGGGATTTCCACTGTCACCAAATGCTCTTCTATGATTTTTTGGCTCTGAAAGTGAAAAAAATAAAAAGGAAATGTGTTTTCCCAGATCTATAGTATTTACAACATTTTCAATTCCAAATCAGAGCTAAATCACTGGCTAGTGATTTTAAGGGTCTAACAAAGTGTTTCAGTTCAGTTCAGTTCAGTTGCTCAGTCCTGTCTGACTCTTTGCAACCCCATGAACTGCAGCACGCCAGGCCTCCCTGTCCATCACCAACTCCCGGAGTTCACTCAAACTCATGTCCATCGAGTCAGTGATGCCATCCAGCCATCTCATCCTCTGTCGTCCCCTTCTCCTCCTGCCCCCAATCCCTCCCAGCATCAGAGTCTTTTCCAATGAGTCAACCCTTCACATGAGGTGGCCAAAGTACTGGAGTTTCAGCTTTAGCATCATTCCTTCCAAAGAACACCCAGGGCTGATCTCCTTCAGAATGGACTGGTTGGATCTCTTTGTAGTCCAAGGGACTCTCAAGACTCTTCTCCAACAATCGTACAAATATAGAATGTTGTTTTCATTTCAGCATAAAAATACAACTAATAAAACTACAAAATTTTTAGCATATAGACAAAGATAATCTTGGAGTACACTCTCAAATGAGCTGCTTTTGAGCTGAGTTTTCTTAAAAGAGTAGTGAGCATAGTAACAATACTTGAATTCAACTTGAATCACTGGCAATTGCTTTAGACTTTTGAGAAGGATGATTCTGGTTAAAGTGCTGGTCAGGTCTCATCACAAGTCTCAGGAACCTATTCAACTCCTTTTTGTGATGACGGCATTTGGTTGTATTGAAAAGGACATTAAAACAGTGGATGGTAGACTTGTGTGGTAATAATTTTGACCTAAAATCTGAGTTGCTATGGTTGAAGTTTCATGAAAATATAGAGTCTTCATATATCTATATATCAAAACAATATATCATTTCTCTGACATTTGTCTTTCAGATAATATTTTACAATATAACATGAGGTTATAAAGAACAACTTGTTCCTGACTTTGAAGATATTTTTATGTGACTTTTTAGGCAATGAAGCTTTAGTCTAACCCGCCATCCTTCAGAAAGAACGAATCCATCCTCCCATGTTTACAGCCGTCCAAAGCCTGCCAGACTGGTGCTTTAGCCCATTTTCCCTACACTACGTTTTAGTTCAGGTTCCCTGGGGAATCGACTCTGAGACAAGAATTTGCATGCAGAAGACTTATTGGAGGTGTGCTCTAAGGAGCGATATCTGTAAGGGAGTGAGAGAAATAAGATTGGGCAGAAGAAGAAGCATGATGCATTTGTAACAGGGGTCTCACAAAATGGATGAACCAATGCATTGCACGAAGTCCTATTCAGTGGGAGATCTCCCCTCAATGTTCTTTCAGGGCCACTCCTGTGTGGGGCTATAGTGTAGCAGCAGTCCATTTCCAGCTTGTATCTACATACTGAGACAAACCAATCTAAGCCTCCCCCTTCCACTTCATTAACTTGTCAGAAGGAACTCTCCCTACCCCATGTGGTGGCCATAGGTGTAAGCTGAAAGGCAACAGAACAGAGGCATGTAACATGCAGGCTGGGCCATCAGCTCACAGTGTATTTGGCCTCGTTCATGCCCAATTCAGGATGTACTGTGTCCAGAGTAAGATGGATTGCTATTGGGCCTCCCCAACCTTATGATTTGCTGGGTTTGACAGAACCCACATTATGATAGGCCGTTCTGTCTGGTTGGTCATTTTATTTTTTTAATTTTTTTTAATTTTATTTTTAAACTTTACAATATTGTATTAGTTTTGCCAAATATCAAAATGAATCCACCACAGGTACACATGTGTTCCCCATCCTGAACCCTCCTCCCTCCTCCCTCCCCATACCATCCCTCTGGGTCGTCCCAGTGCACCAGCCCCAAGCATCCAGTATCATGAATCGAACCTGGACTGGCGACTCGTTTCATACATGATATTATACATGTTTCGATGCCATTCTCCCAAATCTTCCCACCCTCTCCCTCTCCCACAGAGTCCATAAGACTCTTCTATACATCACTGTCTCTTTTGCTATCTCGTACACAGGGTTATTGTTACCATCTTTCTCAATTCCATATATATGCGTTAGTATACTGTATTGGTGTTTTTCTTTCTGGCTTACTTCACTCTGTATAATAGGCTCCAGTTTCATCCACCTCATTAGAACTGATTCAAATGTATTCTTTTTAATGGCTGAGTAATACTCCATTGTGGATATGTACCACAGCTTTCTTATCCATTCATCTGCTGACGGACATCTAGGTTGCTTCCATGTCCTGGCTATTATAAACAGTGCTGCAATGAACACTGGGGTACACGTGTCTCTTTCCCTTCTGGTTTCCTCAGTGTGTATGCCCAGCAGTGGGATTGCTGGATCATAAGGCAGTTCTATTTCCAGTTTCTTAAGGATTCTCCACACTGTTCTCCATAGTGGCTGTACTAGTTTGCATTCCCACCAACAGTGTAAGAGGCTTCCCTTTTCTCCACACCCTCTCCAGCATTTATTGCTTGTAGACTTTTGGATCACAGCCATTCTGACTGGTGTGAAATGGTACCTCATTGTGGTTTTGATTTGCATTTCTCTGATAATGAGTGATGTTGAGCATCTTTTCATGTGTTTGTTAGCCATCTGTATGTCTTCTTTGGAGAAATGTCTATTTAGTTCTTTGGCCCATTTTTTGATTGGGTCATTTATTTTTCTGGAGTTGAGCTGTAGGAGTTACTTGTATATTTTTGAGATTAGTTGTTTGTCAGTTGCTTCATTTGCTATTATTTTCTCCCATTCTGAAGGCTGTCTTTTCACCTTGCTAATAGTTTCCTTTGTTGTGCCGAAGCTTTTAAGTTTAATTAGGTCCCATTTGTTTATTTTTGCTTTTATTTCCAATATTCTGGGAGGTGGGTCATAGAGGATCCTGCTGTGATGTATGTCAAAGAGTGTTTTGCCTATGTCTTCCTCTAGGAGTTTTATAGTTTCTGGTCTTACATTTAGATCTTTAATCCATTTTGAGTTTATTTTTGTGTATGGTGTTAGAAAGTGTTCTAGCTTCATTCTTTTACAAGTGGTTGACCAGTTTTCCCAGCACCACTTGTTAAAGAGATTGTCTTTAATCCATTGTATATTCTTGCCTCCTTCATCAAAGATAAGGTGTCCATATGTGCGTGGATTTATCTCTGGGCTTTCTATTTTGTTCCATTGATCTATATTTCTGTCTTTGTGCCAGTACCATACTGTCTTGATGACTGTGGCTTTGTAGTAGAGCCTGAAGTCAGGTAGGTTGATTCCTCCAGTTCCATTCTTCTTTCTCAAGATCGCTTTGGCTATTCGAGGTTTTTTGTATTTCCATACAAATTGTGAAATTATTTGTTCTAGCTCTGTGAAGAATACTGTTGGTAGCTTGATAGGGATTGCATTGAATCTATAAAGTGCTTTGGGTAGTATACTCATTTTCACTATATTGATTCTTCCAATCCATGAACATGGTATATTTCTCCATCTGTTAGTGTCCTCTTTGATTTCTTTCACCAGTGTTTTATAGTTTTCTATATATAGGTCTTTAGTTTCTTTAGGTAGATATATTCCTAAGTATTTTATTCTTTCCGTTGCAATGGTGAATGGAATTGTTTCCTTAATTTCTCTTTCTGTTTTCTCATTAGTGTATAGGAATGCAAGGGACTTCTGTGTGTTGATTTTATATCCTGCAACTTTACTATAATCATTGATTAGTTCTAGTAATTTTCTGGTGGAGTCTTTAGTATTTTCTATGTAGAGGATCATGTCATCTGCAAATAGTGAGAGTTTTACTTCTTTTTTTCCAATTTGGATTCCTTTTATTTCTTTTTCTGCTCTGATTGCTGTGTCCAGAACTTCCAAAACTATGTTGAATAGTAATGGTGAAAGTGGGCACCCTCGTCTTGTTCTGGTTGGTCATTTTAATATTTCATGACCAGATATTTTTCTCTATTAGTATCAAGTAGAACATAAGAGGTCATTTTTCAAATAATGTGTAATTCTCCACTGAAAGTGGCATCATTTTCCTAATGCAACTTGTCATAAACCCTACACTGTATCTTTGTACTAGATATCTCTAGTACCATTGGGCCTATTGAGTCATAGGGTAAATTGATCAGAGCTGTATTCCCAAGAGCAGAATATGCTGCTACCCACAACACCAAAAATGCCTACTGAATTCTCTGCTTCTTTCTTTGTAGTAAGGGAGGAAAGATGCAACAATTTGTTATTCACTTTGAAGGCCATGCATAGCCTAGACCAATGAACTCCTGAAAACTTTACTGATATAGTAGGCCCACGTATCTTCATAGTTTGCCTTCCACACCTAGAGTACAAGAGTTCTATCAAGACATCCAATGTCTTTCCCACTTCTTACCCTTCTTTTCTGTCTTCATGTCAGTGACAGATTGGACCAATGTGATGTTCTGCAGGGCAAAATGGTCCTTGTTGCTTCATGGTATATAGTAACAGAGGATAGGAGGGTTAACATAGCCCTGAGAAAGACCTCAAATTTGTACTATTGTCTGTCCTATGTGAATGTGAACAGCTTTTGATCCTCCTTCCTGATAGGAATGAAGACAATGCTTTGCCATCTGAATGGCCACATACCATGTACCTAAAACTATGTTAATATGCTCTAGTAGTTTTCTAGACCAGCAGTTGTAATCCACTGTCATCCTTCAGTGTTTGATTTTGTAGGGGCCAGACTGCTAAATTAATGAGGCTATGATGAGGATTACTGTCCTTGCATCTTTCAGGTTTTTAAGGTGGCACTAATCTCTGTCATTCTTCCAGGGTGCAATTTTATTTTTGACTTACCATACTGACTGAAGATAAGGGAGGGAGTGGAGTGATTAGAGATTTGTGCTTGGAACTTTCACTATGATACCTTTTACACCAAGGCCAAGGACACGGTATTGGGGCTCTTCCAAGTATATACCAAGTATGTCCATTCTAATTATACATTTGTGGACTAGAGGAATGACCAACACATCAATCCATGGATAGAGTGGACCTACTGTGTGCTAAATCTGGCCTATGACTGCATTTAATACCTGGCTCACACTCAGAGGAGCCATGATGACACTTCTAGTATTCAAGTATCAATGTCAACTGATCATAACAATCCTCAAAATGCCTGGGTATTCTCTTTTCCCAAGTGCATAGTTACTCAAGTAGATTGTCTTAAGTGTTGTGGGGGAAGGACTAGAGGAAATATTACAGGATTTTCTGCTTGCCTTGGTGCTGGATAGGAGGAGAGGCTCAAGGGTGGAAAATGGGTAAAGGATAATGATGTTTTTATTGGGGAAGCTGCCCTTTTTGAACATGCACTTTTGAATTTTTGATGGGGGTTGTAAAATTGAGAAAAAATCTATTGGATTCCCATCTATCCTGTTCTTCAGAACATCATGTTCTATTAACCATCACCTTAGTTCTCTGCAGGTCAGGACCCCTTGACTGCCACTCTGACCTTGCTGTTCATTGCAATAATTGCATCTACTTTGCACCTGATAGTAAATCACTGACATCTAGCCTCTATTATTTCCAGATCCCATCATCACCTTTGCTATCAAGTAGCTCAGTTTTAATACACATTTCCTACTGTCAGTCCTGGTCTGCATAGGACACCCAGTAAGCTTCTCAATAACAGTACCCCATTACCAGCCCATTCTCTATTGCTTTGGCAAATGGACTGCTCTCTGTCTTCCTGCAGAAAATATTTGACTGGTGGGTTTTCTGGTTTTGCAACATGTTCCCTCTCCCTGGCATGACCAATTCTGGAGACTTCTGATTCCTTCCTCTACCATCTTCCATGCAATTTCTGACAATTTTATTTCATTCTGTGTGGATGATCACTTTTACCAAGCTTCTAAGAGTCATCCTAGCAGTACGTTAGCACTATCTAACTTCTACAGGCATAGAGAGTTTGGGGAATCTTGGAAGGCAAAAATTTAGGGGGCATTGATCCAGGTGCCTTTATTCCATGCCTCAAAGTCTCAATTCTTTCCATCTGTGTCCTGGCTGTGGCATAGCTGATATGCTAGGGTTGAGAATTCAACCTTATCTGGAGATCTGAGATCCTTATAATTAAGTCCTGGGCTTGATCCTCAACTTTTTATGCCTTCTGGCTATAAGAGATGAGTGTCTGTTTATATGCTGCTGCGGATATTTGGTGTTCACACTCCACCTTAAATCAACTCCCAGTCCTCATTAGCTTTTCATTGACTTTGTCAAAGGAGTCAGTAACATCTAGAAAAAGCCTTCCCATTCCCCACTCTTTATAATTAGTACTTCACTCAAGCACTCAAATGCACAAGTATGTGCACTTCCTCTAGTATTTACATCCCAGTCCACCGCTGATAAAAGTCTAAATAATTGCACAGCTTTGAAATGCCAAAAGCTGTTAGTATTCCTTCTACCAGCAGTGAAATGGTTCTCATTCTATGCTGGCTGATAGGTAATCCATTTCCAAAATCTGAAATTTTAGAGTTTTCTTCCTAGAACCCACAGTTAAGTCAAATTCCTTGGGAAATATACTCTGAGATAGATATCTGTGTAGAGGAATTTTGAGGGAAAGTTCTCTCAGAAATAACACCTCTAGGAGAATTAGGGAAGCTGGATTGGACACAGGAAGGATTTAAAGTACCATACGATCCTCAGCCAATCCTTCAGGGGGTTATAACATTGGAATGGCCCTTCAAAAGTTGCCCTGAACTGAGGCAAGAGGACTAGTCCCTGTGGTCCTACATCAACCAGTCACTAGATATGGGTTCTCTCCAGCAGAGAGGGATGATGTACTGCTGGATAAGGTAGTTCCCTTCAGATGAGGCCAGATCCTGGAGAGGGACTCAGCTATGAGTCATTAGCAGTCAACAGTCCTAGAAGTCTAGGGGATGATGCCTCAGTACTAAAAGGGGGAACCTGGGTGGCACACCACAGCATCCATTACAAGCCCCCTACTCCTTGGGTGGATGGCATCACCAACTCAATGGACATGAGCTTGAGTAAACTCCGGGAGTTGGTGATGGACAGGGAGGCCTGGCATGCTGCAGTCCATGGGGTTGCAAAGAGTCGGACACGACTAAGCAACTGAAGTCCTTGGGTAATGATAGTGGTGACATGGAATTATGACAGAGTAGTAGTAAATATGGTACTTAGTCTCATAGCACAGGATTGCCCACTCTCTTCATGCTACCAACATTCCCCTTCAGAACCTGGCAGGTGAGGTATGAAAGAGGGTATTGCGGGAGTCTCCCTAGGAAACTTATCACTCGTTAGGGAGCATGGTGGGTGGAATACTCAAAGCTTTTGGCATGCCATAGCAGTGAAGTTCTTAAGACTCTTATCAGTGGTGAGCTCTGACTGTAGTTTTCTTCTGGCCATTCCTGGCACACTTCACTAATACAGAATTAAACTCTCACCTTCAAATAAAAACATGTCCATATGCATTATTCATATCATTGATTAATTTAATTTCTTTTTTCATCAATTCTATATGTGATAGTACCTCCTACAAAGCATTCATTAGTTCTTTCAAAAGTACTGATGGCACAGCTACATGTATTATACATCAGAAACTGTTCTAGATGATAGAAATATAGTAATTAACAAGGTAGATAGTCCCTGTCTTCATGGAAAGCAAATTCAAGAAGAAGAGTTGGGAAGACAATAAATAAGGAGTAAATAAGGAAGAAAATTTCAAATACTTAAAAGTGATGTAATGACAATAAAACAGGATCACATAAACAAGTCACTTCCTTTTAATATGTGTAGAGTGGAGAAAAGTTAATGTAGATAGGGCATTCGAAGCAGATTTTTCTGAGGACATGATTCTTTAGGTGAGACCTGTAAGATGAGAAGAAACTAGTCATGTGAACATCTAGGCAGAAGTTCATTTGAGCTGACAGCAGAGTGAAGCAAGGAAACAAGCCATAAGAAAATCTGTGGACAGTTAGTTTCAGAGAGAATAACCAATACAAAGGCCCTGAGTAAGGAAAGCTAGCAAAGTAATGCTCAAAATTCTCCAAGCTAGGCTTCAACAGTATGTGAACTGTGAACTTCCAGATGTTCAAGCTGGACTTAGAAAAGGCAGAAGAACCAGAGATCAAATTGCCAACATCTGCTGGACCATCAAAAAAGCAAGAGAGTTCCAGAAAAACATCTACTTCTGCTTTATTGACTATGCCAAAGCCTTTGACTGGGTGGATCACAACAAACTGTGGAAAATTCTTCAAGAGATGGGAATACCAGGCCACCTGACCTGCCTCCTGAGAAATCTGTATGCAGATAAAGAAGCAAGAGTTAGAACTGGACATGGAACAACTGACTGGTTCCAAATCAGGAAAGGAGTACATCAAGGCTGCGTATTATCACCCTGCTTATTTAATTTATATGCAGAGTATATCATGAGAAATGCTGGACTGCATGAAGCACAAGCTGGAATCAAGATTTCTGAGAGAAATATCAATAACCTCAGATATGCAGATGACACCACCCTTATGACAGAAAGTGAAAAAGAACTAAAGAGCCTCTTGATGAAAGTGAAAGAGGAGAGTGAAAAAGTTGGCTTAAAGCTCAACATTCAGAAAACGAAGATCATGGAATCTGGTCCCATCACTTCATGGCAAATAGATGGGGAAACAGTGACAGACTTTATCTTTTTGGGCTCCAAAATCACTGCAGATGGTGACTGCAGCCATGAAATTAAAAGATACTTGCTCCTTGGAAGAAAAGTTATGACCAACCTAGACAGCATATTAAAAAACAGAGACATTACTTTGCCAACAAAGATCCGCCTAGTCAAAGCCATGGTTTTTCCAGTGGTCATGTATGAATATGAGAGTTGGTCTATAAAGAAAGCTGAGCACCAAAGAATTGATGCTTTTGAACTGTGGTGTTGGAGAAGACTCTTAAGAGTCCCTTGGACTGCAAGGAGATCCAACCAGTCCATCCTAAAGGAAATCAGTCCTGAATATACATTGGAAGGACTGATGCTGAAGCTGAAACTCCAATACTTTGTCTACCTGATGTGAAGAACTGACTCATTGGAAAAGACCCTGATGCTGGGAAAGACTGAAGGCAGGAGGAGAAGGGGACGACAGAGGATGAGATGGTTGGATGGCATCACCACTCAATGGACATGAGTCTGAGTAAACTATGGGAGTTGGTGATGGACAGGGAGGCCTGGCTTGCTGCAGTCCATGGTTTGCAAACAGTCAGACACTACTGAGTGACTGAACTGAACTGAAGGAACAATCTTGGCATATTTGAGGATCAAAAAGAAGACCAATAGAAGATCCCACATGCTGCAACTAAGACCCAGCACAGCCAAATAAATAAATTGTTTTTAATTAAAAATAATTAAAGAAGACCACTGTGCCTGGAGCTTAGTGAACACAGGGAAGAATCATAGAACTTGGGATTGAAGACTAGGCATTGGGCAGATGACATATGGCCCTGGAGGCCACAGTAAATAATTTACTCTATATCTAAGAACAGTGGGAAGACAATAGCAAAGTCTCAGCAGTGGAGTAACATAACCCATCTCATGTATTAAAAGAGTTTCTCTGGCATCTGTGTATAGGGTTATACAGGGTTAAGAATAGAAACAGGAAGTCCAGGTATAAAACTATTGCAGTAATTCAGGAGAGAGATGATAGTAGCTTGGACCATGCTGGTAGCTGTGGAGATGGTTAGAAGCAGTCAGACTCTGGATATATTTCAAAAGTAAAGCCAAAAGGAATTACTGAAAGATTAGATGTAGGCTATGAGAGAAAGATAGGATTTATATGAACAACACTATAACTAGGGTCAAAGTATCAAGTGAGTGATTGGGACAATAAGTGGGTTAGAGGAAGAGATTGCTGCTGCTGCTAAGTTGCTTCAGTCGTGTCCGACTCTGTGCGACCGCACAGATGGCAGCCCACCAGGCTCCCCCGTCCCTGGGATTCTCCAGGCAAGAACACTGGAGTGGGTTGCCATTTCCTTCTCCAATGCATGAAAGTGAAAAGTGAAAGGGAAGTCGCTCTGTCGTGTCCGACTCTTAGAGACCCCATGGACTACAGCCTACCAGGCTCCTCCATCCATGGGATTTTCCAGGCAAGAGTACTGGAGTGGGGTGCCATCGCCTTCTCCGGGAGGAAGAGATTAGTGAGGGCCAAATCTGGAAGGTTTTGGTCCTAAAAGGGAAATGGGTGCATGGGTGGGTGGGTGTGAGTGTGTGAAAGTGAAAAAGAGAGAAAGACAGGGAGAATGTGTGTGTTGAATGAGAGACTACAGGGATAAGAAAATATAGGGAGTAATTTCTCTTTTCAAGATGATCTTTTTTTCCTCTTTTTTTTTTCAAGATGACCTTATTGATAATTTACTTCTTAGGATTGGCCAAACCCAATAATTTCTGTTTTTACTGAATAAATTGAGGATGTCTTTGCTTTGTCAAACTATGCCTTGAGTTGATATTCCAACACAAACTAAGCCACACATATTTGGTGGCTTCCAAAGTTAGCAAAGATTGCTATGGTGCCTCAAGCTGTGTTTAAGGGTGAGATGGGTGGCTGGGAGATCTGTATGCACTGTGCAGATGTAAGAGAAGAATAAGAACAAACCAGTCACAGCTATGGCTAGAAAGTCTGCCCATCAGAAGTCCTTTTGCACTTCACAGGCAGGACGATATTCAGCGAGTACAGCTGACCCACAGGGGCTGGGCTGCAGCACAATTGATTCCCTTTGTGGAACTAACCACAGAGAAATCCTTCATGTGTGTTCCCAGACTCAGTGGCAGTTTCAAGTTGATGTGAAGTGCTGACACATAGCACAGAAGTGTTAATGTTGGAACATTTTCGAATTTCAAAGCATCACCTGATGGGAGAGAGTGTAGGAAGCAGGCACTAACCATCCTGCCTGAGAAAACAAGAGTTTAAAGAAGGGAAGGTGGTTTTCACAAAGTGAAAAAAGAGTTACACAGTTTTGGTTTTTTTTTTAATCACACTTTCCTCTTTAAGGTCTCTATATTCCAGGAACTGATCTCTCTTGTTCATCGTCAGCAGTGTGACTACCACATAGTAGATGCTCAAGAAACATTGTGGAGGCGTGAATGAACTACTGAACCTAAATCAACCTCAGTGTCCCCTCAATTGAGTCATGTTGTCAACATTTGCTGTCAGCAAATACACAACTCAAGTTCCAATTTCTGTCTTGTATTTGGTCCCCGGGGCACAGACTTTATCTATACAGTGCTACTGAAGTAGTTGGTTTTGTGGAACTGGTCAGTAAATGGAGGGAAAAAACCAGCCAAATGACTAGCTTAACTGGTATTTTTTCCTACTGAATTGCCTAGACTTTTGTCTGAATTGACAAAATGGACAAATGAAAAAAAAAAATGCTGGTGTCTGATAGATGTAATTACATCCCTGTCCTGAGCTGTGTGCATCAGCATAAATCTGAGAGACTAAACACTGGGGTAAAAGGCTGTGTCTACAACCACTCCTTTTAGTCACCTCAGGTTTGGGGGGCAGGGTGATAACAGCTAGATCAGTTGTTTGATGTCATGAATTCAAAATATCCAACTGATGGACTCAATTTTTCACTACATATATAATTAGGGCTCTTGTACAATCAGTGTCCTCTTTTTCCATAAGGTATCAGGCTCTTTTGTCACTTCTCAAAGGCCCCTTTTTAAAGACTACAAACATTAGACACCTTTCGTCACTTCTCAAAGGCCCCTTTTTAAAGACTGCAAACATTAGACACCTGAAGTCATTCCTGTTTGGAGATTCTTCCCATCTAAGCTTCTCCAACCACGCTCTGCACCTCCCCTTACCTTGGAAGCTGTGTGACCACCAAGATTTTCCTTCTACTCAGGACTGAAATCCATGTTCAGTGTTTGAGGAAAACAAACATGGGGCTATTTGCATTAGCAAGTGATATTTTTCCCAGTCAGTCCTGATATGATGAATTGACTTTCCCAAGAGCCAACTGCTTAAGCTAAACAATGACACCAAATGAAACAGCATATCAAAGCACATCAGGAGGAGGAACAAGATGACACCAATGTCATGAAGGCTGCCTCAACTAGGGGGCCAGAGCAAGGCAGAGTCTCGGTATTGCACAAAGCCATAGGTAAGACAAAGGAAACAGGAGAAGACACACAAAGAGGTCCTGAGATAGTACCTATAGAAAAAGAAATTTCAATTGCAGATGGATTCATTATAATCTCTAATCCTTCACTATAGAAAGAGGCTATTTTTTGGCAGCTCTCCTGTTTGGTATGCAATCTTCTGTAACAAACATGCAGTTTTAAATAGTATTTTAATAAACAAATAAAATGCATAATAATTTCACATCTAATAGAGTATTTCCGTTAGTTAAAAGTATAATAGCTGTGCCCCAGGGTAGCATAACCATAAGTGAGCTACTCAGTCTTTCCCAATGAGTGGGGAAAAAAATGGCTCTGTACCAATAACTTCCACTTGCTATTATAATACAGTTCTGTCCATCACCAGCCGGCTGAAATTATAAAGAGTGAAACATTTAATGAACTTGCTCTCATTAAATGATATATATCATCTAATGCTGAGGGAGAGAAAGCTAAAGCTCACAGTTTGAATAGTCCTAGAACAACCTTAACAGCAGCTTATTAACAATGAAACTGAGGAATATTACACTATTTCAGCAGTTGGGAAGCAATTTATTTTATTTATTCTCACCACTGCACTTTTTGGACCTATAATATATTCCACCCATCAGAAAGCTTTATCTCAGCTGGAAAACCTGAATTCTTATTTTGGTTTCCAAAATTCTAATTCTTTACAAATTCTAAGTACCTTTTAAACATTGAAATGCTCATGGTGGGTATTTATTCTTACAGGTAAAATACATAGCTACTTTCATATTTTAAAAGAGTATATATTAAAAATTCACATCTTGTCAAGAGTATAATTAAAAATGAGAATTTTTTTCCAATTAGGCTGGTTTCAATCTGCAAATCAGGTTTCATGCTTTCTGTCACAAAATGTACTTTTGTGCTACACATCCAATGAGAGAATGACACCACTACAAGATACTTGAACAATTTTCTTTACCGCTGGCTATTACTGTGTCAAAATGCTACTGAGGTTCCTGGGAGATATAGTTCTTATTCCTAATTAATGGGATAAAAATACTCAAATCAGAATTTATAAGGAGGGGGCACATTTTGAAATTCTTACAAGTAAAGAATTTGGATTAAAAATAAGGAAGGTCACCAAATGATATATTTTCTGACTGAATGTAGTATTTTTTTATTCTTTTCTATTTTGATGGTATAACTGTGACAATACAGGCTGATTCAAAACTAACTGAACACTTTCACAACTGTTCACTCAGCAACTAGGTGATATATGAAATTGTAGAGTTACCCTTCCAAATGTCTAACCATTAGAGAAACACAAGTTTGGACTACATGTTCATATATAACCTGGTTCCTTAATAAATGTTTGAGAGTTTTCTATTATTTTTGACCACTCTACAATTTGTTGTAGAATGCTTGCATGAATGTTCTTCAACTAAACACAGGTTGCAAAGTAGCATAAATAATTTTATGTTCTTATCAAAACTGTCCTAAGTTATGTACCAACTTAGATATGTATTATTTTTAATATGCATCTCCATCCATATTTTTTAAATAAAATTTGATATCACTAAGATCAGCTTCTATACTACTACAAGAAAGTCAGAAATACATACATGTACTCAAAAATCAGAAGTCCAATTTGATATTTAAAATCAATAGATGACAGATAGATAAAATGCACTACTAAGGACTAAGAACTGGACACAAAAACTAGATTGAACCCAGGTTGTCAAAGTGCCTACAAAAAAGCCTCTGAGTCTATACAGGCTTGCCAAATTGACCATTTTGACTAAATTGACCAGTCAATTTAACGAAGAGCCACTTAACACCCTCCCACCTCAAATTGACCAAAACCACCTGTTCAAGAACTTGAGGACAGTCTTATTTTGCTGCTCTTTCCAAACACCAGTTCCTTCCACTGCTCTACTCACCTGTCTCCTCCAAGCAGCCCTTTGCTGATTCAATTGTTTTCTCAATTGTGGTTGGAGTTAGGGAATGACTATTTATTCCCCAGGACACACATTTTCCTGGGATTGAGTGAGTTACAGTAATCAACTGAGCTGATGGCTGCCCTGGGCAGAGCCATTTGAAGGCCCCTGAGGAGCAGGTTAAACACCTGAGTGCTCCAAGAATTCTGCTTCCATGAAAAATCCATGAACTGCCAGCCTGGCATTCAGTGCACTCTTTCATAGCCTGTACTGTGCTTCTGAGCTAGTGATCTGAAATACTCATCCAGCTACAGTTTCTCTTGCTGCTAGCCAAAAAACTGAACACGTCAGGCCAACTCATGATTCTTCAAGAATCAACCACCCAATGGAGAGACACTATCAGTTTTCTTTTCAGGCTAAATGCCTTGGTTTCAAAATAGGTGATAAGAAAGAAAACTCAATTGTGCAGTTTTTGAGATATCATCATTTCCATTTTAATCCTTACAATACTTCTCTACAGGTAACAAAGCATCCATGAAAACCCCCAAGAGAACATGCACGTCTAGAAGACTTACTTGCTTTTTTCTCTGGGTGTGAGATACCCATCACCTTCCACAAGATGGCAGGCAGTTTTCATTTTACTGTTGGTGATCAACAGGAAATCGCTCCACTCTCAAATGACAGCAACCCCAGGTAGCTAGGGTGACATTTGCTTTACATTATGATACACACTAATTAATCATTAGTGATCCCAGAAGTAAGTCTGCTAAAAAATGCTTTGCTATGCTTCTCACAGCAGGGGCTTTCAATATTGATACTATTACACGCACATATGTTCAGCCAGTATGTTATACTTGTTTACGTTTTAAGGCTTTATACTTTTAGGGTATTTTAATCAATATTGCCTAAATTAATATTCACCTCTTATTTGGAAGGGGAAATGATGAGGCTCAGTAAAGGAAATACAGAAAGTTTTGAAAAGGTAAAGGCAACTTTGACAAATTTTTAGGTGGAGGCACCTATGTCCTCTGGCATTGGTTGACATCTTTAACTTTGTCCCAGGCCCATCTCAAAATTGCTGGGGCAAAACTTCTGTAAAGAACATGGCTGGTACTATCATTGTACACTTGTGTCCTATGGTCTCAAGATGGATCACCTCATGCAGGAATTAATCTAGCCCATTAACTATCCAAAAATGCTCACATCGCCTTTCAACATGGATTCCATTCCATAGCAAGGAGCCTTATTATAAATAACTCCACCAGACCTCAGGCACAATGCCAGTTTCACTGCTAAAGTTTTTAGCAAGGTTCACCAACTTCCTGAGCAGCCAAGCCAGCTCCCTTTCCTCCACCACCTGAAGCTAACCCAGGATAAAGATAATCTGCCTGGATCCACCCCACCAGTCGTGGAAACTTATGCAGTTTAAATTCACATCTTAGATCCAGTTATAATTGCTAAGTTCTCCACTTAGGTCAACAACAGCTATCTCCAGGCCTTGTTAACAAATCTTTTGAAACATTTCTTTTACTCCACTAAACTAGCTTTCCTCTGATGATGACACTTTCTTCACTGCTTCCTGAATTTTTACATGTATATGAATTACCTGGAAAACTTGATAAAATATTAATTTTGATTCAGTCGATCGGGGTAGAACTAGAGATTCCACATTTCTAACAAATTCCCAGGTGATCCTGGATGCTGCTGGCCCACAGGCCCCATTTGAATTAGCAAAGCTCTATAGAGTTTCTTCATTTATCCACACTCCATATGCCTGGGGTAAAGAAGACTGGCAGGAGTTTCCAGAATCCTCACTGTATTTTCTAGACTTTCTTCCATCCATAACTCCTCCTCTTTTGAAGCCTTCATCATCTGACTGATAAATTCTCTTCACAGTCATCTCCAGATCTCCCTCCCAGGCACTCACTCTCTTCTATTCACTGAATATTTCAGATTCCAGATTACCATCTGTCCATGTATCTCCTCTTCATGAACAACTTCAATCTTCTTGTGGATGAGTTACTTATGACACTGACCTTCATCTTCTTTCTGCTTTACCAATCAACTCAATGGCCACACCATGACCTAATTATCACCTGAAATGGTTCTAATACTGAAATCTCAAACCTTAAAAATTCTATTACCTCAGCCCCCAACGGGAGACTTCTGCTCTGCTCTCTCTCCCACTAAACTTACTCTCCCACCTCATAGGTGTTTCCACTCCTTGGACACATCCATACTCTTTTTTCCCTAATACCACTTGCTTTCACCTCCATTTCTATATATTCTGCAAACCAGGGTCAACCATCTCTACTCCAAATTCAGTAATAATCTATCCCTAATTCTGTCTTCCGAAACTACTTGCTAAACTCAGTCCTGGTTGTACTCATACTTACTGTTTTAATCCTCCTCATCTATAAAGATCTTAGTGAACACACACAGGTAACTCCTCATGCTGAGTGACCGTGGTTGGACCCAGGACCCTGCTGCCCAATTCTCTTCTTTGTTCCCTCACAATTGTTTTTTCGGACACTTCATGCTTTTCAAACTGTCAGGTTATAAAATATAAATGTATTCAGCTCCCATTCCTTTCTAGCAAAATCTTTCTATATCTTTACTCAAACTCTCTTTTCTTTATCTCATATTATGTTTTGCTTTTTTCTTCCAAAGTTAACCCCAAGAATTTTGTTAGCTTAAAAAAAAACAAATCCCTCTTATGCTCTTGGTTCTGCTTTGATGTATTAATTCCCCATTCTTTTCAATTATCACACTCTCCCTTCCCATTGGGTCTTTCCTCTCAGGCAGCAGACTCGCTCAGGTCTTCCTCACTAAATGTCCTCAACCAAAAATACTCTCCATAACTTTATTTCTTTCTAACTAGAGATACAATCCCAATTCTACCTTTTATTTTATAAACACTAAAAAAGGGTTGCCTTCATTCATCATCTCTACTTTTTATCATTGATTCTTTCTGTAATCCCCTACAAACATCTCCCATATCATAAAGTAAACACCACACCTGAGTTGGCTTCTGTCACTCCACTGACGGTCTTGTAGTTCCCAATCTCAATGGCTTCATCTCCGCCTTTGATGCATTGGCATAATTTACCACTTGATAGTCAGCCTTCGACAAAAACATTTTTCTCCCTTATATTCCCTTCAGTTCAGTCGCTCAGTCATGTCCGACTCTTGGCGACCCCATGAACCACAGCACTCCAGGCCTCCCTGTCCATCACCAACTCCCAGAGTTCACTCAAACTCCCATGCATCGAGTCAGTGATGCCATCCAGCCATCTCATCTTCTGTCGTTCCCTTCTCCTCCTGCCCCCAATCCCTCCCAGCATCAGAGTCTTTTCAAATAAGTCAACTCCCCGCATGAGGTGGCCAAAGTACTGGAGTTTCAGCTTTAGCATCATTCCCTCCAAAGAAATCCCAGGGCTGATCTCCTTTAGAATGGACTGGTTGGATCTCCTTGCAGTCCAAGGGACTCTCAAGAGTCTTCTCCAACACCACAGTTCAAAAGCATCAATTCTTTGGCGCTCAGCTTTCTTCTCAGTCCAACTCTCACATCCATACATGACCACTGGAAAAACCATAGCCTTGACTAGAAGGACCTTTGTTGGAAAAGTAATATCTCTGCTTTTCAATATGCTATCTAGGTTGGTCATAACTTTCCTTCCAAGGAGTAAGTGTCTTTTAACTTCATGGCTGCAATCACCATCTGCAGTGATTTTGGAGCCCAAAACATCAAAGTCTGACACTGTTTCCACTGTTTCCCCATCTATTTCCCATGAAGTGATGGGACCAGATGCCATGATCTTCGTTTTCTGAATGTTGAGCTTTAAGCCAATTTTTTCACTCTGCTCTTTCACTTTCATCAAAAGTCTTTTTAGTTCCTCTTCATTTTCTGCCATAACGGTGGTGTCATCTGCATATCTGAGGTTACTGAGATTTCTCCCGGCAGTCTTGATTCCAGCATGTGCTTTTTCCAGCCCAGTGTTTTTCATGATGTATTCTGCATATAAGTTAAATAAGCAGGGTGACAATATACAGCCTTGACATACTATTTTTCCTATTTGGAACCAGTCTGTTGTTCCATGTCCAGTTCTAACTGTTGCTTCCTGACCTGCATACAGGTTTCTCAAGAGGCAGGCCAGGTGGTCTGGTATGCCCATCTCTTTAAGAATTTTCCACAGTTTATTGTGATCCACACGGTCAAAGGCTTTGGCATAGTCAATAAAGCAGAAATTGATGTTTTTCTGGAACTCTCTTGCTTTTTCCATGATCCATCGGATGCTAGCAATTTGATCTCTGGTTCCTCTGCCTTTTCTAAAACCAGCTTGAACATCTGGAAGTTCACAGTTCATGTACTGCTGAAGCCTGGCTTGGAGAATTTTGAGCATTACTTTACTAGGGTGTGAGATGAGTGCAATTGTGCGGGAGTTTGAGCCTTCTTTGGCGTTGCCTTTCTTTGGAATTGGAATGAAAACTGACCTTTTCCAGTCCTGTGGCCACTGCTGAGTTTTCCAAATTTGCTGGCATATTGAGTGCAGCACTTTTACAGCATCATCTTTCAGGATTTGAAATAGCTCAACTGGAATCCCATCACCTCTACTAGTTTTGTTCATAGTGATGCTTTCTAAGACCCACTTGACTTCACATTCCAGGATGTCTGGCTCTAGGTCAGTGATCACACCATCGTGATTATCTGGGTCATGAAGATCTTTTTTGTCCAGTTCTTCTGTGTATTCTTGCCACCTCTTCTTAATATCTTCTGCTTCTGTTAGGTTCATACAATTTCTGTCCTTTATCGAGCCCATCTTTGCATGAAATTTCCCTTGGTATCTCTAATTTTCTTGAAGAGATCTCTAGTCTTTCCCATTCTGTTGTTTTCCTCTATTTCTTTCCATTGATCACTAAGGAAGGCTTTCTTATCTCTTCTTGCTATTCTTTGGAACTCTGCATTCAGATGCTTATATCTTTCCTTTTCTCCTTTGCTTTTCACTTCTCTTCTTTTCACAGCTATTTGTAAGGCCTCCCCAGACAGCCATTTTGCTTTTTTGCATTTCTTTTCCATGTGGATGGTCTTGATCCCTGTTTCCTGTATAATGTCATGAACCTCCGTCCATAGTTCATCAGGCACTCTATCTATCAGATCTAGTCCCTTAAATCTATTTCTCACTTCCACTGTATAATCATAAGGGATTGTACTCCTCTTAATCTTCCTATTTCACTATTAACCTCCTCTACTGATTAATCACTTCTGTTTCTCCATCAAACTCTTAATGGTAAAGTCTCAAATGGTCTGCCCTTAGCCTTCTTTGTTTCTCATTCTGCCCTCTCCCCCTGTATATATCTCTCTTCATGGGCTATCATAGTCATTCCCTCAATCTCAGTTATTTTTTCCATAGCACTTATCATGTTCTGACTTAGGAGATAATTTATTTATTATGTTTATTAATGTCCCCCACCATCTCATCCCTGCTAGAATGTCAGCTACATAAAAGAAAGGGATTCTGTCTGTTTGTTCATTGATGTTTACCAAGCACCTGGAAAATCCCTGGAACATAGTAAGCGCTCAGTAGATTTTGTTGAATTATCAGCCATATCTAGATGGCAAAACCTAACCCTTCTCTTGACTACATACCTCCCCGTTTATCATAACAACATGTCCAGATTAACATGGCCCAAATCAAAGCTATTAACTCCTCCTGTAACAAATTTGCTCATCTCCCAGTGGTCCCTATCTCTGATCAAGGCACTGCAAGTGTAGAATGTCTGAAGTCATTCTGACTCCTTTATCTTTTCTTACAATGCACAGCCAATCTGTCATCAAGTACTGTGGATTGTAACCCCTCCACCTCCTCCACTTGTACTTCCCATGTTCATCCTCATAGACAACAGTCAATTTCTACTCTCGCTTGCAGCTTTAAAATTGCCTCCTAAAATTATCCTGCCACTAGTTGCTCAGCACCATCTATCCTACACAATATTGCCATCTATCCTACACAATATATACCATCTGCCTTCAATTCATTTTTTTCAGCTTCATATCAACTATATTTTTTCACAGTATCTATTCTGTAGATATTTCTAATCCAAATGCTCACATGACCAATGAACATAACAGGAGATTCTAAGAGAATGCAGGTGAGAAGAATGGTGAACTAATTTTCAGAGAATCTGATAAGACTTGCTAAACAAGTGGTGTGACTTACAATTATCCTTAGTGAGGAACTGAGATATGAAAATAACTAAAGACAAAACTCAGATAAAAGGGTCTTCCCCTCTATTTGAGGGCCTAGATGGGATTTTCAAAGTTTTCAAAGTGGGATCCATGAACCATCTGCTGTCCGAATCCTCTGGGGTTGGCCCTTGTATCTTCATTTGTAACCAGCATTCCAGGAGATGCTCATACACATTTAAGGTTGAGAATAACTGACTAAGAGAGTAATATCCACATTTTCCATTTTTGAATCAGGCAAGAAGAAATACCTTTATCCTTTCACTCTGAAGTAACATGTAAAGGATACTGGATTAGGAATCAGAAAAGCTGATTTATTTTCTTAACTTTGCTCCTCACTGGCCTATGTGCTTAGGCAAGTCCTTACCACTATATTCAAATACAGAGGCTGGAGGAGATGACCTCTAAGAATACTTGTCACTGGAGGAATTACTGTTTCCATTGGAACCATGCCTCATCACCTCATATCCTGCAGTTTCCTGCCACCAAACTGAATAACATTCACTCTGACCAAGAATTATGTGTTAGGAAATAGCTGAGAAAGTGACTCAAATGTCACCTTCTCAGTAAGGTCTTCTTTGTTGATCTTGTCTAAAAGAGTAAGTCCCTGTCTCATGCTTCTTACTCTTCCTACCTAATTTACTTTTCTCCATTACACTTAACACTATGTTTCTCAATCTTTCAACCAAGCAATCTTGCTTATTGTCTGTTTTCCCCACTGGACTGTAAGCTCCATGAGAGCAAGGGTTATGTCTGTTCTGTTCTGTTTACTGCTACATCATCTGGACCTTTAACAACCCCTGGTATATAACAAAATATAGCTTTAAAGTTCTCATCATTCCCTTGGTTACTTCTCCCCCCTCTATCTCCCACTCCGTTTGTTCTGGCTTTCTCTCCAATTTTCTCTCTCCTTCTCATCACACTGTACCCTGACCCCTTTACATATTTAGAGCTGTGGCAATCAAGATGGGATAAAGTGGACATATGGGTAATGGAGGATAATTCATGCTCATTTTCAACTTTTTAGTTTGCCCAAATGAATCTCAGAGGAAGGAAAACTCCTTCCCTAGAATTTTGGAAGAAAAGTTCTTCCAGATCTGAGACCTCTGGCAGAGTTTTCATTGTGCACAAAGGATACCTTGACCTCTGAACCTAAGTCTGAGGGTAATGCTGATGATCTTTGTAAAGACAGAACCACTAATGTGCTTATGTCATAGACAAGAAACAAAGAAAATAACATTCAGTTCAAACAAAAGAATAGGCAATAGTCCCAAAGTATATGTTTCATTGAATTTGAACCTGAATTTACTCAGACTACATTTTGACTTCCTGCAAGAAAGGCTCATTCACAGGACCATGTGGAAGCTAGATTATGAAGTCCATTGAATGTATCTCTGGCTCCACCCTCAGGCATCTTTTCCCTTCCCTCTTTTTTCAGAGCTGCTGAGTCAAGTATTCTATCCTCTTTCTACTCCTTTCAGAAGGCATTACCCATTTTTGCCCCCACAGATACCCTTCATAGGCAAAACTTCTCTGTACCTCGGTAGACCAAGGAACCTGGACCACCATGTTAACAGGAAGGATAAAGCATATATTTTTTTTTGTCACTTGGGACTCTCTACGAAAAAGGCTAATGCTTCCTCCTTTGCTATCAACCTTGTTGGTAAAGCAAAGGATAGAGATTTTTAGCTTGGGAATGAAGAAAGGGATATTTTAGGGTAGACTTATTTTCCACGTCCTTCCAATGCAGCCATGGAGGGAGCTGCCCACTCTGAAATAAACAAGATGAAAGCATCTGTCAAAACCTTAGAATCAAATTTAGCACACAAAGATTGTGATTCCATTTAGCCAAATGAAGACTTTCTTGGGACTGATTCAGCAAACTCATGTGAGTCCCTAAGAGTCCCAGGGCCTGGCAGGGTGCTCAGTAAATATGTGCTTAATGAAGATGGGAACCTAAGTCATATGGAAAGCCGACATTTCATATAAATGTTGGCTGATAGTGAATATAAAGCAACTGTTAAAGATTTGGTTTCAAACTGTAGAAGGGCCAAATGAAAAAAAGACAGCAATTCTAAAGTAGATATTTATATTTTCATCCAAAATGAATTAAACACTATCGTTTCCTCACTGTTGGATCCCCAGCAGATTTCAGGTGTCTTGGGATGTGACCAATGCTATATTTCAAGGTTAGTGCAAGCAAAAAGCACCTCAGTCTCTAACCTCCCAGCTGATGCTCCTTTCAAGAGGTTAGCAGCAAACAATTTCCTTAAAAAGAGAAACCCTGTGGCTGGTCAGTTTTTACTCTCAATTGACGAAATAGCTTTTGACCCTTTTGTTTAACTTCTGATTTGGAGAGGATGATAAACCAGGTCACTAAAAGGTAGAGAAGGGGAACTCACAATTTTCCATTTTCAAAGATTGTTGAGAAAAAGATGGCCGAAATGAGTCTAAAGTGATTCTTGGGCTTCCTGGTCTGTTTCCCTGTCCCTAATGCAATTGGGTTGGTTGCAAGTCAGTTATTAAGCATCAACTAGGTATTGCCAGATGCTGTTCTTTGCTAGATGCTGTTCTTTCCATCCACTCATTCAACAAATACTTACTGAGTACCTACAACAGTAATGCTGTGAGATGTTAGACAAAGGTAGCATGGTCCCTACCCTTCATGTGATTATAATCAAGATGGTGGGGGACAATTGTTCTGGAAGCAGAAACTTTCAACTAAATGTAATCAAAATGACAGTATTATATATCAAAGCCTTACTGTGTGCCTTGCACTGAGCCAGGGACTTGTATGTATGTTATCTGTTTGAATCCTCACAACAGCCTAGGCTCTTAATTATCCTTATTTTACTGATGAAGAAAATGCACATCAGAGAGGTAAAGTAACTTGCTCAAGATCATGTAGCTACTAAGTTGCAAAGCTGGGATTTAAAAACATATCTGTCTGATTCCAAAGCCTACGTTTTTTCCAGAACACGGTATTGCCTTTAGAGAGGCAGTTAAGAGAGCAGTCAGAATTTCCCATCCTAGAGAAACCAGATCTTTCCCCCTCATGTTGACTGTCTTAGTTCAGCCTGCTATAACAGAATACCATAGATGGCATGGCTAACACAACAGAAGTTTATTTCTAACAATTCTGGAGACTGGGGCATCCAAGATCAAGGCGCTGGCAGATTCAGCGTCTGGTGAGAACCCCCTTCTTGGTTCACAGATGGCTGTCTTCTTGCTGTGTCCTCACATGGTATAAGTGGGGGAGATAGCTCTCTAGGGTCTCTTTTATAAGGGCACTTATCCCATTCTTGAGGGCTCCATTCTTATGATCTAATCACCTCCCAAAGGCCCCACTTCCTAATATTGCATTGGGAGTCAGGATTTCAATATACAAATTTTTGAACAACGCAAACATTCAGTACATAATGTTTACTTTTGCTCAGGGGCCTCTGTTCGCGGTTAGAATTGCCATGATTTAAAAATTGCACATTCATCTATTTTTTCCCCAAAGAACCTTTTCCATTAACTTTAAAGGAAATGGATTGTGGAATTTTAACCTGCCTTGTTGAATGACTTCTAATCAGGAATTTCCCTTCTTTAACCATTCAACATGGCAATCAAGAAGAATAAAAAATGGATACACAGTGTTTATGAAACCATGATCTTGAAACAAGTAACTGAGTCAGAGGAGAGGACAATAGGTCACTGTGATGGGCTTTTCACTGCTTAAGACTTCAGGTACTATCGTTACTGAAGCTAAGAAATTACTTATTTATACCTGGATTATGCCCTAGGCATAGGACAAGAGAACAAGGCAGCATCTCTCCAGCCAGGATTTTGTAACTGCACTACTTAACCAATGGTGCTGGACTACAGAGAAAATCCTTATTCATACATTCATGTAGGGCCCTTCCCACCTTAGTGTCTTTGCTCCAACTGTCCTCAAATTTGGAAGGTTCTTTCTCTGTTTACTTGGAAAAATCTGAAATTTCTATTAAAACTCAACTAAAATTATGCTTTTTCCAAGATGACTTCCCCAACAATTTCAGTCAAAATCAATGCTTCTCTCATTTCCTCATTAACCTATAGCTCTATTTCACAGCTGGCTTTTTATCAGAATTTGATTCAGTAAGTATTTTTGCCTCTGTGAGATGGTAAGCTCCGAGAAGGTCAGGGATTTTATCTTGTTCATCTCTGTATCCATCCTAGTATCCAGTACAGTATGTATCAAATACTATACTAAATAGCAAATGCTTATTGAATCATATTTGACTGAATAATAAAAAACAAAGTCCATTCTTTCTAGACTTCAATTCCTGCTCCCATTTCCTACCTGGGACCGGGGACACAAAAGTCAGTAGGGATCCCTTTGGCTTTGGCATCAGACCACCCTGTATTCAAATCAGCACTGCAGCTTCCTAGCTGTGTAAACCTAGGCAAACCATTTCTCTCTCTGAGCTTCAGTTCTCTTTATCTATACAATCAGGATAACAACTCTCATGAAATTACCAAAAGGAATAAATGAGGTAGGTATGGATGTGTGTGTGCCACACACTGCACACACACACACACACCTTAGTTTCTCCTATCTCATCCTTTTTTATGGTAGGGAAAAGGCCCAATATAGGAAAAACAAACATTAACCCAGGATATCAAGGGGTGTCAACCTCCAAGTGGCCAATTTACTGGGTCCCTACTATTATCCTAGCACTGTGCAAAGTTCTATAAAGGAGATAAGCAAGAGCCTCTGCCTTCAGAAAGCTAACAATCTATTGGGAGAGGAAAAACAAATTCTTGAGAAACACACATTAAGAACCCCACCAGGCATATACTAAATGCCCCAAAGATGAACAGACAATAAATGCCAGAGGAGGAACAGGCCTGACAGACTTGAAGATAGCTTAAAGGCCCACTAAGGAATAGGCTGGAACTTAATGGAAGGAAGAAGAGACTGTGGGCATTCCAGTCAGAAGAAATGACCTATGTTCAAATGTGAGGGTGGAGGTACGTTCAGAGGGTTGGAGAACAGCCAAGGCACTAGACCTACAGACTTCAGAGACGAGGTAAGAGGTGTAATGAGTGAGTGTTGGACAGCAGAGGGCCTTGAGTGCCAGATTAGGCATAACAGTGCAAATTACGGGCAAACAGCAGACTAGGGGGTCACCTTATCGGAAAACTGATCTCCAATTTGGGAAGCATTCCTGCTGAGGTCATGCCTTACGTATGTATATAAAGTGACCACTATAAGAAGTAGGCAGGACCGCTGTGCAGCAGGAAGGAGGCTGGGAGGTGCCCTTTGTCTCTAAGAGTGGTGACAGGCGTCCCTTCCCCCACCGCAGCTGCCCTTGAGGCATGCTGGGGGCTGACTCCCCAGAGGGATAACAGAGCTGTCCCAGAGAATCCAATAGGAACAGGCATAGGCAAGGCTCTCCTCTCTCCACCCCCATCCTGCACCCATAGAACTGAAGTTTACCAGGACAGCCCCAGGAGAGGCTTGTTGGCCCTGGACTCTAGGGCCAGGCTGCCTGCTCCCCTCATTTGCCTGGGGTGGGGGCGGGAGTCACGCTGATTGGCTTCCAGCTGGCTTTGCTGAGCTCTTACAATAATAAAGATGGGACTCTTTACCAGTGAGGTCATGAATTGAAGAGGAGAAGTGGGGACAAGCTTTGCACTGCACTATGGGCTGCCCCCACCACCTGCTGGGCAGGAAAGTTTTCTCCGGCAGGAAAGAGAAATAGTGAATGGGGAAAGGCCAGGTGGTGGGGTGGTTTGCTCTGGGAGGCTGGCTGGAATGAGTGTGGCATTGTGAGCCTCTGGCTCTGTGTGGGCAAGCAACAAAGTAGCAGGGACCCCTTATCAGGTGAACTCAAGTGCCCATCAGCTCACTCCATCAACTGCTGCCCCTCCTCCCCCAAGCGTCTCTGGGCTGTTTATTTTCTTAGAAAAGGGGAATCTGCATGTCAGCTCATTTGCATTCTTTGGTCCCAAACAAAACCATATTAAAGTGCCCTGAAGAGCTGGCTAACTGGGAAGGCTGTTTGCCTTGGGGGGAAAAAAAAGTCCTTACATTTGAAAAGGAATCAATGTAGTATTCTATTTTCCTGCCAAGTACAATGCTTGCATTAGAGAAAGAAAATCTCCCATTCACTCTGATCAGACTGAATGTAATGGTTAAGAATTTAGCATCTTTTTCAACAGCTTTTAGATATTTTATATTTTCTTCATTCTTACCAACTTGTTTTGAGTCCTGTAAATGTAGCTGGAGAATGAAAGGAAGTAAAGAAGGGAGCAATGGCTTCAGCAGTGGCCTGGTATCCCTCAAGAAACATGGATGCAGTTGCTTTTCTTACTTGGGAAACAGATGGTGTTTTATGCTTAACACAATCAGCACCGCCTCTCTATCTGTGCCCCTAACCTTCCCCACCTGTGTGAAACCTAATCAGCGCCTAATGAACATACTTGGAGCTGTCTGGATGGAATTAGTCCCAGTAGGAGCCGGCCTTCAGGTACCAGGCACTCTCTTAAAGCTGAGTAGCTGCAAAAGACAAGAAATCTTTACATTAGAGCTAATTAAATAAAGGTCTGCCTCTGCTAAAGACGTTTTGTTTTTTCCCCTCCTAGAAAGTAGACAAGACTCAGTGTATTACATTGTTAAGCTAATGTTGACCCTTCTCCTCACAGCAACCATGGACAAACGTTTATAGTTTGAATTTCCTCTAAATACATGAGACATCAAATGCCTTTTCTGTCATCTCCACTCAATGTGGGCTGCTTTCCCTGGATCATATTCTCCTTTGTGTAAATACATGCACAACAACAACGGCAAAGTTCAGGCAAAACTTGCCAGAAGGCTGCCCACCAAACCATTCCCTTTTGCCAAATCTATGATTTTATTCCAACGAAATAAACAGAGGACTCAGTCAAAGTGCTTACTTAAAACACACACACACACACACTATGATGTTAGCAAATTGTTACTGACATATTTGAAATTTTATTAAGAGCTGCAACAACCTAGAGGCTTCTGGGTAATGTGCAAATCGCTAGGAAGAAATCCACCATTTTCTGGTCAAAAGCTGTTTCTTTTGATGACATAACAAGGTCAATAGGTCATGGTGGCTCCATTACTTCACCTTGAGTTGAACCCTTTTGATGACATACCAAAGTATAAATCATCATGGATTAGCCAGAATGCCCCTCTTCTCACCCCACCCATCTCTTTAGAGTTTCTAAGGAATAGGGACCCATAGACTCTGTTCTTACTGTGCCTTCATCTCCCTACAGATTTCAATGGAGGGTCATGCTAGTGCTCCTCACCCGTTACCTTTAGGATCAGAAGGAGGCTAAGTTCCCTCCCAGGCTCATTTCCTTGTCATCTCCTAGAGTTCTATAAGTCTCTAAATAGGAGGTCAGCAAACTATAGCCCTCAGACCAAATCCTGCCTGCTGCTTGTTTTTGTAAATAAAGTTTTATTAGAACACAGTTTGCCTATTTGTTTATTATAGCCTATGGCTGTCCGAGTACAATAGTGAGATTAAGTAGTTGTGACAGAGATTGCATGGCCCACAAAACTTAAAATACTTATCTAGCCCTTTATAGAAAAAGTTTGCTAACCTCTGTTCTAAGGCTTTGCATTGTAAAGTGCTAGTTGGGCTGCTAGTCTTTCTGTGGAGCTAGTTGTATTCATATTTTGAAGATTTGGTGGTTACTGTCTTATCTAAACTTGCCTCAGCACCTATTTACCCTCAATTCACAGTAGGTAGGAAACAATGAAACAGTGGCGATTTTCAATTTTACTTAACCAGATCCAGAGAGAAATGAAGCTTATGTTCTGTGCCCTTGCCCATCTGCCCTTATCTTGTTGGAGAAGGTGAGACAGGAGAATCTGATATCTTTCCTCTCAGATCTATGTGGCACATAAGAAACCACAAATCACTTCTTTTTAGCAGAAAACACAAGTGACAAAGATGCTTCAGAGGACAAGAAATAACAAGGGTAGGAGTCCACTGAGAAAACTTGACTCAAAACACAACACTTTGTATTGACCCCGAAACAGCTCCAGAAACCTCAATATTCCTTTTGGCCATGGCTTTAGCTAACGTGGCCTTAAAAGCTTTCCCTAAAAATTGTTACCCATTTTTGCTTGTGTTTGTTCCTCAACTTGGGAAAAAAAAATATACAGCTATATTGCATTTCTAAACATGATAAGCTTCAAGGAAGAACCTGCTATAACTGAAAGTCATTGGGGAATATGGATTTCAATACAGTTCAGCAACAGAGCAAGCTGTATTTCCAAGCCAGGAAGAATTTGTACCCTCCAGGGAAGTCTTTAGCTACTTGGTAGCTTTATTTTTCTAAAACACTAGTAGAAACTTCGATTCAATATGAAAAAAACTTTTTAAGTGAGAGAAATAATCATTATGAGGAAAGAGCTATTCTCTTTACATAGTATTAAAAATGATAATTGTAAAATATATAAGGACTTAACTATGTACCAGCCACTATTCCAATTACTTTACATGTATCGCATCTCAGGCAATCCTCACAACTTTCTGAGGTTTCTATAATTTTTATTTTTAATTTTTATTTATTTTTATTCCTATATTACAGAAAAAAACATTCTGAAATCAGAAGGTCAAGTAACTTGCCCAATATCACAACAGCTAATAAGTGGTTGAGCTGGGATGAAAATATCACTTACTCCGACTCTTCCACTAAATCAGGAGCACATGTACCTTGAGTTCTCCTTCCAGTAATAGGAATAGATTTCCCTGAACCATTCATACTCTCAAACTTGCTTCTCTATTGTCCAGCAGCAAATGCTATATGACATCTCTCTGGGTCCTTAAATTAGAGAAAAGCTAAGCAATTCCGGCTGGGTTCTAGCCCATGGGCTATTTTACAAACTGCCTTGAACAGAGGCAGAGAAGAAGGCTGCCTGCACAGGAGAAGCATCTGGGGAGTGCCTACCACTGAAGCAGTCCTTTCTTTAATAGTCCTCTGGCCAAAGGCATTGTTTCCCTGAAACATGTTGGGTAAAACATAATAGTCTTCTACTTAGCAAGGAGAGCTGAAGGCAGGGAAGAAAAAGAAGTTAGAAGATGGTTGCTGTAGTCCAGGAGGGACACAATGAGGATCTTAATGGTGGCAAAGGTGATGGAGAGGAGGTGCCAGAATCAAGATATTATGAAAACTGATGTGTCCTTGTAATTGTATTGATGAGGATGGACTAACTGCTGTAACATATAAACTCTGAAATATATAATCACTCAAACCTCATAGAAGTTTCTTTCCTGCTCATATAACAGTACTGGGCATCTGAAGAGTAGGCAGATCAGTCCTTATGCACGCAGGGTGCCAGGCTGACAGCAACCCACCACCTTTAATATGTGGGTTTCCAGGTTGTCCAGGGCGCCATCTCCATTGCAGCCAGAGAAACACCTACTTCCCTAAAGCAGATACCTTTTGGTGAAGAAAAGTATTGACTTCAATGAATGACTTATTCATCAGACAGTTTTTTTCATGCACCACTCTCTATTCTGTTTTCTCCTAATACTATGGGCATATCTCTTTCATAGCAGTTATCACACTACACTGAAATTGTAAATTTACCTGTTGCCCCACTAGAAGATGTATTCTTTGAGAATGAACACCATGTCTTATATATATCTCCACACATTTAGTGAAAGTGTTAGTCGCTCAGTCGTGTCTGACTCTTTACAACCCCAGGGACTATAGCCCTTCAGGCTCCTCTGTCCATGGAATTCTCTAGGCAAGGATACTGGAGTGGGTTGTCATTTCCTTCTCCAGGGAATCTTCCAGACCCAGGGATTGAACCCGTGTCTCCTGCATTGCAGGCAGATTCTTTACCATCTTAGCTATCAGCACTCATCTGAGAGTACAGTAAATGCTCAATAAAAGTCAGCTTTAAAAAATGAATATATGAGTGAATGCATGAAGTCATATTTCTTAATACCCATGGCTTTATCATCTTCTCAATATAAAGATATTAGCCTTCCTAAGACCTACCTTTATGTTATATAAACTAGCCCACAGAACAAAAGGGTACAAGTTGATCTAAAATAAACTGAAAATGGGGGTAATAGTCTATCCATAGCCTTTCCCATCTTCCTAACAACTCAAATTCAAAACTGAAACTTTTTGACCAATAGAAGTACTAACGATGTCTAGCAAGCAATCCTGTGAAGGGTGAAAAGCCAAATCTCCCCTGGATTTGGTTACTGTACCGGGAATAATTGAATAGTTTAAAACATGTCTGCCTTGTAACTTGGCTAGCCTTTATATTATAACAATGAAAATTCACAAATGTGTCTAGGGAGTCATTTATGCACTGGAGTACCATATAAGAAACCCAATTGCATATAATAAAGTATATAATGCACATAAACATTTAATGAACAGTAAAAGCATTGCCAGGCCTCTCCAGGAGCAGCTCTTGACTCATACTCTCCCCTGAGATCCCCTACAGAAGGAAAGGGTTAACCAGATGTTCCACTTCTGCAGAAATGGGAGGACCTAAGCCAGCTGCAGATGGTACAAAAGTAGGAAATGAGAGAGCAAGGCCTGGGGCTGAATTGTAGTGAATGGGGGCAGGCTCATCCACTGGTAGTCAGCAATAATGGCCTCAGGGGTTCGGCCTGATTTCCCCCAGTAAGAAAACCAGGACAGCAATTGGCAGACTTCAAGGTGCCTGTGTAATATTGTGCTTCACAGTTTGAGCTGTTGAGTCAAGTAGATCAGGAGTTGAATCCTGGCCCTACCACTTACTAGCTGTATGACCTTGAGCAAGTCACTTAACCTCTCCGAAGCTCAGTCTGTAAGTTGGAAGCAATAATACTCCCTATCTCCCAAGGTGGTTATGAGAATTCTGTGAGATAATGCAAATGAAAGTGTCTGGGCTCTACTAAGACCTTAAAAAATGACAGTGGTTTTGATTTTTATTATTAGAATCCAAAGTCAGGAGTATTTACCCTTAGGTTTTCATCTAAAGATTTTATTATAATTTTAGCTCTTATGTTTAAGCCTTTGATCCATTTTGAGTTCATTTTTTAAATTTATTTATTTTAATTGGAGGCTAATTACAATATTGTAGTGGTTTTGCCATACACTGACATGAATCAGCCATGGGTGTACATGTGTCCCCCCATCCTGAACCCCCTCCCACCTTCCTCCCCATCCCATCCCTCAGGGTCATCCCAGTACACCAGCCCTGAGCACCCTCTTATGCATCAAACCTGGACTGGTGATCTATTTCACATATGGTAATATACATTTTTCAATGCTATTCTCTCAAATCATACCACCTTGAGTTTGTTTTTGTACACGGTATAAAGTGAGAGTCCAACTTCACTCTTTTGCATGTGGATATCCAGTTATCCTAACACTACCTATTGAAGAGACTAGCCTTTCCCCATTGAAAAGTGGTCTTGGCATCCTTATTGAAAATCAGACAATCATAGATATATGGGTTTACGTCTGGACTCTGAATTCCATTCCATTGATCTATATGTTTATCCTTCTGCTGGCCTC
The DNA here is from genome assembly GCF_029407905.1 of Bubalus kerabau. Lineage (NCBI taxonomy): Eukaryota > Metazoa > Chordata > Mammalia > Artiodactyla > Bovidae > Bubalus > Bubalus kerabau. The sequence goes on along the minus strand of NC_073647.1, from coordinate 25,823,816 downwards.
CTAAAATTCGAACTTTCAGCTTTGGGCTTCTGAGCTCCATCTCCTGCTGGCACACTTTGCCTCTCCCTCCAGATAATCTCTTGCACAGTCTTTTTTAAAGATGTCTCCAAGCTGATTTTCCTGTATGTCCATAGCACAAAAGCAAATCATCCATAACACCCAAACAATGCATCTCCTTTCTCCCTCTGCTGCTTTTATTTTTGCTTCCTTCTCCATCCCCTTCTCTTCTTCCTCGGATCTACAGACAGTGACTTTAGATTTCTCAGACAATAATTAGGTACTGTGTTTTGTTTCTCCTAATCTTCAAAGGACACATATCAAACTTTCAGAATCATCTCTTCTAAGTCCCTCTTGTTTGACAAAAGGTGTGGGGAAGGTCCCCAGCTCCCCACACTATATGAGGCACAGAGGAGAAGTGGCAGAGCATGCTACTGCCATCCAATCTTTCTCTGCAAAGGAATGCTCTCTCTCTCTATTTCTTTAACTTCAACCCTTTAATACCTTCAAGATTGCTGATGGGATATGGATTGCAAAACTTGTTTCTAGAAATCTCCATTGCAAGTCTCATATAAAAGGGCCCCACTTTAAAACTGAGGATGTTGTTCTCAATCTTTTGGGGCCTAAGCTAAAACTGAGATGTAAAGAGTCCTATTTTAATATCCCTTTACAAATGAAGAATGAATAAATAAATGAATGAATGAATATCAGCTTCTTTCTCCCACTCCCAGCCACTTTTTAGTTTAATTCATTGACCAGCATTGTGCAACCAAATTTTATTAATACTGATCAACAATCTGCTGTGTCAGTCTGAAGAATCAAGTCCCAACAATGATAATATTTTTTAAAATCATAAGTATAAAGTCTTGATAGCTAATAAGCAAATATTTCTTTAAATTGAATGGATTTTTTTTAATTGAATGTATTTCTGATTTCAAGTTGGTACAAATATTTCTGCCCCTCTTCCTCTTGAAAAATCACCTAAAACCAATAAGACGAACAGAGAGCAGCAACACAAACTCTATCTTCGATGAAACTAGGTATGGTAGCTAGTCTCCAAAGATGGTTCCTAGCAATTCCTCTGTTCTCCTGCTCTTCCTCACATCAACAGCTGGAGTTTATTTTCCCTCCCCTTGAATCTCGGCTACTTGTAACTGACTTTGACCAATGGAATACAGCAAAAGTTACATTCTGAGAGTGCTGAGCACAAACTTTAAGAGGACTCACAGCATTCACTTCCTTCTTTTAGGAAACTGGGTACCATCCAATCAGAGTTCAAGCCAAATGGAAATGTCACATGGAGGAGAAGCAAAGGCACTCTGATTGAAAGTTCTAACTGAGCTAATGGTCAATAGTTAACACCAACTGCCAGCCATGTGAGTGCACCATATAAGGGCATTTTAGCTCAGTCAAGCACATAGACGACTGCAGTTTCAAATGACATCTCATGGAGAGACCAGTCAATGTGCAAAACCTTGAGAAAAAAAAAAAAGAATGCGGTTATCGTTTAAAGCCACTATATTTTGTAAAAGTTTGCCACATAGTCATAGATAATGAAACATCTGGATATATCTGCATCCCCAAACCACAGTACTTAGAGGCGGGAAGTAGGTGGAAGAATGATAAATGATTCATTAGAGGCGAGGAAATTAAAACATAAGTGTCTGAAAAGGGTGGAAGAATGATAATCAATACTGGAAAAGCAAGGCATTCAAAATTTCAAGTGAATTTGGTATGCAATAAAATTATAAAGCAAGCACATGGTAAAGATAGTTTCAAATGTGCAAGTGCAAAATTTATCTCCATAAAAAACTTTCAAACTCTAGGAGCTTCTGTAGGATATGTTCTACAAAATATATATACAAACCAAGAAAATAGAAGACATGGGATTCAGAAAACAGAAAATCCAACAACAAGGAAGTAAAGGTAGAAACACAGATGTCAGCCATGAAGCAAATCAGATGGGGGTTTCAGAAGGGATGCTTCCAGGGAAAATCAGAAATGAAAAATATTCTTTTTATGTTTCATCTAACAAGTATCTATAGGGAAAACTTTTTAAGGCTATTCTAGGCCCTGAGGATATAGTTATAAACAAAATTAAGTTTCTAACTTTTTGAAATTTGCATTCTAGTGGAGCTTAAGGCTTATGTCATCTGACAAGTTATAGAAAATTGTTACAAATCTCTTAAGGTATGCTGGAAATTTTTACCAAATGTCACACAAATCAAAAGAAGTCACATGAAAGTCAGTCAACAAGTAACTTCAGGAAAAGCAAAAAGTTGAAAAAGAAAGTAACTGCAGTCTTAGTTCACCAATAGACTCAGTAGTGAATGATATTTGTATAAACACAGTAGTAAAAGTATAGTAGATTTAAACAAAAAATGAGATATATTAGGAATATATGGCATGGGGAAGAGAAAAGTAAATATGTGAGCTATCCAGATTTGACATAATAGAGAATCAGTATGTAATGTCTACACTCTATTAAAAATGTGTTTATGTGTATGTGTGTATATATATATACATATAATTTGAAAAATGGAAATAAATATTAGAAGAAATAGCTACAGATTTAAAAGGGTGCCACTAGTGAATGAGATGGGGCAAAGGACTGATGTTTTCCCATAAAGTTTTTTAGCATTATCAGACCTTAAAGAGAATTTTTGCATGTAACACTTTGATGTTAAAAGATATATTTTAAAAAGGAGCTAAATAGATCTGTTTATTGGAACTGTTTCCTAGAGCTGCACAGGAGATATGATGAGTGTTAACTTTGCCAAACATTAGATTTTGTTGTTGTTTAGTCACTGAGTCACATCCGAATCTTTTTCTGACCTCATAGACTGTAGCCTGCCAGTTTCCTCTGTCCATGGGATTCTCCAGGCAATCATACTAGAGTGGATTGCCACATCCTTCTCCAGGGGATCTTCCTGACCCAGGGATCGAACCCACGTCTCCTGTATTGCAGGTTGATTCTTTACCTCTGAGCCACCAGAGAAGCCCAAAGGTTAGATTTAAAGGTGATTATCGATTTTTATGCAAGCTATACTACTAGCCAACAACTACATTTTTAACTGGGTCACCATCTTTATACAACCATGAATGCTTATGCAACCAGTTGAATATTTTATTGCATTTTGTTCTCTTGTTTTATAAAAATGGCTGTAAATGGAAATGAGAGTCTCAGAAATACAACCCAGAGACAAAGATCATTCAGTTCAGTTCAGTTCAGTTCAGTCGCTCAGTCATGTCCAACTCTTTGCGACCCCATGAATCGCAGCACGCCAGGCCTCGCTGTCCATCACCAACTCCCAGAGTTCACTCAAACTCCCATCCATCGAGTCGGTGATGCCATCCAGCCATCTCATCCTCTGTTGTCCCCTTCTCCTCCTGCCCCCAATCCCTCCCAGCATCAGGGTCTTTTCAAATGAGTCAACTCTTCGCATGAGGTGGCCAAAGTATTGGAGTTTCAGCTTTAGCATCAGTCCTTCCAATGAACACCCAGGACTGATTTCCTTTTTTTTTTTTTTTTTTTAATTTTATTTTATTTTTAAACTTTACAATATTGTATTAGTTTTGCCAAATATCAAAATGAATCCACCACAGGTATACATGTGTTCCCCATCCTGAACCCTCCTCCCTCCTCCCTCCCCATACCATCCCTCTGGGTCATCCCAGTGCACCAGCCCCAAGCATCCAGTATCGTGCATCGAACCTGGACTGGCGACTCGTTTCATACATGATATTATACATATTTCAATGCCATCCTCCCAAATCTTCCCACCCTCTCCCTCTCCCGCAGAGTCCATAAGACTCTTCTATACATCACTGTCTCTTTTGCTATCTCGTACACAGGGTTATTGTTACCATCTTTCTAAATTCCATATATATGCGTTAGTATACTGTATTGGTGTTCCTTTAGAATGGACTGGTTGGATCTCCTTGCAGTCCAAGGGACTCTCAAGAGTCTTCTCCAACACCACAGTTCAAAAGCATCGATTCTTTGTCGCTCAGCTTTCTTCTCAGTCCAACTCTCACATCCATACATGACCACTGGAAAAACCATGGCCTTGGCTAGATGGACCTTTGTTGGCAAAGTAATGTCTCTGCTTTTTAATATGCTATCTAGGTTGGTCATAACTTTCCTTCCAAGGAGTAAGCGTCTTTTAATTTCATGGCTGCAGTCACCATCTGCAGTGATTTTGGAGCCCAGAAAAATAAAGTCTGACACTGTTTCCACTGTTTCCCCATCTATTTGCCATGAAGTGATGGGACCAGATTCCATGATCTTCGTTTTCTGAATGTTGAGCTTTAAGCCAACTTTTTCACTCTCCTCTTTCACTTTCATCAAGAGGCTTTTTAGTTCCTCTTCACTTTCTGCCATAAGGGTGGTGTCATCTGCATATCTGAGGTTATTGATATTTCTCCCAGCAATCTTGATTCCAGCTTGTGCTTCTTCCAGCCCAGCGTTTCTCATGATGTACTCTGCATATAAGTTAAATAAGCAGGGTGACAATATACAGCCTTGACGTACTCCTTTTCCTATTTGGAACCAGTCTGTTGTTCCATGTCCAGTTCTAACTGTTGCTTCCTGACCTGCGTACAGGTTTCTCAAGAGGCAGGTCAGGTAGTCTGGTATTCCCATCTCTTTCAGAATTTTCCACAGTTTATTGTGATCCACACAGTCAAAGGTTTTGGCATAGTCAATAAAGCAGAAATAGATGTTTTTCTGGAACTCTCTTGCTTTTTCGATGATGCAGCGGATGTTGGCAATTTGATCTCTGGTTCCTCTGCCTTTTCTAAAACCAGCTTGAACATCTGGAAGTTCACGGTTCACGTACTGCTGAAGCCTGGCTTGGAGAATTTTGAGCATTAATTTGCTAGTGTGTGAGATGAGTGCAATTGTGCGGTAGTTTGAGCATTCTTTGGCATTTCCTTTCTTTAGGATTGTAATGAAAACTGACCTTTTCCAGTCCTGTGGCCACTGCTGAGTTTTCCAAATTTGCTGGCATATTGAGTGCAGCATTTTCACAGCATCATCTTTCAGGATTTGAAATAGTACCACGTTTTTAACTTAATTCTGACATGTATTGGGTTTAAACTGGCTAACTGCAGGTACAATTATGAATTTAAAATTCAGTTAAAAACATATGGAAAATTCTAGCCTTGTTAGCCATTAAAGTGTGTGTCTAAAATGCAAAGTATAATTACCAAATAAATACTGTTTTAACTTTCTCAGAACAGTACTAACTTAAATCAGGCAAACCAACTGCTTGACCTTGGTACATTGGACTTTCACCCAAATTTTCAAGCAGACATTAAAGAAGAAAACTGGGGGCTGGAAATGGAGACTGCTATGTGGTAGGTGGAGACTGAGAGTTAGAAGCATGTTTATAACTAGGTCTTGTCTCAGGCCCCTAAAAATCTAAGTATATTCTTGCTTTCCTCTCAATTACCATGTTTCAAAATGGATAAATTAATGAAGAAACAAGAAATGTAGAGACTTTCTCACTAAATATAAAAAGAGTCAGAAATGACTTAGCAACTGAACAACAGCAGTAACAGGACAGCAGATACTAAGCACTTCACATGTGTATAATGCTAAGAATACAGGGTATTTCAAAAACTATGCACCACAGAAATCTCACAATTGTACTAAAGTCATTTATTTACCTACTTTCTTGGTGAAGACAAATTACCAAAGTTACCCCAAATGAGAGAATGGTGAGTAACTGCTAAGCACTTTATTGGTCATTTTGCATCAATTTTGTGCATGCACATGTATGTATAGACACAGAGACAATGTTGAAAAGCCCACCATTAAAAATATAACCCCTAAGGGGATATTGTTCACTTTTACAAACTCAAAACCACCCTCTCATATTTTTTATGGCATCCCACCTGTAATTTACTTTGTAAAGAAAAGTTTCTGAGCAGAGATCCTAATAGAATAGGAAGGGATATGGCAATCACCTCAACCAGAGATTCTGAACCTTGTGTGTGTTAGAGGGGAGGGGCATAACGTATATGTATACATTTCTCTGCAACAGCCATAATATTTATCAGGTTCTCAGTAGTGTCCATAACTCAGAAAGGGTAATATTTGAGCCTGAGGGTGGTGATTTGCCCAGACACGCAGTGGCTGAATGACACTGAAACTCATTTTGCCTAACTTCTATCCACTATACCATTGAGCCTAGCTCCAAAACCATAAGCTTCCACTATGTCTAATGGCATGAAACATACCCAAAGAGTGTTCAGCTCTTTACTGATGAGAATGAGGGACATAACATTAAATTATTAATATAACTCAACAGTAGGAATTCATTGTGCATGACTTTCTTCTACCAAGGCAATTTCTTTCCCAAGGTTGGCAGAGGCCTCTCTTGTCCATTATTATGAACAGTTCCCTTTGTGAGAGATATAAAACATTCTCGAATGCTAACACAGAAATGTGCACTTATGTGTCTGAACTTTTCAAACAGGAATAGAATCATAGGTCCCCACCTTGTTTCTACCCTACTCTTTCATCTCCTCCTACCCCAACATAAATCCTGGATAGATAATTGCTTCTCAACTTTGCACGGTTTCTGCCTATTCAATATCGACTCCCTGGCAGGAACTCTCATCAAAGATTTTGAGCCTGCAGGTTGTTGGAGTACAAACCATACTACTTGGGCTCAGAGTAGTAAATGTTACAATCCAAACATTTCTCAAGAGGCCAACATGTACATTTGAGGCGAACATAACTTTTGGCCTTTGCTAGTCAGAGCAATTTAGGCCAAGTGAGCTAAATATGATCGACTATGTATCTATTCCAAAAGCTCTCCAAACTAATCTCCTTAACTGCTAACACTTATTTTAAAAGGTACACTGTGGGCATATCCAAAAGCACAGCTCAGTTTGATGATTCTGTACTACAAAGCTGAGCAAAACTCTCCAGAAGGAGATTTTGCAAATTCCTTTGGATTTCCGTAATGTAATGAATGTCTTGTACAATATTTATTGCTGTGGGCTTAGCTTTGTATTTTTAACTCTCTTTGTCTCCTGACAAACTATAATTACATGCTCAAACTATAGTCTAAATTTATCTTATTGTAGTTTTCTGGTAAAATACTATGTACTACATACAACATTTATATTTATAAAGTCTATGATAGAGGCAGAAAGAGGTTGTTTAGACCTTTAAATTGGGGTGTGGGGAAGAGAAGGGAAAAAAAAGTGAAATTCAGGAGAATTCTGTGTCAAAGGGTATGTGTTAAATGCTGTCATGAATGTCAGTGCATGAGATGATAGGATAATTATTCATTATCATCTCTTTTGTGCTGATATCTTGGAGTCAGGAGCCTTGTTTGGTTTTCTCCCTAGTCTTGCCATTAACTGCCTGACCGCTGAAATTTGAATGCCTCATTTGTGAAATACGGTAGCTGGACTCAGTGATCTTGAAGATAACTTCTAGCTATAAAATGCTACAATACTCCACATAATAAGGAGCTGGAAATGTTTTTACACACACAAAAAGTATATGCTTTCACTACACCAGCCTTCCAGAACCACTACCTATAAAAATACCTGCACATTTTGAAAGAAGAGAAAAAGTATTTTGGAGAATTGTTAATCTCACAAGATAAATACATCTATAACACAGCTTTTATGTTTGCTGATCTATTTAATAACCAAGATTTTTTTAAAAAAAGAATAATGAAGAACCGGCCCTGATGGATATTTAAATGTTTCTTAAAGCAATAATAATTAAAACAGCATGAAAGACGGGTAACAATAACCCTGTATACGAGACAGCAAAAGAGACACTGATGTATAGAACAGTCTTTTGGACTCTGTGGGAGAGGGAGAGGGTGGGATGATTTGGGAGAATGGCATTGACACATGTATAATATCATATATGAAACGAGTCGCCAGTCCAGGTTCGATGCACGATACTGGATGCTTGGGGCTGGTGCACTGGGATGACCCAGAGGGATGGTATGGGGAGGGAGGAGGGAGGAGGGTTCGGGATGGGGAACACATGTATACCTGTGGCAGATTCATTTTGATATATGGCAAAACCAATACAATATTGTAAAGTTAAAAAATAAAATAAAAATTAAAAATAAATAAATAAAAATAAAACCTAACCCTCAAAAAAAAAAAAAAAAAACCAGCATGATGCCAGCAGGGGGCTAGACTGGTAGATCAATGGATCAGAAAAGAAAGGGTAGGAACAGTCCCTAAAGTACATACTAATGTAGTATTCAATAAGGACAATATTTCAATTCGGTGGGGAAAGAAAGATACTGGGACAATTGTTACCTCTTTGGGGATAAATTGAACCAACATCAATTCCAGATGATATAAAAAGTTAAAGGTTAAAAAAAACTGAAGCTATAAAAACTAAACGAAAACATAATCTTGGGGTAAAGAAAATATTCTAGGTATAACACCAAAGACAAAACTATAAAGATGCAAAGATTTGACTATATAATAATAAAATAGCCTGTATGTCAAAAAATGTCATAAATGAAATTAAGATGCAAACAAAGTCTCTAATATATAGGAAATGCTCAAAATCAACAATAAAGGACAAACACTCCAATGTTTGTAGATTTTTTTAAAGATATTTTTTGATGTGGATCATTCTTAAAGCCTTTATTGAAGTTGTTACAATATTGCTTCAGTTTTATGTTTTTGTTTTTTTTGGCTGCAAGGCACGTAGAATCTTAGCTCCCTAAACCCACACCTCCTGCGCTGGAAGGCAAATTCTTAATCACTGGCCTTCCAGGGAAATCCCTGTTTGTAGATTTTTTGATGATGGCCATTCTGACTGGTATGAGGTAATACCTCACTGTAGTTTTGATTTGCATTTCTCTGATAATTAATGATGTTGAGCATCTTTTCATGTGTTTGTTGACCATCTGTATGTCTTCTTTGGATAAATGTCTGTTTAGGTCTTCAAGGCTTCCTTGGTGGCTCAGATGGTAAAGAATCCACCTGCAATGCAGGAGACAGGGGTTCAATCCTTGGGTTGGGAAGATCCCCTTGAGAAGGGAATGGGTACCGACTCCAGTATTCTTGCTTAGAGAATTCCATGGACAGAGGAGCCTGGCAGTTCATGGGATCTCAAAGAGTAGGATACGACTGAGCAAATAACACTTTCATTTTCACTATTTAGGTCTCCAGGCCTTTTTTTTTTTTTTTTCCCCGCTTTTGCCCATGCCATGCAGCATGTAGGGTCCTTGTTCCCTGACTAAGAATCGAACCAATGCCCCCTACAGTGGTAGCTCAGAGTCTTAGCATTGGACTGCCAGAGAAATCCCTTTAGCCTCTTTTATGATTGGGTTGTTTGGGTTTTTGTTTTTTTTTTAAATACTGAGCTGCATGAGCTATTTGTATATTTTGGAGATAAATCTTTTGCCAGTTGCTTTGTTTGCAAATATTTTCTCCCATCGTGAGGGTTGTCTTTTCATCTCGTTTATAGTTTCCTTTGCTGTACAAAAGCTTTTAAGCTTAATTAGGTCCCATTTGTTTATTTTTGTTTTTATTTTCATTACTCTAGGAGGTGGGTCAAAAAAGACCTTGCTGCAATTTATGTCAAAGTGTGTTCTGCCTGGGTTTTCCCCTAAGAATTTTATAGTGCCCACCCTTACATTTAGGTGTTTAGTTTAGAAGCATTTGCATAGAGATGGAGAAGGACAAGTAATGAGAGAGTTTCAGGGAAAAGGCACTGTCCTGCACTACTGGTAAGAGAGTATATTAGTATGCCTTTCTGTCAGGCAATTTGGCAACATGCATGAAAGTGAAAGTTGCTCAGTCATGCCCGACTCTTGGTGACCCCCATGAACTATACAATCCATGGAATTCTCCAGGCCAGAATACTGGAGTGGGTAGCCTTTACCTTCTCCAGAGGATCTTCCCAACCAGGGATCGAACCCAGGTCTCCCACATTGCAGGCGGATTCTTTACCAGCTGAGCCACAGGGGAAGCCCAAGAATACTGGTAGCCTATCCTTTCTCCAGCGGATCTTCCCGATCCAGGAATCAAACTGGGTTTCCTGCATTGCAGGTGGATTCTCTACCAAGTGAGCTATCAGGGAAGCAGGAGACCTGGGTTCAATCCCTGGGTTGGGAAGATCCCCTGAAGAAGGCAATATGCATATAAGATCTTAAAAACAGATATACTCCTCAACCTCACCATTCTACTCCCAAGACTATCCTCAGGAAATGATCAAAAATGTACAAAATTAACAATAATAGCAAATATTTTTTTGAGTACTTACTAGGTATGAGGACCTGTTCTGAGAACTTTACATGCATAACTCATTTAATTCTCACAACTTTCTGAGATTGGTATCATTTCATTCAAATCTTTGACTTTATGTATGTTTTCTCCCAACATTGGGTAGCCTCCTATCAGACTTCTAAACCTCCACCATGAGGCTACTATCTTTGGTCAATCGGTGTGAAATCCAAGCTTGCCACAGCCCTCCCCTCTCACAGAGCAGGGCTTTTGCTGGAACCAGGTCTCCTCTGGTCTCTCCAGGTGCGCCCTCCGCCATGGCAAACCAGGCACCTGAAGGTCAGCGGCCTTCAGTGTGTGAGGCTCCTGACCTCAGGTAGTCAGACTTCTTTATAGCTTTGGCTGCAGAGTCGTGCTAATTTGCATCCTCGAATGCCTCACTTCCCAGCCCTTTTGATGATGGCCAAGACCCAAAGCAGAGCTTTCCCAACACCACAAGAGTGCACTTAGATCAGTGTCCCATATGACTCAAAGGGAGCTGGAAACCTCGTCAAAGAGGTAGCTTGTGAGATTTCCAGCCTCATTTCCAATCATCATTCCCTGGGTTCATAAACACATCATATACCCTCTGTGGACAATGTTCCAAGAGAAACTGTGGATAAAAATCTGCTTGAAGCAGTATATTTCATCTATGGACATTTTTTGAAGGCTCACCTGTGGAGCGCTGAAATATGACTGGGAAGTTGGCCAGCTATAACATGATATAAACACCCAAAGAACTAAAGAAAGCCTTTGACTAAATGATCTGTGTTGCCATTAGGTTACAACCCAGCAGGATACGTTCCAACCTAGAATAATCTCATAGCACAGTTACAAAAGTATACAGGTTAAGAGGTCCAGCTCTGAGGTCGAATAGAGCCAGGTTCAAAGTACAGATTTAGAACTCCTTGAATGATTTGAACCTCAGTTTTCTCATCCAAAAAAATAGGATTAAAAATAGCGCCCATATCACTAGGTGTGCAAGACCTAAATTAGACAATACACGTAAATACACACAGCACACAGCCTAGCAAAGAAGTATCCCAGAATGTTAATGATAACGATGATCTGTGGCAGAAACTACTTCACCAATATGCATGCTCTATTTTTTTCCTGGCACCCAGCTAGACTACACTTCTCAACTTCCCTTGCAGTTAATAGTAGTTATGTCTGGCTAATAAAAAGTGGACAAAAGTTATGTGCAACACTTCCAGGCCTGGCCCTTACCTGCAGAATCCTCTATGCTCTTTCCCCTCCCACTTGCTGTATGTTGATACCCAGAGCAACCCTGGATAAGCCAAGCTGAAGATGTCAGAACCTCTATCAGCCTTGGTGCCTAAATGCATACAGAGCAGAGTTTAGTCATGGCTACCACTGACTAGAAATACCAATATTGGACCAGTATGTAACCAATACATAAACTTCCACTGTGTTAAGGCACCAAACATGGAGGATTTATTGGTTACAGCAGCTAGCATTACCCTAACTAATATACTGTCCACATCACCAAAGAGCAGATCTGAAGTGACATTTAAAGATCACCTCCATGATGCAGGAGACACTGAAGCTCTGAGTCACTGCCCAAGGCACCTCAAAGGATCTTTTCCTTCAACTAGGCCCTGACCTTTCACATATGGTGCTAATTAAATACTATAGGATTAAAATGCTCTCTGTGTGCGTAGTTAAAGCCAGGTCTATTCCTAGAGAAATTTAGCACAGATAGTTCTACTGGGCAGTACAGCACAATGGAATGAAACAAGAGAGCCCTTTCTGTGGGCATGTTCTTGTTGTTCAGTTACTAAGTCATGTCACAAACATTTGTTAGGCAACTATCTTGTGTGGTCTTAACCCTATACTTGTCAGCATGGGACACGAACCAACCTATCCTCAAGAAGTTTACAGTCTACCTATCTTAGTGCAGGCTGCTATAACAGACTGGGTGGGTTAAAACAGCAGACATTTATTTCTCACAGTTCTGAAGGCTAGAAGTTCAAGATCACGGTGCCAGCATGATCAGGTTCTGGTGAGAGCTCTCTTCCAGTGTGCAGAGGGGAGTCTTCTCACTGTGCCCTCATTGGCAGAAGTGGAGAAGGATTTTTCTAGGGCTTAATTGTAAGGACATGAATCCCACTCATGAGGGGTCCAACTCTCATGATTTAATCACTCTCCAAAGGCCACACCTCTAAATATCATCACACTTGGGATATGTTTTCAACATATGAATTTTATGGGGCACAAACATTCAGTCCACTACACTAGCTGAAACCATACAAAAGATTTCAGAGGTTCAGAGTTACACAGTATAGTCGGCCCTCTGGATCAACAGTTTCCACATCTGCAGATTCAACTAATCGCAGATTGAAAATACTTTCTTAAATTCCAGAGAGATGATCCAAAAGGTAAAACTTGAATTTGCCACACCTCAGCAACTATTTCCATAGCATTTACACTATATTTATTTATATTTATATTTATAACTATTTACATAGTATTTGAATTATATTAGTTATTATAAATAATCTATAGATGATTTAAAGTATATGGGAGGATGCAAGCAGGTTATATGCAAATATGCCATTTTATACAAGGGGCTTAAGCATCCACAGATTTTGGTATCAGTGGAGGTCCTGGAATCTATGCCTGACAGATACTGAGGAAGGACTGTACTGACGTGCAGATACTGTAGGCATGAAGAGAAGGAAGAGACTGATAGAGGACAGACCAATAGGAGAAGGCCTCATAGAGAAATGTAACTTAGGCTAGGCCTCAAAAGACTCTCAAAAGTTGGCTAAGCAGAGAGACCGTACACATAGACACATATGGGTAATTAAAGGAAAAGGAGAGTGATGTCTACACTACCAAGATAATTAAGTCAGTGAACACCTTGCTTCTTTCCCTCACCCACTTCTGCATTTATCCAGCAATATTAATACTTGAACAATGAGAACAATTTTGTGCCAAGAACTTTGGTAAGTACTTTGCATCCATTCTCTAATATCACCTTCACTGTAACTCTGAGTGAGGTGCTAGTGTCCCCATTCTACAGAAGAGAAAACCTGAGATGAGGTTCAAAGAGGTTTAGTTAGTTAATTGTCAAAAGTCCCACAGTTAGGAAGTAGTAGAGGTAGAATTCAAATTTGGCTCTGTGCTCTTAATAGCCAAACTATACCATAACAACTCATTTGGAAAGATGGATATAACATCTCTAAGGACAGGAAGTTAAGACTAGAGGGAAATTGTAGAGGGAAATTTCTCATCTTCCCCTGATCGGGCATAGTATGGCGAAAGTGCTGGACAAGTTGGAAGATTTGGGTTTAAATGCTCATCAATTAGCTGTAACCTCAGATGATATTAATATTTACAATAATTCTCTGAATCTCAATTTCCTCAACTGGGA